>NC_000073.6:84971323-85571323 GCF_000001635.26 Mus musculus | reverse complement strand
CATCTTTACCTGTAAGTGAGCCCCAATTAAATGTTGTCCATAAAAGTGTTTCTTTGTTCATGAAATCTGCTCACAGAAGTAAACACTAACTAAGAATCTTTTTCCTCTGAGAAGAGGATGATTACCACACTGGGTACCATCAATTCCTGGAATATCAAATCTCTGAAGGACTAGGCACATCCTCTTCAATTGAAGCCAGAAAACTCAGACCACTTATGAAAAGAGGAACCACAGGCAGACAAAACAGGATAGCCCCTGCTCCAGTAGTTGAGGGACCTCCATGAAGATCAAGCTGAACTACTGCTACATATGAGGATAGGGAGTATATCACCCCAGATTTATTAAAATAATTACATAATTCAAGAGAGCTATAAAAACATACCTTGTAAGTTTTGATATATTTGTATATGATAATTAACAGAGAGAAGTAATTGAACTTAAGGGGTGACAAAAACGACACAATATTCTAGTTTAAGAATATCATAGTTAATCCATGTTCTTCAGGGCATGGGAATTACTTCTATAATCTGAGCAGACTGAATATAAATTACAGAGGTGGTAGATGACTAGAAGAAAACATACTCTTAGACTCAGGGTAAAATCCCAGTGATTTTACCAGGAAACACAAAGTCTTGCAAATCTAAGAAAGATCACATCCAAATGTGAAAAGGAGAGCAGCATACACACTTTCATTATTTGTATTAATGAATGGAAATTTTAATCCCTAGGAAAGAGAGACGGTTTTGTATTTTATAATACAGTCCACACCCTAAAACTGTGATTGTCTTTCATTGAATGATCACTTATCCTAAACAATTTTTTTCAGCCAAATGTAGATTTCATGGATTAAAAAAAATAGAGGACCCAAAGTTCTGTGGTTGATAAATGTAGGAATAGAAAAAATTAGGGGTAATATTATGATAATCAAAAATAGTGCAAAAATAAAGACTATCAAAGAATTAAAAATAAAAATATTAAGTTTTTTTAAGAAATAACTGTCAGGCAAGTTCAGTATAATATAGCAACTAGGAAAAAACAAAACAAAACAAAAGAAACTGAATGGGAAAACCCATGTATTCTTGAATCTGTATTCTAACAAATGATACTCATTAAAAAAAATCAATGCTGAGATAGTGATATTTTTCACTCTTTCAGGGATAATTTTTGCTTCCTATTGCTTATATATACCCATCACAAAATCTTCCATAAAGGAAACTACCATTGAAGATGAATAAATAAAAATGTTTATAACTATTTTAAATGGTAATTCAAACTGAATATAATGTAGGGCTTGTGTGCATTGTAATGATGAATCATTATGCATATATCTCTTACACTGTAATAGACTGTGTTTCTTTTTTTATAGATATTTTCTTTATTTACATTTCAAACATTATCTCCTTTCATATTTATCTAGACTGGAATTCTTAATCATTTTAACGATTAAGGTTAATAAATATTGAGGTAAATTAAGAATGATATTCTATGTAGTCAAATTGTTTTCTCTT
Source organism: Mus musculus (assembly GCF_000001635.26). Lineage (NCBI taxonomy): Eukaryota > Metazoa > Chordata > Mammalia > Rodentia > Muridae > Mus > Mus musculus. Next base: position 85,569,815 of record NC_000073.6, on the reverse strand, counting down.
CAGAAAAAGGAAAATACAATTTACTAGCCTTAAATTTCTTACAAAATCAGTTTTTACAATGTACATTTATGAAAACTTTACATTCAAATTACTCATTCTTCCATAACACTGACACAAAAGTAATTCAATTAATAGTTATCAATTAAAGAAAGAGGAAACCACCCTATAAGACACCTTATAAAATTAATAACTGCAAGTGCTAGGGACACATGCAGACATTTTATGAAATTGTTAATTTGTTCATTATTGAGTCCATTTGAAGTCTTTGGTATAGTTTCTAGTAAAGCTCATTTGGATTACCTAATGTAATTTGAGTTAACTGTTTCAAATTGTCATCAGAAAACTTGTTTGATGAACTAGGATTGTTAGAAAATTTTCAAAAGAGGAATTGTGCCTGAGGTTCATGTTTACTAATATGGATGTAATCATAAGGGATATGGATGGAAAGGTTAATCATGAACAAAGTTATTTCCTCTTATTTGCTACCTGAACATATGAACTCAGATGCAGAGCCTAAGGACATAAAGTGTTTAAGAATACTCCAGAGGCAAACAAGGAACTCAAAAGTAAATATTGCTAAGCGAAGTACACTTGTCCTTTAGTAGTAGGTACAGTAATAAATACTGGTATCTGGATGGGTTCACAAAATGTTAATACGTAAAATTCTGTCTATCTGAATATATGTGCTGCATTTTCCTCAGGCAGATATCTTGCTGACAGGAAAAAGATGTTCTCCTTGAACTCTGTCTTCTGGTTTCTGAAGATTTCCTTTATTTTTTGTCATTTGAGTGACCCCAGATGCTTTTGGAGAATAAAAGACACTGAAAATAATATAGGAGATACAGAAACTTATTGTTTCTTTTCTATTTCCACAAAACATGGCTATGTGAAGAATGATTATTTCAGTTGGAATCTAGACAAGCAGTAAGTGCATACTTCATTTACATATTTTACTTTATCATAAGTGACAAGACATTATAGAGATACTGGGATGTAGACCATGATACCATGTGTCTTCTGGCTCTTCCTTCTAGGAGATAACCAAATTTTATTTTATGTTTAAATGGTGGTATTTTCTTTCAATTCTGGTTGTTTTATGAGTACCTTATTGTTTTTTTTTATTTTTTAGTTACAATTTCTAAGTCAATGCTGAATGAATGACCCACGGTATAGAAATTTCTACTAGAGAAAGTCCCATAATTTGCCAATTTCCAACGTATTTTTTCTTGGGATTTACCATATAAAATTAGAACAAACATTGCTTTTGCCTTATTTCAGAGAGACTAAAATATAGTGGTCTTTATTTGTCTGCTAATGTTTCACCTGTCAGCATGGATACCCAATTCTAGCACATCAGCCATTTGGATATCTGCCTTATTTTTATTTATATTATTAAGAAAATAGATTTTGTTCAAATTATCTATCTACTATAATTTCAATGTTTTTCGGTCTATGAATCCTTCAGCAAAAGTCAGGACTGAGAGAACTATTTGCTTTTTCACAAGAAAAATTACTGTTTCATTTCTTTGACATTCTGTTTCAAAGACATTGCCATATTTTTATTGTATTAATATCAGAACCTTATGCAAATTTATCAATTAGCATCTTATAAAGAATGTACCTATTCCAGCAGATAATTTGTTAATTTGTTACAAGGAAAGATGCCCATTGAAGCTAGGACTTGTTATTTCTAATTTTTTTTGTGCTAGAATAAAATATTTTTTCTGTGATACCTGATGAAAGTTGAGAGAGGATTACTATGAATACAGAATTTTCCATTACCAAGACTGTCATTTATATATTTCAAAATTTTATTTCATACTATTACTGTATAATTACATCTCATGTAATATCTTGTATAATTACATTTCATGTAATATCTCTTTTTAGATTGGGTTACTGTAATTGAGATTTCATTTGAGGAAATTGTGATAATTCTCCACAATGTTGTAGAACATTTATCAAAAAATATTACAAAATTTCAATTATATCATCTTTAACATGGCATCATATGTGTTTGTGTGTGTGTGTATGTGTGTATGTGTGTGTGTGTGTGTGTGTGTGTGTGTGTGTGTGAGAGAGAGAGAGAGAGAGAGAGAGAGAGAGAGAAGAGAAGGGAAATATTATCCCAGTGATATTGACACTTTTAGATATAGATTCTATTCACTTTTAAATAGAATATATCAGAATAAAATAAAAATGGACATAATGAATATTTTGTTTTAGAATTAGATTAAAAATATTTGGAAGAAATGGGTTGATTTAACAGAGAAAAATCAGTATTTAAAAATAAAAATCTATATTCATGGTATATTGTAGGATGGAGGAGATGAACCAGAAATCCAAATGCTCAGATATAATTGAGAAAGAATGTAGAAGAGTTGTTTGAACAAGACCATCTTTAGAAATACATTTGTAAATCTCCCATAAGATTATGATAAACTAGATACTATTTCATATAAGCCTTGTCATATCTAGACAAATAATTTTTGTAATTCATTTAATTAACTTTCAAATTTTTGTAGATAATGTGATAATATACCTAAATGTTCTCTTTTAAAAGTATGTGAGCTTTTATGTCCAGCACTCAAAAAATTTAAACTCCATGAATTTTCACTATGTATTTTCACTTGTTTCAAAAGGAGGTACATTTAGAGAGGTGTTTTAATTATTATTAATAAGAAAAATATCAAGGCAAGAATTCCCTATCTAGACTTTAAAAACAAAAAAATAAAGTTTTATGTAGAAAATACAGTTTGGATGCTGTGGTCATGATCAATTACAAATATATATATATGTGTGTGTGTGTGTGTGTGTGTGTGTGTGTGTGTGTGTGTGTATATATATATATATATATATATATATATATACACAAATGATTATATATATACATCATAGTAGGATTATTATAAATAAATTCCTATAAAGCTTTCTATACTACAGAGCAGATATGGTTCTCATGCTATATTTTGCCAACACAAAAGAGATTTTTGTACAGTTATTCACTGTTAATTTGTGCTAATACTTGGACATTTATATCATTACTATAAAAATAAAACCAGAGTTAGATAACCCAGCTGTTTTCAGAACTAAAGTATTGGGGTACTGTTGCATCTATATTTTTGTGAACTACTTGCAAAATAATAGAATATTAGACCAATGTGAATAAATTAGGATCCTCAAAAACAATACCATTATGGAGGAGATAAAATTAAACATCATAAAAATTTAAATCTGAAATGGGAATCTTGTGTGGATATAGTATTGGAAGTATGAAAAGATATTCTGCCAACATACCTACTAGTAAACTGTTTAAAGTTGTGTTTTAGCTTTTTCTGAGTAACCACATTAATGTTAGGAAAACATGGATTATAGGAGAAAGTGCAATGTGATTATATTTCTTCACATTACATCTAACCATAAACTATTCCGTCATTATGAACATGGGGAAGAAGGCTTATGATAGCATTATGATTTGTGTTCATAGGCTGTATACTACAACAGAAATTTATTTTTTATTTGTATAGAGAATTTAATATAAACTTATGCTATATTACCTTTACTGTCAGTTAAAACCAGTACATAACTGGTATTTTTGTGTTGATTTCCTCTCTGTATGCTAGGATTTTTTTTCTGGCTTGTGCTTGTACAGGCGTAGGAATTATATTTTCTACTATTCTGTTTTTAGGGTGACACCCAAGACCAGGCATTTGATTTTCTCTGTTTATCTTGCCTTGGAGGAAATAAATGATAGCTTCCATATTTTACCCAACATTTCTCTGGTAGTTAATATTGAATGTGTCCTACAAAAATACGGTGAGAAAACTGGTTTGCTCTTGAGAAGTGAGAAACTTATTCCTAATTACTACTGCATAAATGAGAGAAGATATTTAATTGTACTTACAGCACCAACATGGGCAATATCTACAAAACTTGGACCTTTCCTTTTTATGTCCCGAATTCCTGAGGTAAATCAAGTAAAGATGGATTAATTTTAAGGAAATTCTTTTTCACCACAGTGAGACTTTTTGAATATGAAGGCAGTTTAAAGGGAGAGAAAGGGATTATATTTATTATGATCGGTAAAGCATTAATATATAGATATGTTTTGTGGCACACAAAACAACTTTATCATACATGGAAATGGGAGACAGCAGTATTGTGAACTGTTATACCAGAAGACTCAGTATACATGTACTGTTTAGAGAATCACAGGAGGTTTGATACAATAGTAATAATGAGATTAAGAATAAACACTTTCTCGCATGAATATACTTTGCTCAAGCAAAATCTGATCTTACAAGTATCCCTCTAAATTCCATCAAGTTCATAGTGTTATCTATGTTCTGTATATTTCAGCTTTACTGCGGTCATTTTCATCTTCCTCTTAGTAATAATGAACAATTTCCTCATCTTTACCAAATATCTAAAAAGGACACATCTCTACCACTAGCCATGGTGTCCTTAGTGGTTCATTTCAGATGGAACTGGATAGGAGTAATCATTACAAATGATGACCATGGAATTCAATTCCTTTCTGAATTGAGAGGAGAAATGCAAAACAACATTGTCTGTTTATCAGTTGTTATTACTATCAAAACTCAGAAGCTCGTGGCCCTTAAAGAGTTACATATGAATTATAAACAAATCTTAATGTCATCAGCAAAAGTTGTGATAGTTTATGGATACAAAGACTCTCCCATAATCTATGCCCTCATTTCATGGAAATCTCATGGCATTTTTAGAATCTGGGTTAGTGTGTCACAATTTGATATGATCACGATTCGAGGAGATTTCTTGCTCTACTCCTCCACTGGGACTTTCATTTTCTCACACCAGAAACCTGAAATATCCGGCTTTGAACAATTTATACAAACAGTACACCCTTCAAATTACAGTAGTGAATTTTCCTTTGCCAAACTCTGGTGGACATATTTTAGATGTTCTTTGCCACCTTCTGATTGTAAGAAACTAAAGAATTGTCCCACCAAAACTGTGTTTAAATGGTTATTCATGACACCACTTGGAATGGCCATGAGTGATACATGCTATAACTTATACAATGCTGTGTATGGTGTGGCCCACTCACTCCATGAAATGCTTCTACAACAAGTAGACGCATGGTCAAAGAATGCTGGGAAGGAACTGGAATTTGACCCTTGGAAGGTAATGAGTGCTACACTAAATGAAATTTACATGGTTTGAGTGTTTAAATAGAACCACACGGTCTAAAGCTATGTCAATAAGAAATTTCACAAATCAATGTACATAGTTCTGTACTCTATTATTGCATAGGTCGCAGATCATGTTAATGCATGTAATATGACACCATCAACACTGGTATGCAAATCAGCATTCACAATCTAAGTAACATATTTTTGTACAGATTTTAAACCACATATTTGCTTCATCTATAATTTTTTTTCTCATGAAATTCTTAAATATCAATAAGAAAATGACATGTCTTTTATGTTATTCAAAAGTTCCTAATCCATTTACTAAATAGATTTCAAAGAATATCAAGTACTCTTCCATTAATTTTACTTACTAATGCTGTCTATTCCATTGCCTGTGATAAAGTATCACTATTGACAGGAAAAAAAATAACAAAACAAACAAAACAAAACAAAACAAAACAAAACAAAAAACATAGAGTATGTGTCATTGCTCTCCAATTATAAAAATCAGGATTGTAGGTTTTAAAGGACCAAGTCCAGAAAAACATTGTATTTGTAAACAAAGTGGAACTAACTTTACATCTTCATAAAATTTATTTTTGAATTTAGTATTGAATACTTCTGGCAAGGTTAGGTTTTGGGAAAGGATAATAATAATTGAGAATTTTCTAAACAAAATACTTTCTATTCTAATGTGTAAGCCAGTTGAAAATAAAATGACAAATGTGTTTTAGATGTTCTCTGTTCTGAAGACCATACAATTTATAAATCCTGCTGGAGACTTAGTCAATATGAACCAGAATTTGAGACAGGATGTAGAGTATGACGTTTTCTATATCATGGATTTTCAAAAAGTTTATGGACTTAAAATGAAAATAGGAAGATTTTCAGGGCAACTTTCAAGTGGTCAACAGCTATATATGTCTAAAGAAATTATTGAGTGGGCTACAGATATTGATCAGGTAATTTAGACATAATATATTTAGTCATATGTTAAATGCTTAACATATAGCATAATTACTTAAAATATCCTTTACTTTTGCTTTAGCATGAAATAAATACTTGGTATATGTTCCTTTATTGAATTACTTTACACTGCCCGAGATAGTCTTTCTTTTTTACTTTTATACTCATTTTGGCATTTCTTAATTTATAACTCATCATACATTCATTCATTTTATCTGTCAAAAGAAAACAGTAAAGTTTTTCAATTTTTATTAGATATTTTCTTCATTTATATTTTAAATGCTATCCCCAAAATCCCCTATATTCTACCTCCACACTCTCCCCTAACCACCCACTCTCACATTTTGGCCCTGGTGTTCCCCTGTACTGGGGCATATAAAGTTTGCAATACCAAGGGGCCGGTCTTCCCAATGATGGCCAACTATGCCATCTTCTGCTACATATGCATCTAGAGACACGAGCTCTGGGGTTACCGGTTAGGTCTTTTTGTTGTTCCACCTATAGAGTTGCAGACTCCTTCAGCTATTTGGGTACTTTCTCTAGCACCTCCATTGGTGGCACTATGTTCCATCCAGTAGATGACTGTGAGCATCCACTTCTGTATTTGCCAGGAATATACTGGCATAGCCTCACACGAGACAGCAATGTTAGGGTCCTTTCAGAAATATCATGCGGACATATGCAATAGTTTCTGTGTATGGTGGCTGATTATGACATGGATCCCTGGGTGGGGCAGTCTCTGGATGGTCCATCCTTTCATTTCAGCTACAAAATGTATCTCTGTTACTCCTTCCATGGGTATTTTGTTCCCTACTCGAAAGAGGAATGAAGTATCCACGCGTTGGTCTTCCTTCTTCTTGATTTTCTTCTATTTTGCAAATTGTATCTTGGGTATTCTAAGGTTCTAGGATAATATCCACTTACCAGTGTGTGCATATCAAGTGACTTCTTTTGTGATTGGGGTTACCTCACTCAGGATGATATCCTCTAGATACTTCCATTTGCCTAAGAATTTCATAAATTCATTCTTTTTAATAGATGCATAGTACTCCATTGTATAAATGTACCACATTTTCTCTATCCATTCCTCTGTTAAGGGACATTTTTTTTCTTTTCTTTTCTTTTTTTTTTTTTTTTTTTTTTTAGCTTCTAGCTATTAGAAATAAGGCTTCAATGAATATAGTGGGGCATTTGTCCTTATTACCAGATGGAAAATCTTCTGGGTATATTCCTAGGAGAAGTATTACTGGTTCTTCCGATAGTTCTAAGTCCAATTTTCTGAGGAACCACCAGATTGATTTCCAGACTGTACAACCTTGCAATCCCACCAGCAATGGAAGAGTGTTGCTCTTTTTCCACATCTTCGCCAGCTCTTGCTGGCACCTGAGTTTTTTACCTTAGCCATTCTGACTGGTGTGAGGTGGAATCTCAGTGTTGTTTTGATTTGCATTTCCCTGATGACTAAAAATGTTGAACATTTCTCTAGCTGCTTCTCAGCTATTTGGTAATAATCTGTTGTGATTTTTTTCTTTAGCTCTGTACCCCATTTTTTAATGGATAAAACAGTAAAATTTAATTGGATACATGTGTGTTAAACGAGGTCTTTCAGTGGATCTCTGTTGGGTGAATCAATGGATGTTTATCCATTAGAATATTGTCCCTATTTTTATAAAGCATATTATTTTTTTACAGATTCTACCCTCAATATGTAGTATGCCTTGCAGGCCAGGACTCAGAAAATCCCCTCAGGAAGAAAAGGACATCTGCTGTTTTGGTTGTAACCCCTGTCCAGAAAATGAAATTTCCAACATGACAAGTAAGATTATCATTTATCACAATAAGATTGATTTTTTTCTCACATATTTACATAGTTCTGAAAAGTCCTTTGGGGAAAGGAAAAGATGTGTCATGTTAAGGAGTAAAAGGCTTCAGAAATACTATTATTCAAAATAATAAACTCTCTCTCTGTGTCTCTCTCTCTCTCACTCTCTCAATATATTTTTGTCTCACTATTGTAGATCCCTGGAATATTATATTTTTCCTGAATATTCCTTACAATAATAAAGATTACTACATTATGACACTTTTCAATTTTATTAAAAAAATAGGAATACTATGCATTTTCAATTCTTAACATTTATTCACTTTACAGTCTTGTCACTTACACCATCCCTCATATATATATATATATATATATATATATATATATATATATATATATATATAATGTATATATGTATATTATAGTATCTGATTTTTTTTTGAAACAGGGTTTCTCTGTATAGCCCTGGCTGTCCTGGAACTCACTTTGTAGACCAGGCTGGCCTCAAACTCAGAAATTCACCTGCCTCTGCTTCCCAAGTGCTGTGATTAAAGGTGTACACCACCACACCTGGTTAGTACCTAATTTAAAAAAAAAAATAGAAATTTGAAGTATTTGAGTACTTATACTTACCAATTTAGACAGCATTGTTCAGTACAATCAAAGAGATAATACAAAATGAAATAGAATGTATATCTTTCAATACAGAGACAGGAGTGGAAAAACATCACAACTATTCATGTTGCTAAATTTGTTTCAGTTAATTAAAAGAAAACAGAATATACTGTAGAGAAAGTTAAAAGGATACAAGCAGAAAATGTTCTAAGCCTTCGTGTATATATTCTTTCAAGAAATTTTTTGAGAAATAGAATATTATGTAGAAGTTTCTGAATATATACTACAACCTTGGGAGCATTAGACTGTCAAATCTTACAGAAAATATAAGCAATGGAGGAAGTATGTTTTACCAAAATTCATAAATTGAATCACAAAACTGAAGATCTCATTTTAATATGTAAAAAATTTGGGTGTTAATATTTAATATCGGTCTCTGCCTTCCTTGACATTATCAGTATTTTCATTTGATATTTTACTACCAGAATTTTAATACAATAACATAATTTTACCTTTTTGTATCCTTCTTTCAAAATCAACACTCTTTACTTTCTTTAAAATTTATGACTGATTTTATATTTGCTGTTCCATACAAATATTTTCTATATATAAAATGTTTATAAATACCATAAATTAGTCTGTACAATATTACTTTTGTGTTTGGTCGGGGGGAGACTATTTTGTTAGTCAAGGACATTTAGTAGGCATCCTCTAATCTAGGAAATTGTCTCAATATTCCCTGGTTGTCTTTAGTTCCCTATGTAAGATTTTGCCACATAATCTTTCACTACTCCACTTTTTTGTGTTTATTGTTTTTATCTCATCCAGCTTACATTAAGATTCTCTTTTGTTGAGATTTTATGGGTTTTACTAGTGATAATGTTAGAAAAAATATAAACTCACATAAAATTTTCATCTACTAATTGATACAACCTGTAAACTCCTTCTTTTGGAAATGTAAGTATTAAATGAGAAATCAATTTTGCAGATATATCCGTTTGACAGGCCTCCAAGACCCTCAATTTTACTATGATTTTCTCTACTGGTGCCTGTCTTTTTCGTAGAAAAAGGACTATACTTATCTGTGGATGTAAGGAAAATATTTGGAGTATAGTTAGGGATAAAAATGTTTTAGTAACATGTTGACAATAGATTGTTTTCCAAGATAGGGAGTGGATACAATTTATTTGTCCAACAATCAACTTGGGACCACATGTAGACCGAAAGAATTGCTGATCCATAATCAGTAACATGTATGGACACAGCCCATTTTAGTTATTTTTGCATAATATAGAGCACAATTAAATTAAAAAATTTTGTTTCCATAAATGATACATTTAAGATATGTGATTGGGGAAACATGAAAATTATGTGATGGTATTAGTATTTGAAAAAAAAACAACTTGAATATATAGGATAATTATAAACAAAATCTTGCATGATGATAAATCTTAGAATTTAGATCACATGCTATGCAGCCTCCACATTTAATTTTTACATATACCAGAAGATGATAGTCTAATTTAGCTAAATTTTTTTCAATGAATTAATTCAGTGTTTCTTGCAAATTATAATAAATGGATATATCTGATAATACTTTCCTTTCTATACAGACATGGATCAGTGTGTGAAATGTCCAGAAAATCAATATGCCAATGAAGACCATACTCTCTGCCTCGAAAAAGTTGTGGCTATTTTAGATTACAAAGACCCTTTGGGGAAAGCACTGGCTGGCTTTGCTCTATGCTTCTCTGTCCTTACATCTGTTGTATTGGGTATCTTCCTGAAAAACAGAGATACTCCCATAGTCAAAGCCAACAACCAATCTCTCAGCTTTGTCCTACTCATCTCCCTCATATTTTGTTTTATCTGTTCCTTGCTTTACATTGGTCATCCCACTATGGTCATCTGTATCCTGCAGCAGACCACATTTGCCATTGTGTTCACTGTGGCTACCTCTACTATCTTGGCCAAGACAGTTATTGTAGTACTGGCTTTCAAGATAACTGTCCCCGGAAGAAGAATGAGATGGCTGCTTGAGATAGGGGCACCAAAATACATAATTCTCATATGCACAATAATTCAGCTGATTCTTTGTGGAATCTGGCTAGGAACTTCTCCTCCATTTGTTGATGCTGATGTACACATGGTACATGGCCACATCATCATTGTTTGCAACAAAGGTTCTGTGATTGCATTCTACTGTGTCCTTGGATACATGGGCTCTGTTGCTCTAGCAAGTTTCACTGTAGCTTTCTTGGCCAGGAATCTGCCTGATACATTCAATGAAGCCAAGCTCTTGACATTCAGCATGCTGGTGTTCTGTAGTGTCTGGATCACTTTTATCCCTGTCTATCACAGCACCAAAGGCAAGACTATGGTTGCCGTGGAAGTTTTCTCTATTTTGGCGTCCAGTGCAGGGTTGCTTCTTTGCATTTTTGCCCCCAAATGCTATATTATTTTATTAAAACCACAGAAAAATTCTTTTCAAAAGTTCAGAAAACCACATGCTATAGCTGACAATATAAGTTAAATTTCACCGCTTAAATACTATAACTAACTTATCTACATTTTCAAAAAGCTGCTTTCTACTCATCAAGTATTATGTTGAAATATGAAGTAGCTATCATATAAACAATGTAGAACATAAGCTGTATAATAAAATTCCAACACATGATCTGGACTTCAGTTTATTGGATCAAACTGTGTAATCAGACACTTTGATACCTGTAATGACAGTTTGTTTTTATAATAAAACTGTCAGGCATTTTAAAATGGGCACTTGGTTTTGCAAATGATTTCATGTATTATCTACCTACCTGTATTAATTTTGCTTTATTATTCCTTTCTAGAAAAAATATCACCATGGTTATAGTACATACATATAGATATTAAGAAGGAATCCATTTATATTTTTCTAGTTCTGCCAAAAAAAATATAAAGAAAAAATAACTAATTTTCTTTGTAACATGATATTCCAGAATGTGGGATGATAAAAATTTATGATGGTGTTACTTCATTCTATTTCAATTTGAATACTGACCATAATGAAGATACTCCATGATTTATATTGTAATTCTGCTGAAAGCCTCATGAATGAGAATATAAATGATTCCATAAAAATCTGTTGATATTTTCCTTAGTGGTGATTCCCTAAAATGCATATTTTTGTACTGATGTTTATAATTTAGGACATAGACTTCCCTCAATCTTAGTCATAGATAATTATTTATATAATACATAGCAATCAGTTAAGAAATGCATAATGGTTTATAGTACAAAGAATAACAGACCGGGTTCTCCACCTTAAGTAAAACATCTTCTTCATCAACACTTGGAAAATATCTTGGCATAGGAGGCAGAGAAACTAAGGACCAATCACTTAGGAGTGATGTGAAATTCTAGCTTTATAATAGCATGCTGTTCTTGAAATTCTTACTGCTAAACAAAATCTCCAACATATCAAAAATTGAAAACACTGGCATATATTCAGATCTTCTTTAGGTTTCCTTCAACATACCTTAAACTATAAGAAGTAGAGAGGGCATTTGGAGGGAAAACTCATTCTTTTTGAGGGCATGATTTATGCTAGAATGTATACTGTTTAATAAATGGCCCTAAATCTTTGCACAGTTTAGAATCACTAACTATACATAGTGATTTATCAAAACCCAAAGGGAAAATTTTAAAGAAGTTTGTATTGAAAAGTGGTAGGAGCTATATAGGGAAAGGAGGAATGAATATTATTATGCTACCAATGAAATTATTGTGAAATTTCATAATTACTCATAATTTATTAGTTTACATAATTGAAATAATTTGAAATTTTCACTGGACTATTATATGTATGCCATCTATAAATTGAATCTGAATTCCAATTATTAATTTTCATGAATTTTGCACTAAATCTTTCATCTGTTATAGGAATTTTTAATATGAGATACCTTAGTTTGAATTGTATGTGTAGATAAAGGAGAGATCCAGTTATTTTAACATGCATAAAAGCTGAGAGTAGAGTTTAACAAGGGGCAAAGGAACACTGAATAAAGAATAAAAATGTAAACTAACAAGTGTTTTAGTTATATTTAGAAATTAAAAGTAATGTTAAGAACTATAATATAACTGGAAAAAATGTATCATTTTATCTATCTAGCCCTCAAATACTCTGTAAGATTATTATGTCATCCTCATGGATGAAATACAGGGTGGTCATATATTGTTCCATGAGTGTAGTTCTGAATAATCTATAATTTACAAATTTATAATCCCTTCTAAATTCATATTTCTAAAAAGCCTTTGTATTTAAAGTTAATCATTGGTTCCCATAAAAACATTATAAGAAAAAAAAATAGTAGTGAAATTCCAGACTTGGTAATAACACTTTAGAAAATTTTGGTAGAGAATGTATTTCTATATTGCATATTATAAGAAAGACTTCTCTCTATAGTTCTGCTACTTAACAAGACAGAAAGGACAATGTTAAGATTTTGATAGGGGCTTAAATTATCAAAATGTTTATATATTGTCTTGAATTTTGTTTTACTAAACAACATTACTTTGGTAAATGAATCATAAATAACTGTTAACCCCAGATACATAACACACATTCAGGTACACACACACACACACACACACACACACACACACACACACACACATACCACAGGCACACACCCCAAAATGGAATTTGGTTAACCAATAAACTTTATAAGCATTTTATACCTGAATCTTGGTGAGGGTTTACTTATAAGAACAAATATAACTCAATAAAACACCCCACAGTATAGGTAAAAGCCATACAAAGGTGGCAATATGGATCATACTTTACAACCTTCAGGACATTCAAATGGTTCAAAACTTCTTTCAGGATTCTTTGTATTTTTCTCATTCTTCTAGGCAGCTGGTATGATCTCAGAGTCCTTTTTACAACTAATGTTTACTGAGATGATTCTTTTCCTCAAAGGATTTGTTTCTCTAAGAAAAACTGTCAGGTTTTTAAAAATAGTATTATTTTATTTATTAACATTTCAGCCATTTCCTCCCCCATTAGGTCACCCCTCCTAAAGTTCCTTATCTACACTTTTTCCACTTTCTCTTTTAGAAAGCCTTCCCCATTCCCTGGAGACTTCCCCTTATTCAGAGTCTCAAGTCTCTTGAAGATTTGGCACATAATCTGCCACGAATGCCACACCAGACAGTGTTTTGCGCTACAACTGCCAGATACCTGGTACTAGTCAATGTGTCCTGCCTGATAGATGGCACAGTCTCTGAGAGTTTCCTGGGGTCCTGGTTAGTTGAGACTGCTGGTCTTATTATGGGGTTGCTCACCCCTTCAGCTTCTTCAGTCCTATGTCTAATTCTACCATGGAGATGCTGGACTTCAATCCAATAGTTGGGTGTAATGATGTATATTTTTTCAGTCAACTGCTGGTTGATCCTCTCGGAGGGCAAGCATTCTAGGCTCTTGTCTTATGTCTTTTCTCCATTTTTGTCCCAGCAGTTCTTTAGACATATGTAGTTCTTGGTCAGAAGTGTTGTCTGTGGGTTAGTAAAGATGCCTCTGAACTTAAGGTTGTCTCTATCTATTGAAGGTGGATTCTTCCAGTTCCCTCTCCCAGTGTTAGGCAATTTGACTAAGGTAGCTTGATTGAGTCGTGATTGACTCCAAGGAGGCTGGACATTTCCATTCCCTCTTCTGGCCCTCTGGCTCTGGGTTTCTTTCCTGTCCCCAAACTCCCATGCCTGATCTTGTTTCCCTTTTCCTCACCCTCCATTATCCCATCCTGGTCTCTCCATGTCTCTGCAAATCATGATAATTTTATTTACCCTTCTAAGTGGGATTGAAGCATCCTTACTTGTACATTCATAAATGTTAAACTTCATGCAATCTGTGATTTCTTAAGGGTATTCTGTGCTTTTTGACTAATATACACTTCTTGGTAAGTACATATCATGGGTGGCATTTTGAGTCTTGGTTAGCTCCCACAGGGTGGTACTTTCTCATTCTATCCATTTGCCTGGAAGATTCATGATGTCCTCATTTTTAATAGCTGAATAGTAGTCCATTGTGTAAATGAACCACATTTTCTATATCTTCTTCAGTTGAGGGATAGCTAATATTTTTCCAGCCTTCCACCATTACAAAAAAAGGTTACTATGAATAAAGTGGAGCACATATTTTGGAGTATGATGGATCATCTTTGGGTATATGTCCAAGAGTGTTATAGCTGGGTCTTCAAGTAGAACAATTTCCAACTTTCTGAGGAAATGGCAAATATAGTCCAGTGTGGTTGTACATGTATATAATTGAGCATCAAGAGAGGGCTGTTACTCTTTCTCCACAACCATTCCAGCATGTGCTGTAACTAGAAAATTTTATCATAGTCAACCTGATTTGTGTGAGGTGGAATCACAGGATGATTTTGATTTGAATTTCATTGATGACTAAAGATGTTGAAAACTTCTTTAGGTGAGTATCTGCCATCCAAGACTCTTCTCCTGTGAATTCCCTGCTTAGCTCTGTATGGAATTTTTAAAAATGGATTATTTTTTTAGAGGTGAACTTCTTGAATTCTTTACATATTTTGATGTTAGCCCTCTCTATCAGATGTAAGGATATTTGAGAATTCTTTTATTGATCAGTAAGATGCTAATATGTTTTATTGACTGTGGCTTTAGCCTTTCAAATCTGCTCAGTGTCATGAGGTCCCATTTATCCATTTTTGATCTTATGGCATAAGCCATTGCCAGTCTACTTAGAAATGTTAAATTGTCCCTTGTGCCAATGAGTTTGATGCTCTTTCCACTAACTCTTTTTTTAGATTAATTTTAATGGGTTTTATGTTGAAGTCATAGATTCTATTCAATTTGAGCTTTGTACAAGCTGATAGAGAAGAATATTTTCACCTTCTTTTAAATACAGACCAACAAGTAGTCCAGCACCATTTATGAAGATGCTGTCTTTATTACTCTTGTGTTTTTGGTTTGTGAGAATTTTATTGATTTTTTTGTATAGAATTCATAAACAAAACCAGTGTGAAGTTCTCTTTATTTCTTGGGTATTTGTGTGCTTTAGGTATCAGAATAATTGTGGCCTCAGAGAATAAATTAGTGTACTCTCTGTTTCTTTTTCGTGGAATAGTTTTAGTGGTACTGGTATTAGGTCTTCTTTGAAGATGTTATAAATTTTAGCACAAAAAGCATCTGGCTCTGTGTAATATTTGCTTAGGCATTTTTTTTACTTACTACTAATAATTTCTTAGTGGTTTGGGGAGTGTTTCAATATTTTGCCTAATGCTGATATAAGTATGCTATTACATGATATCTGTCTAGGAAATCATCACTTTCATCCATATTTTCGAGTTATGTTGAGTATAGTCATTTGTCATAATATATGATGATTTTTAAAATTCCATTGGTTTCTGTTGTTCTCTTTTTTCAAATCATATTATGTTTAATTGAAACTGCCTCTATTCCCGTTATTTAGCGTGTTTAAGGGTTTCTTTTCTCAAAAAAACAACTCTTAGTTTGGTTGATTCTTTATACTGTTATTTGGTTCTAATTGGCTCGCTTCAGCCATTAAATTGATTTCCTGCCCTGTACTCCTCTTGGGTATGTTTGTATCTTATGGTGCTTGAGCTTTCAGAAGAGCTGTGAAGTGACTATATTAGGATCTCTCCAATTTCTATATAAAGGCACTTAGTACTTTGAATTTTCCTTTTATCTCTGCTTTCATTGTGTCCCACATGTTTGTGGATGCTGTGTCTTCATTTTCATTCTATAAAGACTTTAATTTCTTCTCTGATGAAGTGGTACCATGAGGTGCTAATAATAAGGTATATTCTTCATTAGTGGCTGAAGAACAATTTAGGAGGTATAGGTGCCACTCAGGAAAAAATGAATCAGAGGTTTTGTGTTTGAATTGTTGTTCACTGCTCAACGTGAAACTATATTCACAATAGTATTAAATAAATGAATAATTCACCAGGGACCATTAGACCAGTATGTAATTATAGTGGCATTCCTAAGCCCTTTCATGCGTCAATATCTCTATAATGTAGGAAAGCAATTGGTTGATATAAGTGATAATGGAATATGGGGTAATATATCTGTTTCTATTACTGGAAGTCTAATGAGAGAAGATTTGTATTAACATGGAGTTCCTAAGGAAAAATGATTTTAAAAGTCCAAATTTCTGCTGTGAATCTTCTAAGGAATATTTTCCTTCCTGGGAAATAATTGTCATTTGATATCGATAATAGAACAACTAAGATATAATTAATAAAGTCGCTTTAGAACTTGGGAATTTTCCTCCCTGCTCAGTATACAAAGGTTATATTTCCTTCTAAGAAAAGGTTATAATACTAGTGGCGATAATTTGTCAAGGCACGCTCTAGTGAAATGAGTGAAAACAGATTCAGGAACAATGCTATTCCAGTATCACTCTGATCCAGGTAATAAGCAAGTACAATGAGAAATATCATGGCCATACAGATCAGTGTTGCTCAATAAGTATGAAGTGATTAATTGAGGCTTCCTGAGTTAATTGGGGTGATGATATGAAGGAAGGTTCTTTCTAAGTAATGAAAAGATTACATTAAATTTAATTTCTCAGAAAGAACGAATTTACTTAGTACTGCCTATGAATGCTTTGTAACAAAACTTTATCACTGCAGTGAATCAATTGATAGAGGTTCAAATTCATTATCTTGTTAGCTGTAAATTTCTGGGATCATGTGACCATTGCTGAAAACTGAATACAATGTGTTTGAGTAGATTAGCTTCCTGTGAATTGTTTTCCAGGGAACTATGAGGAACAACACAAATTATAAAAGCTCATCTTGCTTTTCTGCCAAGAGTAGATGGTAAACCCCCATGGATAACAGGAATACACATACAGACTTTGACTGAAGAAAATGAAGCAATAAACCTGTCTCTAGACTGAAAACTTCTATTATGCTGGCTTACAATTAGTTACATTGTCAAGGAAGGGACATGAAGGTTTCTGGTGAAAGGTCACCAACATTACTGCTTGACTTTTGACAGTGCATGTTAACCTAAAGTACCTTCATAACAGGCATGCCTTTCTTTTTTGTGCAATAGTGACTCAGATATCAACTAGAGAGAGTTTAAGGCAGATGCTGCAACCTAGAGCAAAAATCTGAGGATGAGTATGCTATTTCTGTGGCTTTTTTCAGTTAATATGACATGGCCGTGATACTCTTATTTAAATATGTCTGCATAGACTTATATTTTATTGTCAGCCTCAAGTTATAATGGTGAAGATCATGAAAATGATTTTTTTTTCTATGACATTGTGACTTAATTTTTATACATTTTTTTTTTGGCATGTATAATCATTTCCTATAAGGTAAAGTGATGACTACTGAAAAGGATGCAGAAAGAATTTTAAAAACAGAGGAAGAGCTAGAATAATTTGTGACAGTTCCTTTTGATTTTAAAATGTTATAATGACCAGAAAGTTACTTAGGCAGGAAGGAAAACATAAGGAAATATGTTAAGGAAATCCGTGAAACTCATCACACTCACTAGGCCCATCCTTGTTAAAGGAAGCATTAAAAATGAGAGTCCTTCTAGAGAAAGAAATCCTTAAGAATTCTCTCTCTCTCTCTCTCTCTCTCTCTCTCTCTCTCTCTCTCTCTCTCGTCCTTTTGAAATTTGATTTTTTATATTTACATTTCAAATGATATCCAATTCCCTAGTTTCCTTCCAAAAATCCCCTATCTACTCCCTTGATGTCTTAAACTCTCCTACACACATACTCCTGCTTCTCTGTCCTGGCATTTTCCTAAACTGGGATATTGAGCCTTCATAGGAACAATCGACTCTCCTCCCCTTGATGTCAGATAAGGCCATTCACAACTACATATGGCCCTCCATGTCTGCTCTTTGGTGGATCCATTTGTCTGTGGGAGCTCTGAGGTTTCTGGTTGATTGATATTGTTCATTCTATGGGATGACAAAATATTTCAGCTCTTTTGATCCTTTCTCTACCTCCTCCTTTGGGGACCTAATGTTCAGATCAATGGTTGGCTGTGAACATTCACCACTGTATTTGTCAGGCACTAGCAGAGACTCTAAGGATATAGCTATAACAGGCTCCTATCTATCATTAAGCACTTGTTGGCATCCACAATGGAGTCTATGTTTGGAACCTGTATATGGTATGGTTCTCCTGGTAGGGCAGTCTTTGGATTGCCTTTCTTTCAGTCTCTGCTCCACACTTTTTTTCTCCTCTCATGATTATTTGGTTCCCTCTTCTAAGAAGGATCAAAATATCCACATTTGGTCATGCTTTTTCGCAAGCTTCATGTGGTCTCTGAATTATATTTTTGGAATTCTAAGCTTCTGGAATAATATCCACTTATCAGTGAGTGCACCGATGTGTGTTTTTGTGATTGGATTATCTCACTCAGGATGTTACCTTGTAGCTCAATCTATTTGCCAAATAATTTAATGAATTCATACTTTTTAATAGCTGAGTTATATTCCATTGTGTAAATTTAAATGTATCACAGTTTCTGTATTCATTCCTCTGTTGAAGGACATCTAGGTCCTCTCCAGGTTCAGAAAATTATAAATAAGGTGATTATAAATGTAGTGGAGCATGTATTCTTATTACATTTTGGCACATCTTCTGGGTGTGTACCCAGCAGTGGCATAACTGGGTCATTAGGTAGAACAATGTCCAATTTTCTGAAGAACTGCAAAACACAATTTCCACAATGGTTGGAACAACATGCAATCTCACCAACAATGGAGGAGTGTCCCTCTTTTTTCACATTCTTGCCAACTTCTGCTGTCACCTGAATTTTTGATGTTAGCCTTTTGGACTGACTTGAGCCAGAATATCAGGGTTGTTTTGATTTCTATTTCCCTGATGACAAAGCTGTTGAAGTGTTTAGATACTTTTCAGCCATTCAGTATTCCTCAGTTGTGAATTCTTTCTTTAGCTCTTTACTGCATTTTTAATAGGGTTATTTGATTCTCTGAAGTCTAAATTCTTGAGTGCTTAGTGTATGTTAGAAATTAGCCCTTTGTCAGATGTAGGGTTCATAAAACCTTTTTCTAATCAGTTGTTTACCTTTTTTGTGTAACAAAAAGAATAAACATGTTGAAAGAGGAATTAAGGAATCAACACTGTTCATAATAGTCCCAATAATATAAAATATGTTGGTGTGACTCAACAAAGCAAGTGATAGTTATGTCAGACAAGATGGGCCGCATTAATCCAGTAAAAATGTCAGCTTGCAAAAAGCAAGATAGAGATTCAATGCCATCTCCATAAAATTCCAACTCAGTTCTTCAAGGAATTATAAAGAGAAAAGTGCAAATTAATGTGGAATAATACAAAAAACTTAAGATAGTGAAAATTATTCTGAAAAATATAAGAACCCTTGCAAAATCACCATCCCTGACCTCAAGCTGAACTATACAGCAATTATGATTTAAAACTGCATGATATTGGTACAGTGCTACGCATGTAGATCAATGGAATAGAATTGAAGACCCAGAAAGGAACCCACATCACTATTGTCACTTGAGTTTGACAAGGGAACTATAATCCAGTGGAAAAATGACAGGATTTCCAACAAATGGTGCTAGTTAATTTGGTAATCAGCATGTAGAAGAAAGAAAATTCATTGATTCTTATATACTTGTACAAATTTCTAATCCAAGTGAATTAATAAGCCACTTAAACCAGATGAACTGAAACTAATAGAAAATGAAGTGTCGAAGAGCCTTGATCACTTGAACACTGGGGAGATTTTCCTGAACAGAACACCAATAGATTAAAATGGTTTCTTTTAATGAAGAAGAGTGGCAAAGAAGATGCCTGGGGTCATAAAAGCCTGCCTGTCTCTCAGGAGGTCCACAGTAATACATGTGAGACTCCTATCCAAATTCTCATACCAGCTTAGACACTCACAGATCCCAGCTGAATCTGGACCCACCTGCCATACTGAGGAGATCAACATACCTTGTGGTCTGTTTCCCCACACTCAGACTATGTGTCTACCATGACGTCTGCAGTAACCATGAATACAGCCTTTCTGACACCCAGGAAGACTACAATAACCATGACCCAGGAGATCTACTAATACCAGGGTCACAATAAATTAGTATATCACCCCCATCTACTATTGTGACAGATCCTGTTCATGGAGCACAGAGCATTCGTGTCTCCCAGAAGGTTAACAATGGAAAGGGACACTTGAGGTCTGCCCCAACAAGGTACAGAGAAGGTTATCAAGAGCCAGAGACGCAGGAGGTCTCCCCACCTCTATCCAGGGACAAAATTGACTGCCATCCAGTAAAACAGTTCAAACACATGTCATAGAGCATAAATTGCCTCCAAGGAGTTCAGCTCTAGTCAGAGGCACCCAGGTATGATGACACCAGAAAATAACAAATGGAGACAGACAAGTGCCCTAACATAAGTGAAAGAAGCCAATGCAATTTAGTACTATCAGAACCCAGTTCTTCCACCATAGCAAGCCCTTGATCCCCTAACAGGCCAGAAAAGACAGTTTCTGACAAAAAGTCCAATCTCATGAAGAAGGTAGAAGACTTTAAGGAGTATATAAATAACCCATTAAAAAATATAGGAAAACAGGTTAAAGCCCTTAAAAAATTAAACAAATAAATCCCTAAAAGAAATAAAAAAAAATAGAAAAATAAAGAAATCACAAAAGGCAGCAGACATGGAAATGGACAACTTGAGAAATAGATTAGGATGTACAGATTCAAGAATCAAAAACAGAATGCAAGAGATAGAAAAAAAGAATATCAGCCATAGAGGATGCAATAGGGGGAGGAGTTTGGGGATGTTTGGAGTGGAAACTAGGAAAGGGGATAACATTTGAAATGTAAATAAAGAAATTATCTCTCTCTCTCTGTCTGTCTGTCTGTCTGTATATATATATATATATATATATATATATATATATATATATATGTGTGTGTGTGTGTGTGTGTGTGTGTGTGTGTGTGTGTGTGTGTGTATAAGATAGGGACACATTGGTTAATGATAGTACAAGTGAAAATAGCTCCTAATCCAAAATAGCCAGCGAATTCTCTAAACAACTTAAAGATATACCTAAGGATAATAAGAGTAGCAAAAGGTGAGTATTCCCAGCTCAAAAGGCCGAAAATATCAACAAAATCATAGAAGCAAACTTCCCCAGTCCAAAAAAAAAATGGTCATAAATGTTAAAGAGGCCTACAGAACACCAAAAAGGATGGGCCCCAAAATATTTTTCTGTCACATAATAACCAAAACATGTAATACTTAGAGCAAAGAAAGAGTATTAAAACTTGTGATAGTAAAAAATAACTATAACAAGAAGGCAGACATATCAGACTATACCAGATTTATCTACAAACAACCTAAAGGCCAGATGATCCTGGATAGATGTCAAGCAGACCCTAAGGGAACATAAATGTGAACCCAGGCTAATATAACCAGAAAAACTCTCAATCTCCAAAAAATGGAAAAACAAAGATATTCTATGATAAAGTGATATTTAAACAATATCTTTATGTTAATTCAACACTACAGAGGACACTTCAATGAAAACTCAAAAGGTGAAGTGTAACTATATCCAAATATCTCTAATATCAATAATTCAATTCCTCAATAAAAAGACACATGTTAATGAAGTGGATACATAAACAGTACACTGCATTTCACTGCATACAGGAGACATGACTCCATGTGAATAAAAGCACTACATTAGAGTGATAGACTGTAAAAATAGAACACAGCATTTTGCTACAAACAGAAAACACACTATGGTAAAAAAGACAAACACTATCTTAGGGTAAAAGGCTGGAAAAAAAAAGGTTTGCAGGCAAATGGTCCCAAGAAAAACCTGGAGTACATATTCTAGTATCAGTAAAATAGACTTTAAAACAAAAGTTATCAAGGCAGGTGCATGTTACCTCGTTCCAGCCTAGCAAGGCTGGCTGTGACCATCCACTGCTTCGGCGGAGCCACCTGCTGTACTGCTTGTCATCCCTCTTCTTTGATATGCCACTACCTGCTACCTGCCTGAGGCTGAACCAGTTCGCCAGGATCTTCTGGAGTTAGCACCAAACTGTGATCTTTGGGAGTTCCTTCTAAATGGCTGATCTGACAACTTCAAAGGAATTTTGCATGACTGGGAATGGGCCCCCCTATTCTTTATAAAGCGTGTTTATCAACATTAAAGTTGAACCTTGATCAGACTAGTTGTCTTGGTTCCATCTTTCTCTTGTCACCTAGTTTCCCTCTCTTTCAGTTCTAAGATGCCTTCGAAGCCGGACATGAGAGCCACAGGCTGGCCTCAACAATTTGGCGAACCAACGCAGAACCTGGGAAAGGCAGAGGACATTTGGAAGAAGCACTGCTGGTTTGGAGCTCCATGGAAGAAGAAAAGAAATGAAGAAAATTCGTACCGGAGAAGGTTGGTACAGGCTAAGTTGGAGGCACTAAACCTGCATGCTGGATTCACTTAGGTTCAACAGTGAGTTATCCGGAACTAGGAACTCAACAGGCAGGCAGTCGGCTGCATCTTCCAGAAGCTGATTTTTTAAGCAAGAGAAAATAAGGGGTTTAATAAAAGAGATTTAATAATCAGACAGATGGCCGCAGTTGGAAACTGCATCAGGTGGGAGGAAAATGTCCCAGAAGCAGAGAGAATGGGGTAGGCCCTGCTTTATTCTCTCTGGGCCTTACGGCAGAAGTTCTTTTCCCTCTTTGTATTTTTGTCTAATGTCTTGTCTAATGTCCGGTGCACTGGTCTGTTCACGTGTTTAATTCATGTATGTTCGTGTCTAATCTGAATGAATGAATTTTCTGTTTTCATGTTGGAAGATAAAAGATGACCAAAACTTTCTCTGCTGGTATAGCAAAGCTGAGAGTGGCAGTCTCATAGTTTTGGGTGGAAATAGCTGATAGATGTTTTTTTTTTTTTTCCTAAGAAAATTCTCTGCATTCGTGATTATTGCATTCAGCTAATGGCAAAGTGCTTTTTATTTTATAAATATAGCTAGAAATATTAATATTCTCTGATTGGTCTAAGTGTAGTTGTTTCATTTGGTTTTTTACTGGAAATGTGCTTTGCATGTCTTCACAATCAGCTCATAAGATATTGAAGATATTGGTTATGATTAAATAATTGTTACATGGGTAACAGAAGGTTAGCCTTAAATTAACAACTCAGGACTTTTTCAAACACAGGACATAAGCAGGCTAAAAAACTGGGCCTCCTAAGATACTTTTAGCTGATATAATATTTAATGTGATTCTTATCCCAGAAAGTAGGATTAAGATTAAGATTTAAAGCAATGTCTCTTTAATGAAGCATTAAAGCTTTCACTGTCATGCATTCATAGGTATAAATTGGCAGCCAAATCTTGCAATGTAGTAGTGAAGTTTTAATGTTGATTCTTAAGGTGATAAATTATTTTGAAATTGGGTTTTGCTTTCCCAAGGTTGTAGTTACAATCTAATATTACATATTTAGAAACTTAGTAGTTCTAAAATTCTGTCCTCCTTACAGGAGGGCCAAAATGCTTGTGTTGGAATTTTTTTTCTTATGTTCAAGTTAATGCAAGTTCAGAGCAGCCTCAGGAAGCTGGCGTGAAATCTCCTTTGTTTCACAAACTGTGACTAGGGAAGTTCTGAGAATTTACCCCCTCCCTGCCTTCCGGGTAAATTCCCTTTAACTAATAAAACATTGTTGCAGATCTATCCAGATGTTTGAAGTAATGCTTAATTTCAGAATTTATAAAAAGTGAATCGGGCTGTAGAATATATAAAGGCATTACAATCTGGCTTGCCTACTTCATATAAAGTTATTATAGATTTAAAAGCTTGTTTTTTTTTTTCATTTACATTCTGATATTTATAAAGATGTTTTGCTTCTAGTGAGCTGTAATCAGGAAGCTAAGAGTTTGAATCTTTCAATGTATATTGTTTCCTAAGTGGAAAGTATTTTATTAGTTATTGTCCCTCAAGGACGAGGCCGAGGTGGCATTCACCTCATAGCACAGTTTCAGCATCCTATTAAGCCGCTGTGGTTCTAACAAAAATTATAAGATAAAGTCATATAGTTGGGATAACTATAACAAGAATTTTGTCTTAAAAACCTGACTAAATGTCTGTTCCTTGTTACAAACAGCAATTAATTTTGTTATTACAGAATGTTAATAATTGATCTATTACACACCATCATTTTAAATAAAATCGGCAATATCCCAAAGATAAGTTAAAAAATTGTTTTTATGCATGCTTTTTTATCTTCTATAAATTCATGCATGCATGCGTCCCATTTACTGTGTTTACAAACAACCCTCTTATGGGAGAAAAGTAAATGTGAATTGGATCACACACTTATTCTTTTGAGCTTACCCCTGTTTCAGCACAGATAATTAAGTTGTGTGCTGTGCATGGTGTTTTAAAATGCTGAACAATCAAACCTTAATTTGTATATTAATAGTCAATATTATATCTCAGAGCTCACAATTGCTTGATTGTACGTCCCTCGGATGCTATTTATTCTCATATTTGCAATTGCTTATGCATATACAACTCATAAGAAAAAATGCTGTCCTTTTAAGAAGGCTGTTTTTGGACATTTAATAAATTCTTCTGGATTGCCTGGACATCTTAAACAATGCCATGCTAGATTTATATCTCAGGCAGTCCACAGGTCCTACATATAAGATAGATTGGCAATATAATCTTGTTCTTTATATATTCAAAGCAGTTATGGTTTAAGATAAAATTTTAGTATTCTTGGAAATTGTGCATGTCAATTTCTTTGCTATTATCGTCCTCAGTGACTACTTGTTTCCACATAATAGTGTTAATTTTTGAGGACTTATACTTAATAAATTGCTGCAAATAAATGCTCTTATTTCTGAGTTAATAAATAAACAAATTATACACATGTGACTATTAATAACTTTTCAAGCTTTCTAGCTACAACCACTCTTTAAGGGTAACAATTGAAAAGTGCAATTAGTCACTGCCCATGTTACATTAATACTGACTATAACAGTCAAATATTTGAGATGTTTTTTTCAACATATTATTAATTCTCAAGGACAAGGTATTGTAGAACTTTAAAACTCTAGATTATTAAAAGACAAAGAAGGGGGAATTATATCCCCATGCATATTATTTAGTGGGTTCCCAAGCACATTATTTAAATCAAACTTTTATTTTAGAATTTTGAAATTTGGATGTCTAAGAATTTAATAAATGCTTTATAGTATCTTAAAAGGATCTACTTATTGGCATATGGTTTAATCCTGAACAGCTACTTTATTAGGAAGGGGAAAAGCATAGGTTCTCTCCACAGATCACTGCAGAAGCATGATGGCTAATTCCTGTGACAGGCTGACAGGTGAGTGTCCAGACCTTAGTGACAAGACAGCTAATTTGGGTACATGGTTTTGATCCATCCTTACTTGCCTTTTTTCCAGTTTGGACAAGTGAAGCTGCCTTGCTTCAAGCTTTTATCCTTATGGTAAAAAGAACATCAGCGACTATGTAATCTGACTTAGAAAGATTGCTCATATAAAGAGTAATTTTGATCCTTCTTTCCCTCATTGTGACCAGTTATTCTAACTCAATCTTAGACTGGTCTAGTAATAATTCCAATATTAGAGATTCCTATTGTAGATAGCTAAAATTCTTCATTACCAAGCAAAGTTTATTTAAAGCTCAGCCTCCACTTCCAGAGAATCTCTGGCCTTTCTGATAATTCTCAAAGCCAGCTCCCCTACACCAGGAGCTCAAAGCCTGAGCTTGGTCGTTGCTGATTTGCAACTGAATGGAGTACCTAGACTTCTTCAAAGAAGCTTTTATACTGTTGCCTTTCACTGTTCCACCTTTGTTTTTCAAGCAGGTCAATCAATGCCCTTCAGCATGACTGCAGCAGGCTCGCATCCCCACCCCCTGACAGCATGCAGGTGGCAGTTATTATCCAGCACATTTTGTGGCTTTTGGTCTGATTTGGGATCAAGGTTAGCTATGAGGGCTAGAAAGGCAGAAATTTCAGATATTAGCAATAGTCACTTGGACACTTGGAACTTTGATGAATTGGCCAGAGATTTAAAAATAACCTAAGTACATTGAATCCCCTGGATTGAGTTCAATATATTATGCTACTTGCTATTATTATTGGCACTACTTTATTAGTAAATCGTTGTGTTTCCACTCATCTTTAGAGCACTCCTAAGATCTGTAGCTACTATGAGGCGGGACAACCTGGAACTTCAGCTGAAAAATAAAAGAACGGTGGAGATGCCACACACACTCCAGTAAAGTCCGCTTGACAGGCTGAGAAGCCTGGAAGCACTCACAAGGAAAAGAGTTTCACGGAAACTCACCTCCTGGAGATTTGATGTTCTCATTAAGCCAGATACTCATACCCTATTCCTGCGTTAGTCTGGTGTATGGATCCACATGCTCTCTTTTAGTATTATCTTATTATAAGTGCCTTTTAAGATTGAATTCTAATATAGCTAAGCCATCGCCAGTGTTCCAATATCCTAGAAGACCTTGAAGAGGACAACTTGAATTTCAATAGGAATTCAGCAAAGAAGTTGCCTATTTAGTAACTAATTAAGCATTACAAAAGATGGAGCCAACAGCTCAGGGCTGGTCTGCAAAATGTTTACTAGGACAGTAAGGACAGTCTTAGCCAAATAAGGGTTTACCACTGAGACAGGTTTCTTCACTAGGCCCAAAGAATTCAGCAGAACTATAGAGAATACATAATTTTTTTGCCTCAGTCCAGTTTTGCTTAATATTATTTAAGAGAGGGGGGAATGTTACCTCCTACCATCCTAGCAAGGCTGTCTGTGACCATCTGCTACTTAGGCGGAGCCACCTGCTGTACTGCTTCTCATCCCTCTCCTTTGTTATGCCACTACCTGCTACCTGCCTGAGGCTGAACCATTTCTCCAAGATCTTCCAGAGTTAGCACCAAACTGTGATCTTTGCGAGTTCCTACTAAAAGGCTGATCTGACAACTTCAAAGGAATTTTGCATGACTGGGAATGGACATCCCCTCTTCTTTATAAAGCATGTTTGCCAACATGAAAGTTGAACCTTGATCAGAATAGTTGTCTTGGTTCCATTTTTCTCTCGTCACCTAGTTTCCCTCTCTTTCAGTTCTAAGATGCCTTCGAAGCCGGACATGAGAGCCACAGGCTGGCCTCAACAGGTGCATACACACTCATCAAAAGGAAAATACACCAAGAAGAAATCTCAATTTTGTACCTCTGTGTCCCAAATACAAGGGCATCCACACTTATTTATTTATTTTTTGTTGTTGTTGTAATTGTTGTTGTTGTCTTACTTTATTTATTTATTTATTTATTTATTTATTCATTTATTTATTTATGTTATTCATGTCTTATTAGATATTTCCTTATTTAAATTTCAAATACTATTCTTTTTCCTTGTTTTCCCTCTGAAAGCCCCCTATCCCATTCCCCCTCCCAATGATCACCAACCCACACACTCCTATCCTGTCATTCTCCTACACTGGGGCATCAAGCCTTCTCAGGTTCAAGTGCCTTTCCTCCCACTGATTTCCAACAAGACCATCCCCTGCTACATATGCAACTGGAGCTATGAGTCCCTCCAAGTGTACTCTTTGGTTTGTGGTTTAGTCATTTGAAGCTCTGAGGTTACTGGTTAGTTCATATAGTTGTCCCTACTATGTAACAGAATCATTATTACAACTTTAATCACACAGAATCTAAAACAATATTCGGAGACTTCAACACCATTTATTCATTCTTTACCTAAGGGAAAATTAGGTTGTTTATAGTTTATGAGTATTTATTAAACAGACAAAAGAGAAAATGGTGAATGGCCTTCAACTAATTGACATGAGAAGACCTTATGAATAGAAGACTTTTGGTGCAAACATTAATGATTTGGACCTTATGATAATAAAATGTTTCTGTATAGCAAATAACAATATGATACATACAAATTGGCAACATATACACTGGGATACATCTTTACCCATTACATATCCAACAGTGGTTAGTTTTTCGAATACACAATGTACTAAATCTGAATATCAAGAAATTAAATAACAAGCTTGCAATCCCACCAACAATGGAGGAGTGATCTTCTTTCTCCACATCCTCAACAGCATCTGCTGTCATCTGAATTTTTGATCTTAGCCATTCAGACTGGTGTGAGGTGCAATCTCAGGTTGTTTTGATTTGTATTTCCCTGATAAATAAGGATGCTGAACATTTTTTCAGGTGCCTCTTAGACATTAGGTATTCCTCAGAGGAGAATTCTTTGTTTAGCTCTGAGCCCCATTTTTTAATGGGGTTATTTGATTTTCTGGAGTCCACCTTCTTGAGTTCTTTATATATATTGGATATAAATCCCCTATCTGATTTAGGATTGGTAAAGATCCTTTCCCAATCTGTTGGTGGCCTTTTTTGTCTTATTGACAGTGTCTTTTGCCTAACAGAAGCTTTGTAATTTTATGAGGTCCCATTTGTCGATTCTCGATCTTATAGCACAAGTCATTGCTATTCTATATAGGAATTTTTCCCCTGTGCCCATATCTTCAAGGCTTTCCCCCACTTTCTCCTCTATAAGTTTCACTGTTTTTGGTTTTATATGGAGTTCCTTGACCTACTTGGATGTGACCTTAGTACAAGGACATATACCACTCCTGGTCATATATCCAGAAGATGTTCCAGCTGGTAAGAAGGACACATGCTCCAGTATGTTCATAGCAGCCTTATTTATAATAGCCAGAAGCTGGAAAGAACCCAGATGTCCCTCAACAGAGGAATGGATACAGAAAATGTGATACATTTACACAATGGAGTACTACTCATCCATTAAAAAGAATGAATTTATGAAATTCCTAGGCAAATTGATGGACTAAGAGGGCATCATCCTGAGTGAGGTAACCCAATCACAAAAGAACTCACATGATGTGCACTCACTGATAAGTGATATTAGACCAGTAACTTAGAATACCCAAGATACATGATATAAAATGTAAACCACATGAAACTCAAGAAGAACAAAGACCAAAGTGTAGACACTTTGCCCCTTCTTAGAATTGGGAACAAAACACCCATGGAAGGAGTTACAGAGACAAAGTTTGGAGCTGAGACAAAATGATGGACCATCTAGGGACTGCCATACCCGGAGATCCATCCCATAATCAGCCTCTAAACACTGATACCATTGCATACACTAGCAAGATTTTGCTGATAGGACCCTGATATTGCTGTCTCTAAGGAGAATAAGCCGGTGTCTAGCAAACACATAAGTGGATGCTCACAGTCAATTATTGGATGGATTACAGGGCCCTCAATGGAGGAGCTAGAGAAAATACCCAAGGAGCTAAAGGGAAATAAAACCCTATAGGTGGAACAACATTATGAACTAACCAGAACCCCGAAGCTATTGACTCTAGCTGTATATGTATCAAAAGATGGTCTAGTCGGCCATCACTGGAAAGAGAGGTCCATTGGACTTGCAAACTTTATATGCCCCAGTACAGGGGAATGCCTGGGCCAAAAAGTGGGAATGGGTGGATAGGGGAGTGGGGGGGGGGGGGAGGGTATGGGGGACTTTTGGGATAGCATGGGAAATGTAAATGAGGAAAATACCTAATAAAAAAGAAAAAAGAAAAAAAAATATCACCCATCAAGGACAAGTAGGATTTATCCCAGAAATGCAGGGATATTTTAGTAAATTAAATCCACCAATCATATATATATATATATGAAACTAAAATAAAAAAATCACTATCTTATGTCATTAGATGCTTAAAACATCTTTTATAAAATCCAATATCCTATCATGTGAATGATATTAAGGAAATCATGGATACAAGGAACATATCTAAAAATAATCAAAGCAATATATGGCAAGTCAATAGCCAACATCAAACTAATGGAGTGAAAGTTAAAGCATTTCCACTAAAATCAAGGACCAGGTTCCCCTATCTATTCAATATATTACTTGAAGTTGTAGCCAGACAAATAAGTGTTTACAATGTCAGAAGAGAAAAAGTAAAAAAAATATATAATCAGATTATATATATATATATATATATATATATATATATATATATATATCCCAAAATTCCTCAAGAGAACTCCTTCAGCTAATAAAAATCATAAAAATAGCATACAATAGCCACAAATAATATAAAACATCTTGGTGTTACTCTATCAAAGAAGTGAAAGATTCATATGGCAAGAACTACAAGTTCCTTAACAAAGAAATTGACAATATCAGAAGATGGAAAGATCCCACATGGTCATGAATAGGTAGCATTCACAGAATGATAATGGCCATTAGATCACAAATTATTTACAATTTTAATGCAATACATTAAAATGCGAACACAATTTCTAAATAAACTTGAATGAGTAACTTTACACTTTATATTGAAAAAAGTCCATATACTCAGTACAATCACAAACAATAAATAACTTTGGGATTAATCTCCAATTATGACCTCAAGTTTTACTACAGAACAGAAGTGTTTAAAACCCAATGGTGTCTGTACAGAATCAGAAAGATTGATAAATCAGATGAAATTGAAGATGACAAAATTAACACACACAACAATGAACACTTAATTTTTGATAGAGAAGGCAAAACAATACAAGGGAAATATGAAAGCATCTTCAACAAATGATTCTAATCGGATGTCTACCAGTAGAAGAAGGCTACCCTCAGGCCAATCCCCCACAGTCCTACCCCCACCCCACCTCATAAGTGGGATACCTGCTTGGCCAGGAAGTGTTTAGAACATTCCTGTGTTTCTTCATTCCTAGATGATGACTGTAGATTTTGACTATATACCTGTTAAAGGGTTGGTTGACACAGAGGAAGATGTCCCTTTATTAGGGAAAAAATAAAAAAGATAAAAGAATCATTAAGATTACCCCATTGGTGATTCTGGCCTGGTTCCTCTATTATGTGAGTTGAAAGCCAACAGGCCACTGAAATGACTACCTGACCTGTCAGTTGGCAGAACTTGGACAGCAATCAGGGATCTTTTACACCTATTGTTGCTAATATTCCCTTCAACCTCTGGGGAAGAGATATTCTGGAAGACATGGGTGCTTTCCTTTTTGTGGAAGATCATGCCATTTTTTTTATAATGATATACAACGTTGACCAACTGGACTTCACAGGTGTCAAAGTCATTGATCACTGTTAATTATAATGGTCACTGTCATCAAGAACACTTGACATCAAGGTACCTGATCCTATTAAATTAGACTGGTGGTTGAAAGCCCACACATGGGTAGACCAGTGGATCATGTTGGAACCTAAACTTTCTGTTCTCAAGGAACTGATCTTGAAACAAATAGATTTGTGTCACTTGGAATGCTGAAAACAGCACACATAATAATCCAAGTTTGTCTTTAAAAGGAATTAATGGAAAATCATGCTTCTGTGGCTCTGAGAGCCACTAATGAACATATGGAAAAATGGGGACTACTAAAGTGGGATTGCCTCATCTAGTGCTAGCCCACCCAAGTACCATGTGATGATCCTAGATATTAAGGATTTTTTTTTTCAGATTCCTCTGGCTCTCTAGTTTTTGCCATTACACTATGGAAGCCTAATATGAACAAACCAACCAAAATATATCAATGGACAGCCCTGCCTCAGGGCATGAAAAATAGCCTGACCAATTGTTAGCTATATGTGCCTGCAACCATACAGGCATTCCCCAGGGATATTTTTGTAGTGAAATAAATGTGTGATTGTTATGCTTGCACACCATAGCCTATTTGAAGTTGAAAGAGTGTGCTTTCAATACTTGCTTAACAGAAAAACTAAACTTGAAATTTGCTCCTGAAAATATTCAGGGAGTTCCCCCATGTTAATACCTGGACTTTTATATTTCTGACAAGATTATGGACTGGAAATTCTCCATTTTAGCAAAAGAATCCTATTTCCTTGTGGAACTACAGCAATTGTGTAAAATTGTTAACTGTCTCAAACCTTTCCTGCATATTTCAGACTATGAGAGATGAATCACCTCTTTTCTCCTTTAGAGGGACTTGGCAGTGCTTTCACCAGGATAAAACTAAGATGTTAGACTTCCACCTTAGTACAGAAAATTTTGGTGCTCCTTTCTGTACCATCTCTAGAAATTCATGATCCAGGGAAAGCCCTCCTGGCCATACTTATGTGGTCCTTTGAGGGAGATTACAGTAGTGTTATGGCAGAACTTGCCCCTCATGTGGTTTAACCAGTCCCATTCTGATTTACCTAAGGTTGCCACAAAGTTTAAGATTTCATTACACCTTGCTCTTAAGGTGAGAAGCTTAGCAAGTAGAACTTGTAACAGGGAGTGAGACAAAAATTTCTACCATTCTCTTGAAAATATTTTCAATGATTATTGGCAGATTCCATCAGCTTTCGCGAAATGGAGGTAGGGTTTACATGTTCATTGTATAATTGTCCACAAACATATTTTGTCTCTGTTCCATCTGCCAATTATTGTTGAATCCCATAGCATTCCTAGCTATCTCCCCATTCACAAGGAAACAATGGCATCTTCTCATGGTAATAACCCCATTTATGGCATTCTTATCGAAAGACTATGGGAAAATGACACAACTCACATTCTCCCTAATACTGGCTCATTGCAACTAAGTGAACTATTTGGACTCCTGAAACTTTCTGGGTGTTACCAATAGGAGCCAGTCGATATTTTCTCAGACAGCCAATACGCATCCAAAATTGTTCTTACCCTGTCCCTTCTCTTCCCTATACGCGTATGCATATCATATATCAAGAAGGCTCTCAAGAATAGGGCACATTCCTTGTTCATCTCACACATAAGATCATATTCTAAATTAACTGGAATATTAGCAGAAGGAAATGAGAGAGCAGGTGCCCTGATTATGTCTGTAATCATGGAATTGCTAGAACAAGCAAGAATTTTATTCCAGCAAATTCATTTTCCCATCAGAATTTACAGAACATCTTGCCTAATTTGCTTATGTCAAAGTCGATTTTTTCTTTTTTAAAATTTTATTAGATTTTTTATTTCCATTTCAAATGTTATCTCCTTTCCTAATTTCCCTTCCAAAAATCCCTTATACCCTCCCATTCCTTGTGCTTCCCAACCTACAAACTCCTGCTACCTGGCCCTGGCATTCCTAACATTGGGGCATAGAGTCTTCACAGGACCAAGATCCTCTTCTCGCATTGATCTTCTGCTACATATGCAGCTAGAAACAAAAGTACCACAATGTGTTTTCTTTGATTGGTGGTTTAGTCCCGCAGAGCTCTGGGTTAGTTCATATTGTGGTTCCTCATATGGGGCTGCAAACCCTTTCAGTTCTTTGGGTACTTTCTCCAGCTCCTTCATTAGAGATCCTGTGCTAAGTCCAGTGGATGGCTGTGAGCATCTACTTTATGTATTTCAGGAACTGGCAGAGCCTCTCAGGAGACAGATTTTTCAGGCTCTTATCAGCATGCTCTTATTGGCATCTACAATAGTGTCTGGGTTTGGTGGTTGTTTATGGGAAGGTTTTTAACATAGAGCAGTCTCTGGATGGTCATTTCTTCAGTCTCTGCTCCAAAGTTTGCCTCCATACCTCCTTCCATGGGCACTTTGTTTCCCTATATAAGAAGTATCGAAGTACCTATACTTTGGTCTTTCTTCTTCTTGAGTTTCATGTGTTTTCCAAAGAATATCTTGGGTATTCTGAGATTCTTGGCTACTTGACATACAGAGCTAAACAAAGTATTCTCCACTGAGGAATACCAAATGGCTGAGAGGCACATAAAAATTGATCAACATCCTCAATCATCAGGGAAATACAAATTAAAACAACCCTGGGAATCCACCTCACACAGGTCAGAGTGCCTAAGATGAAAAAACAAACAAACAAACAAACAAAAACAAAAACAAAAACAAAAACAAAACCTCAGGTGACAGAAGATACTGGCAAGGATGTGGAGAAAGAGGAACACTGCTCCATTTCTGGTAGGATTACAAGCTGATACAACCAAACTGGAAATCAGTTTGGCAGTTCATCGGAAATCTGGACATAGTACTACTGAAAGATCCAGCAATAACACTTCTGAGCATATGCTCAAAAGATACTTCCAACTTTAATAAGGACAAGTGATCCAATATTTTCATATCAGACTTATTTATAGTAGGCAGAAGCTGTAAAGAACCCAGATGTCCCTCAACAGAGGAATGGATACAGAAAAATGTGGTACATCAACAGAATGGAGTATAATGCAGTTTTTGAAAACCATAAATTTATGAATTTTTTAGACAAACGTTTGGCTCTGGACAATATCATCCTAAATGAGATAACCCAATGACAAATGACCACACATGATATGCACACACAGATATGTGTATATTATGTCAAAATCTTAACATCATCGAAGGTGCTGTAAAACTTGAACACCTCTTACACCATTAGAGCTCCTTGGTAGATCAAGACTTAACCCTAGATTTCTATTCTGCAAAGCAATCTGGCAAATTGATGTCTCCCATTACCCAAACCATTAATAAACTTAGGTATGTTCATGTTGTGTAAGATACTTGCTTAGCCTTCATATACATGGTGGCCATGAAGTGTCAAAAGGCCTCTCTCTCATCATATAAAGGCCATGAAATTTGCAATGCTGGTAATAGGCATACCTTGAGTGCACTCAAGACAGACAGTGAACCAGCTTACTCATCTCAGCAGTTTTGTACTTTCATATTCTGGTGTAGAATTAGTCACTATATCATACCAGACATAACTATACCCCTCCTGGGACTATACATAAAAGATTTTTCATCATACCATAAGGACAAAAGCTCTTCTACATTAATTCATAGTAGCCAGAACTTGAAAGAAACCATGCCCCTCAGGCCAAAATGGATACAGAAAATGTGGATCATTTACACATTGTAATAGTACTCCACTATTAAAACCACAGACATCATAAGTTTGCAGGCAAATGCATGGAACTATAACATTATCATTCAAACATAGGTAACACAAACCCAAAATACATGCATTGTATTGATTCTCTTATATGTGGATGGTAGCCATAAAGTATCGAATAATCAAATTTGATGATGGGGAACATGGTAGGACCAGTGAATTCCATGATCATGGCCGACTGTCATACTTCTTTGGCTGTGAAATGAGTTCCTTGGTCAGAAGCAATACTGTGTGGAATACCATGAAGATAGATAAGGCATTCTGTCTGTCCGTGGATGGTGGTTTTAGCAGAGGCATTACGTGCAGGAAAGGCAAATCCATAACCAGAATAAGTATCTGCTCCAGTAAGATCAAAACTCTATCCTTTCCACGAAGGAAGTGGTCCAATGTAGACAACTTGCCACCAGGTTGCTGGCTGGTCACCTGGAGGAATGGTGCCATATCTGTGGCTCACTGTTGGTTTCTGCTGTTGGCAGATCTGGCATTCAGCAGCAACTGTATCCAGGTCATCCTTGGTGAGTGGAAGTCCATGTTGCTGAGCCCAAGCATAACCCACTTTGTTCATGTACCCATTGAGCAATGACAGAGATGGCTGGGAAGAGAGGCTGACTGTCCAAAGAACAGGTCATCTTATCTACTTGATTATTGAGCTACTCCTCAGCTGAAGTCACCTTTTGGTGAGCATTTACATGGGACACAAATATCTTCACATCCTTTGCCCATTTGGAGATATCTATCCACATACTTCTTCCCCAGATGTCTTCTCACCAATTTTCCAATTGTGAGCTTTCCAAGTCCCTGACCATCCAGCCAATCCATTGGCTACAGCCCATGAGTCAGTGAATAATCGTACATCTGGTCATTTCTTCTTACAAACAAACTAATACCATGTGTACTGCCTGAAATTCTGCCCACTGTGAAGATTTCCCTTCAGTTGTGTCTTTCATGGTTGTCCCAGAAAGAGGTTGTAATGCTGCAGCTGCCCACTTCTGGGTAGTGCCTGCATAACGTGCAGAGCCATCAGTAAACCAGGCCCTAGTCTTCTCCTCTTCGGTCAGCCGATCATAGGGAACACCCCATGAGGCTATAGGCACATGCTTGGCAGAAGATGGCATTATAACAGGAATAGAAACCATAGGCATTTGAGCAACTTCTTCATGTAACTTGCCTGTGTCTTCAGGACCTGCTCTGGCCTGATCACGTATATATCACTTCCATTTGATAATAGACTGCTGCTGTGCGTGTCCCACTTTATGACTTGCAGGATCTGATAGTACTCAGCTCATGATGGGTTGCATAGTAACTTGGTGTCCTATTGTCAAACGTTCAGTTTCCACTAAGGCCCAATAGCAGGCCAAGAACTGCTTTTCAAAGGCAGAATAGTTTTCTGCAGATGATGGTAGAGCTTTGCTCCAAAATCCCAAAGGTCTTTTCTGTGATTCACCTACAGGGGCTTACCAGAGTTTCCAAACAGCATCTCTATCAGCCACAGACAGCTCAAGTACTATCGGGTCTTCTGGGTCATATGGTCCAAGTGGTAGAGCAGCCTGCACAGCAGCCTGGAACTGTTGAAAGGCCTTCTCTTGTTCCATACAATCCCCATCAAATCCCAACACAATTCTTCAAAGATATAAAAAAACAATTTTCAAATTTATCTGTAAATGTAAAAAACCCAGAATAGCAAAAATAAGTCTTAATAATAAAAAACCTTCTGGGGGAATCATTAACTATGACCTAAAACATTACTACAGAGAAATCATCATTAAAACTGCATATTATTGGCACAGAGACAGACATTTTGATCAGTTGAATAGAATTGAAAGCACAGAAATAATGCCACACCCTTATGGACACTGGAACTTTGACAAAAATCCAAAGAATGCAGTGGATAAAAGAAAGCATCTTCCATAAATTGTGCTAGTCTGACTGGCTAGATGTATGTAGAATAATGAAAATAGACCCATATTTGTCACCTTGCACAAAGCTGAAGTACAAGTGGATCAAGGTCTTCAACATAAAGTCAGATATACTGAATCTACTAGAAGAGAGAGAGGGAAAGACCTTTCCACTCATTGGCACAATGGGCAATTTCATGAACAGAACACTAAATGCTCACTCTCTAAGACAAGAATTGATAAGTAGAACATGGGTACAATCTTTGCAGGCAGTCCCATAGTCCCTAGATGAGAGGAGTCTCCACTCCTGGGAACTCTAACATGCCCAGGATCTTAGGAGCACCGGTGAGAAGATCACATCTGCTCCAAAACCACTGGGAGTAACTGAGACCTGCAGTTTCCAGAAACTCAGGAACCCCACCCAACCAATGACTCAGGTTCCTTCTGTTTGGTGACATTCTACCTTTGGCACAATCTCTGCAGATAGTCTCAAAAACCTCAGACATGAGGAGTCTCCAATCCCAGGGGCTTGAACATGCACATTATCTTAATATGCCAGAATTACAGGATCCCAGGAGCTTGATCACACCAGGATTTCAGGGTCTCAGAGGCAGCGTGACTCCCAGGAACTCTAACTCACCAGAATCTCAGGCTCACAGGATTCCGGAACCACAGGATCACAGAGAAAGCCAGATTCTGAGGAGTTCTGACTCAACCAGGATTACAGGAATGACAGTCTCCAATCAGATATAGGGATGGCAGGGAGTACTTTTGATAATCAGATGGCAGCAGGCAAGTATATGAACACAAGAGACTCACACAAGCTAAACAGACTGGAAGAATCAATGACCAACATAGCTGCCAAAAAGATGTTCAGGCCAGCTGAGCCACGTGGATATAGCACTTTGCAACTTGTTGAGCTACCTGTAGGCAGTGAAGTGTGCTTTAAGAGCTGTCATTCATGCTTGGGTGGTTTTGTTTGTTTGTTTGTTTTGTTTTGTTTGCTTGTTTTTGGCTTTGTTGGGTTTTTTTTTTTTTTGGTTTTTGTTTGTGTGTATGTGTGTTATGGCTGTCTCTGAGTCTTTTCTGCTACTTACTATAAGTAACGTCAACAAAATTCATTGGTTCACCAGGCTAGAATTTGTGGTATCCTTACTTTGATCTGTCATAAGTTCCCTGAATAGGGTGAGTAGCTATTTTTTCACTGCTCCCAGGAATACTGTTACTCAATATTGTTTGTGTGTGTGCGTGTGCATGTGTGTGTGTGTTTGTATGTCCACAAAGTTCAAAATAGGATGTACAGTTCCCTGAAGCTGGAATAAACCACCCTATGTGGGTGCTGGTCTTCTTGAAGAGCAGAAAGTGCTCCCCGTCTACTGAGCCATCTGTCCAGCACCACTGTTCTTTAGATTTTATCATTATGATCTTACCCTTTGAATAGGTGCTGCAGAGTCTATGGTCCACACAATGTCAGACAGACAAACTCTTAACAGCAGTTAAGAAAGAGTGTTCCCTGGTCACTGGGCACCCTAATGCATTAGATGATTTTGCCAACATCTCTCTATAGGATCGTGTCCACTGAGCAGATAAGAAAACTAAGCCTCAGAAAAGGGACGTACTGAGCTACCAAGTAATGAGACCAGCACTCCAGCTATCCTGTTGGCAGTTTAGCATGCCCTCTTGGGTACTGGTTGAAGCAGAAGAGAGGACCTTGCTGTCCTGTGTTGGGGAAGGGGAGGGTTAGAGTCTCCAGCTTGAGCCTTACTCCCTTTTCTTAGGAACTTGTTCCTCTGTAGATCCTTAGCCCCAACATGTCCTCAGGCTACCTCAAATTACCTAGGCACCAGCCACTATACCCAGGAGTCAATGCTCTCTGTCCCTGGAGATGTGAAAAAATGGCTTCAATTATCTCCTCTGATAATTGGGTTTAATGCAATGTTTTATTAATATTGACTATTAGAGCAAAGCAGAGAGCCCACTGTGAGCGGCTCCCTGCCTCCCTCTAGAATGTTCTCTGCTTGCAGAATTGAGAGGCCAAGAGAGTTAAGATACCACCCTAACCCCAGTTATACCTCGTGGCAATCATATGTCACCCTTCCACACCCTAACCTCTGGCAGACTGAATGTCAGTCTTGTCTGGCACGTTCCACCGATTGCTAATGGTTGGTTGCTTCCCTAACTGAATAATTAGGGGTTTGAACCAAATGTGGGAGAGGAAAGGGGTGATGGCAGCTGCCCACCTCTCGCCCGAGCTAGTATCTCGCTGGCAAGAATTCACTCTGACAACCGGATCCTTCTACGGCAAAGTTTTTATTGCTTACTTCTCAGGAAGACCCTGAACCCAGAAAATGGTGCTGCTTATATAGCCCGCAGCATGACGTTTCAGCACCTGATGTGGCGTGACAGCACCTGATAAGTTGCTCACCCATCAACCTACTACTATGCCCGAGATGGGCAGTGACTGGGAGTGAATTCACTCTTGCACTTGCAAATAAGGCTGTTTACTAATTAGGCACAGTGGAAGCCAGCACCATCTTATAATGGCGATTGCTCACAGCACGGCTCTCTACATCTCCCACTTTTTATTTTATTAAAATTTGAGGCTGGTCTAGGCCTCTGCAGTCATGTCCACCTGCTGTGGCTCCTGTCTTAGGTTATTCCTCCAATGTCACAGCCTTTCCTGTCATAGGGTAACCCTATCACCACCGGGTCCCGTGTCTTAGGTTGGTCTGTACATGAGGAAAGTTGCCCGTCTCTGGATACCGCAGTACCATGTGACAGCAACTGCCAAATGACCTAAGGCAAACTCTATAAAAGATGCCAGCCAAAAAACGAATCAGTAAAACTCAGCGAAGTACAAATGCTGATCAATGAGCATTGAGTAACTCATCCCAGTGCAATGGATCCACAAATCCGTGGGGCGCAATAACAGAGAACTCAAATGTCATTTAGTTCTTAAGCATGGACAGCCAAATTTCAGGGGAGGCCCCTTGTTCAATGGTGGCAAGTGCTTGAGCAATAACGACCTTGTCAAGGTTTTGTTGGGTTCTGAGCTTACAAACCAACCAGAGCATAAACACAAGTCCACAGCAGATGGCAGCAGCAAATAAAACTACCCCCACCCATTCCTTAAAATAAGAAAATGCAGATGAAATCCAGGAGGAGAGACCCTCTGTCAATGACAGGTCCACTCGTGTCGGGTGATCTTTAGAATGGCCGCTCTCAGGGCCTCAAGGGTCTCATCGAATCTTTCAGACCAATTTCCTACAAGATACAAAGAAAGCTGCCTAGACAGATTAGACAGAGGTATAGAGAAAAAACAGTCTTTAATATCTATGATTATTATTTTTTTTTCTTTCCATTTTTTATTAGGTATTTAGCTCATTTACATTTCCAATGCTATACCAAAAGTCCCCCATACCCACCCACCCCCACTCCCCTACCCGCCCACTCCCCCTTTTTGGCCCTGGCGTTCCCCTGTTCTGGGGCATATAAAGTTTGTGTGTCCAATGGGCCTCTCTTTCCAGTGATGGCCGACTAGGCCATCTTTTGATACATATGCAGCTAGAGTCAACAGCTCCGGGGTACTGGTTAGTTCATAATGTTGATCCACCTATAGGGTTGCAGATCCCTTTAGCTCCTTGGGTACTTTCTCTAGCTCCTCCATTGGGAGCCCTGTGATCCATCCATTAGCTGACTGTGGGCATCCACTTCTGTGTTTGCTAGGCCCCGGCATAGTCTCACAAGAGACAGCTACATCTGGGTCCTTTCGATAAAATCTTGCTAGTGTATGCAATGGTGTCAGCGTTTGGATGCTGATTATGGGGTGGATCCCTGGATAAGGCAGTCTCTACATGGTCCATCCTTTCATCTCAGCTCCAAACTTTGTCTCTATAACTCCTTCCAAGGGTGTTTTGTTCCCACTTCTAAGGAGGGGCATAGTGTCCACACTTCAGTCTTCATTTTTCTTGAGTTTCATGTGTTTAGGAAATTGTATCTTATATCTTGGGTATCCTAGGTTTTGGGCTAATATCCACTTATCAGTGAGTACATATTGTGTGAGTTCCTTTGTGAATGTGTTACCTCACTCAGGATGATGCCCTCCAGGTCCATCCATTTGGCTAGGAATTTCATAAATTCATTCTTTTTAATAGCTGAGTAGTACTCCATTGTGTAGATGTACCACATTTTCTGTATCCATTCCTCTGTTGAGGGGCATCTGGGTTCTTTCCAGCTTCTGGCTATTATAAATAAGGCTGCTATGAACATAGTGGAGCATGTGTCCTTCTTACCAGTTGGGGCATCTTCTGGATATATGCCCAGGAGAGGTATTGCTGGATCCTCTGGTAGTACTATGTCCAATTTTCTGAGGAACCGCCAGACGGATTTCCAGAGTGGTTGTACAAGCCTGCAATCCCACCAACAATGGAGGAGTGTTCCTCTTTCTCCACATCCTCGCCAGCATCTGCTGTCACCTGAATTTTTGATCTTAGACATTCTGACTGGTGTGAGGTGGAATCTCAGGGTTGTTTTGATTTGCATTTCCCTGATGATTAAGGATGTTGAACATTTTTTCAGGTGCTTCTCTGCCATTCGGTATTCCTCAGGTGAGAATTCTTTGTTCAGTTCTGAGCCCCATTTTTTAATGGGGTTGTTTGATTTTCTGAAGTCCACCTTCTTGAGTTCTTTATATATGTTGGATATTAGTCCCCTATCTGATTTAGGATAGGTAAAGATCCTTTCCCAATCTGTTGGTGGTCTCTTTGTCTTATTGACGGTGTCTTTTGCCTTGCAGAAACTTTAGAGTTTCATTAGGTCCCATTTGTTAATTCTCGATCTTACAGCACAAGCCATTGCTGTTCTGTTCAGGAATTTTTCCCCTGTGCCCATATCTTCAAGGCTTTTCCCCACTTTCTCCTCTATAAGTTTCAGTGTCTCTGGTTTTATGTGAAGTTCTTTGATCCATTTAGATTTGACCTTAGTACAAGGAGATAAGTATGGATCGATTCGCATTCTTCTACATGATAACAACCAGTTGTGCCAGCACCATTTGTTGAAAATGCTGTCTTTCTTCCACTGGATGGTTTTAGCTCCCTTGTCGAAGATCAAGTGACCATAAGTGTGTGGGTTCATTTCTGGGTCTTCAATTCTATTCCATTGGTCTACTTGTCTGTCTCTATACCAGTACCATGCAGTTTTTACCACAATTGCTCTGTAGTAAAGCTTTAGGTCAGGCATGGTGATTCCACCAGAGGTTCTTTTATCCTAATTAACAAAATCAGAACTGAAAAGGGAGACATAACAACAGATCCTGAAGAAATCCAAAACACCATCAGATCCTTCTACAAAATGCTATACTCAACAAAACTGGAAAACCTGGACGAAATGGACAAATTTCTGGACAGATACCAGGTACCAAAGTTGAATCAGGATCAAGTTGACCTTCTAAACAGTCCCATATCCCCTAAAGAAATAGAAGCAGTTATAAATAGTCTCCCAGCCAAAAAAAGCCCAGGACCAGACGGGTTTAGTGCAGAGTTCTATCAGACCTTCAAAGAAGATCTAATTCCAGTTCTGCACAAACTTTTTCACAAGATAGAAGTAGAAGGTACTCTACCCAACTCATTTTATGAAGCCACTATTACTCTGATACCTAAACCACAGAAAGATCCAACAAAGATAGAGAACTTCAGACCAATTTCTCTTATGAATATCGATGCAAAAATCCTCAATAAAATTCTCACTAACCGAATCCAAGAACATATTAAAGCAATCATCCATCCTGACCAAGTAGGTTTTATTCCAGGAATGCAGGGATGGTTTAATATACGAAAATCCATCAATGTAATCCACTATATAAACAAACTCAAAGACAAAAACCACATGATCATCTCGTTGGATGCAGAAAAAGCATTTGACAAGATCCAACACCCATTCATGATAAAAGTTCTGGAAAGATCAGGAATTCAAGGCCCATACCTAAACATGATAAAAGTAATCTACAGCAAACCAGTAGCCAACATCAAAGTAAATGCAGAGAACCTGGAAGCAATCCCACTAAAATCAGGGACTAGACAAGGCTGCCCACTTTCTCCCTACCTTTTCAACATAGTACTTGAAGTATTAGCCAGAGCAATTCGACAACAAAAGGAGATCAAGGGGATACAAATTGGAAAGGAGGAAGTCAAAATATCACTTTTTGCAGATGATATGATAGTATATATAAGTGACCCTAAAAATTCCACCAGAGAACTCCTAAACCTGATAAACAGCTTCGGTGAAGTAGCTGGATATAAAATTAACTCAAACAAGTCAATGGCCTTTCTCTACACAAAGAATAAACAGGCTGAGAAAGAAATTAGGGAAACAACACCCTTCTCAATAGTCACAAATAATATAAAATATCTCGGCGTGACTCTAACTAAGGAAGTGAAAGATCTGTATGATGAAAACTTCAAGTCTCTGAAGAAAGAAATTAAAGAAGATCTCAGAAGATGGAAAGATCTCCCATGCTCATGGATTGGCAGGATCAATATTGTAAAAATGGCTATCTTGCCAAAAGCAATCTACAGATTCAATGCAATCCCCATCAAAATTCCAACTCAATTCTTCAACGAATTAGAAGGAGCAATTTGCAAATTCATCTGGAATAACAAAAAACCGAGGATAGCAAAAACTCTTCTCAAGGATATCTATGATTATAATCTCCCAATTTTTTGGTAAGGCAGAAAGCAATTGCAGTACTCCCTGAACTGGCCCAAACAGGCGCATTTGTGCACTAATTGCTCTGAGATCATGTAATAAGCACCATCTGCCAGATTATTTCTTAATTACGAAAATGGGTGTATTTCAGGGTGAGGTAGAGGGCTCTAAATGACCCAAGCGTAGCTGTTCAGAAACCAATCCTGTGGCTGCTTCTAATTTTTCAGAGGAAAGAGGTATTTGAGGAACCCATACAGCTTCCTCTGTAAGCCATGGTATGGGCATGGAACCCTCAACAGCCATCTCTAGAAAAAATCCAAACCTTGTCTCCCAGTATTACCTTCCTGAGGGACAGGCTCAAGCTTGCCCTGCTCTCCTTTCCCTAATCCTTTTCCTTTTGTATAGCCCATTTTTCTTATCATTTGAACAGCTTTTGGTGAGTATTCATTAGTCAATGTCATTCCCATTGCCTGTAAAATATCTCTCCCCCAGAGATTAACTGGGAGTGGTAAGACATAAGGAGTGAATTGTCCCACTTGACCTTCAGGCACTTGCCAGCTCAAAGAATGGGAGCTAATAGTGGGGCAGGACTGATAGCCTAGCCCTTGTAAAGAGTGTGATGACTGAGTGACGGGCCAGCTTTTTGGCCACCAGTGGGAAGAAAAAATACTTTT
Source organism: Mus musculus (assembly GCF_000001635.26). Lineage (NCBI taxonomy): Eukaryota > Metazoa > Chordata > Mammalia > Rodentia > Muridae > Mus > Mus musculus. The sequence continues at coordinate 85,524,952 of NC_000073.6, read as the reverse complement.
GTCTGCTCCTGTATCTAAAATCCCCTTAAATTGTTTCCCTTCTATAACTAACTCTAAGAATGGCCTGGAATCTAAAGACATTATTAAGTAAGCAGAATCATTTCCAGTAGAATCTATCCCTCTGGGAGCTCAAGAAATACCAGAGGAGGGAAAATAGCCATGTAGGCTTGGCAAAATTATTAGCTGAGCTATTCTGTCCCCTTGTGATATGGAAAAGACACCTTGAGGACAAGAACAGAGAACCTGAAGTTCCCCTTTATAATCCTGATCTACAACTCCAGGGTGGAAAATAAGGCCTTGTAAGGTGAGGGAAGCCTGGCCCAAAATTAGGCTGACACTTTCAGATGGCAGAGGCCCCTTATAATCTGTAGGAATTGGCTGCACTCCCAGATGAGGCATCAGCATGAATCAGGTGGAGGCACGGAGGTCCAATCCAGCCGAGCATTCAGTTGCCCTGCGGACCGTGGTGTCCACTTGTTGCCCATCGGAGTCCCATATGTTTTGGAGCCCTGGGACTTGGGGGCCCGAAACTCATGTTTTGAAATGCCTCCATTCTCATTTTCTACCACTTGAGGGGGCCCTGGCTGTAAGAGCCTGCCTCATATATCTCTAATTGAGCCACAATCTTTGGCCCAATGATATCCTTTTCCACACTTAGTACACAACCCTGGCGCTGTCCTTTTTATGGGGGCTCTGCAGTCCTTTATTAAATGCCCTGGTTTGCCACAATTAAAGCAAAGTTTGAGCTCCGCTGAGTCTGAGCGCCTCCGCCCCTGCAGAATGGCGGCTGCCAATCCAGCATTAGTAAGCGGCCCTCCAAGCTCATGGCAAACCTTAACCAATCCTGTAACCCCTTACTGTTTCTAGGTGTGATTGCTGATCTGCATTCCTGCGTAGCTTGTTCATAAACTAACTGTTCAATTAAAGGCATAGCTGCCTCGGGGTCTCGAAATATCCTCTCTGCTGCCTCCGTCATTCTGGCCACAAAATCTGAGAATGACTCCTGTGCACCCTGGGTGATTTTTGTCAAATGTCCACTCGCCTCCCACTTCCTAGAGAGTGCCTTCCATGCCTTAACAGCGGCAGCTGAGATCTGAGCCTATGTTCCCCAACTATAACCTGTTTGGTTAGCAGCATGCTGTTCCTGACCTGTAAGCAATTCAAACGTCCATGTTCTTTGGTCCCCTTCCATGGTGGCATTGGCCCTTGCCTGCGTCTGGCAGGAGTCCTGCCGCAAGGCTTTGCACTCAACATACATTCCCATACTGGGGGCTGCAGCTTTTACTACAGTCTGCCAATCACCAGGAGTCATAGCGTAAGTCGAAAGCCTTTCGACTTGGGCTACAGTGAAATTAGCACTGACTCCATAATTACGGACTGCTTCAGAGAGCTCCTTAATCTGTATATACTCTACTGGAGCGTGAACTCACCCTCCATCGGCTCCTTCAAAAACTGGAAATGCCTGTTGCATTTTCCTCTGTTCCTCTTTTGGAATAAATGAGTCTGAATGATACCTCTGCACATAAGGCTGATATGCACTAGGACCCTGAAACCGACAGTCTGGAGGCCGAGCAGCAAGCTGGCTTTTGCCAGCCACTTTTGGCGTTTTTCTGGACTGATTAGCTTGCATTTTATCTTGCTGGTACCTTTCTCCCTCATAATGAGCTGCTTTCTCCTCCAAGTCCGTTTCCTCAGAGGAGCTAAGTCCTTCATCTGATTCTGAGCTACTAAGAGCTAGCTGCTTAAACTCATCTAGTGGCGGGTACAGGTTCCTTCTCCTAGGGACCTCCGCTGATTGATCTTTCTTCTTCTCTTTTTCCTTCTTCCTTCCAAACTCACCCCAGGTATTCTTCCCCGACATTATCTTTTCCTCGGGTTCAAGATCCGTGGAAAGGCCTGTATGCTTAATTGGTGCACCATGTGTCCTCTTTGCTCCCAATCTCTCTCCCCTCTCTACCTCTGATAAACTGTCTTGAATTTCATCCAGAATTTTCTGCCCTGCCTTAACCACTTGTTGACATTCCTCGTCCTTTAAGCACGATCTGATCAGCTTCCACAACGGCATGGTTCCTGCTTTAAGTTTGCCGTTCTCCAGTTCCCCAACTAAATCTCCATTGAGTTTCTCCCAAGAGGGGATAGTTAAGGACCCTGAGCATGCAAACCACGGTGCTATGCGATCTACCTCTTTTACAGAGCCTTCTAGTGTCTTGGTGGCGACTTTCAAGCCACGCTGCTTCAGGACCAACCGTAAGGCGGTCACCACAGAGTGGGAGGCCCCCATGCTATCTTCTTGCCTTTTTTTAACCATGCCTGACCTCGACTGAACACCAGTTAGCAATTCTACCAGTGGAAACAGTACGCAATCAAAAGGAAAAGATACGAGCCCTGTGAAAAGGAACAAAAAGGCTCCTAACGATGGAGAACGTTTAGTCATGTAGTTCTGAACCCACCCTGTGAAACGGGGGTCTCCTATCAGCGCCTGGTGATGATATATTCCCGGGTTTCTCACCGCCACTTCTCGCCCGAGCAAGTATCTCGCCAGCAAGAATTCACTCGGACAACCAGATCCTTTTATGGCAAAGCTTTTAATGCTTACTTCTCAGGAAGACCCCGAACCCAGAAAATGGCGCTGCTTATATAGCCCGCAGCGTGACGTTTCAGCACCTGATGTGGCGTGACAGCACCTGATTAGTTGCTCGCCACTTCTCAGGAAGACCCCGAACCCAGAAAATGGCGCTGCTTATATAGCCCGCAGCGTGACGTTTCAGCACCTGATGTGGCGTGACAGCACCTGATTAGTTGCTCGCCCATCACCCCCCTACTACGCCCTCATATGGGCAGTGACTGGGCGTGAATTCACTCTTGCACTTGTGCATAAGGCTTGTTTACTAGTTAGGTACAGTGGAAGCCAGCACCATCTTATAATGGTGATTGCTCATGGCACAGCTCTCCACACCCATCCTGCAATTAATAGGTGGGCGTGAGAAGGGAGGGGCTTCTTGAATACCTTGTCTCTCCTTGCTATGACTGAGTGTTTCATGAGAGGGGACAAATGACTGCCAACCCCAGGTGAGTTTCCCATCTAGCCACTTGTAGTTGTACCACCGGTTCAAGGCTGACTTCTCTCCCAGCTTTTAGACAGGCCATCCTAAGAGATGGGCCAGACAAGTTTCCTTAGCCTGATCAGATGGATAAAACTGAGGGCTGGAGAGCAAGTGTCTTAAAATGGAGGCATGATTTGAATTCAAGACTTTTTGACTATCTATGGTTCTCCTCCTCTCTACACATACTGATCTTTTTCAAAGGGCTATTGCTAAATCACAATGAGGAAGGGACTTGGGCGTCTTTTTCTCTACTGCAAAAGTAGACATTGAACCAACAGACAGGTTAAGCATGGGAAAGCCTAGGAGGGTGATGAGATTTCCTAAATGGCTTCAACAGACATGCACAGAGGAGATAGGGACTATTGCCTTGGTTCTTGTGATCAGACCCAGACACCGTTCCAGACACATTATTTGTAGACTGTATCTGTGTTCTCTGACCAGGCTACAAGGGAAGTGAGGCAGAGGCTAGGTGGGCAAGGAGATGGGGAGAGATGTCTAAGCTATCTGGGGGGTGTGAGGTTAAGAAGAACTTCTAGAAAGAGATGACACCCAATAAGGACTTGAAAGAAAACCATGAGCTAGCCAAGCAAAGGGGATGGTAATGTGATAGCTATTATCCAGTTCCCCACAACAAACATCTTTGATGCCCTATGGGCATGAGGAGAAGTTCATCTTGGCTCACAGTTTAGGAAGTTCCAGTCCAGAACTGATGGTCTCCATTGCATTTGGGACTGAGGTAAACACATCATCGCTGGACACATGACAGAGCCAAGCTGCTGACCTTATGAATGTAATCAAAAGAAAAGGGAGATGGGACCAGATGTCTCCCCTCCATTCCCTCCATCCCTACCTCTCTTCCTCCTCCCCATCACTAGCACATCCACAGGAATCAGGGGAGCTCATGCTCCACCTCTTAAAAGGTTCCAACCTTCCCACCCATAACATCGTGCTGGAGATCAAGCCTTTACCACAACAGTCATGTAAGATCCAACCTTAGCAGAAGATAATTACAGACTAAAGGAGACAGAGACATGGAACTTTGTGAGAAAGAATTAATGAGGCCCAAGATTTAAAAAGGAGGCCAGAGAGCCCACACAAAGATGAATGTGATTGTGGGAAGCCACATGTGCCGTTACAGGGTGGTGCTGGCTGGCCACCATGCATAAGTTTGGGTAGAACCTATTGTATACATATGCAGTAAAGTTTTTTGCCAAGATGAGGTTTTGAGAATTAACCAATCAGATGACAGACAAGTTAACCAATCAGATGAGAGACAAGTTACCAATCAGATGAGAGACATATTAACCAATCAGATGAGAGACACGTTAACCAGTAAGATGAGAGAGAAGTTAAACAATCAGATGAGAGAGAAGTTAACCAGATGTGAGACATGCAAATGAGGTGGTAAGCATAACCCATGCATAACCAATCTGGGTGTGAGACATGCCTCTCCTAGGCCTATATAAGCAAAACCAGTTCTGGGCTTGGGGTCTCTTTGCCTCTGCATTCAAGCTCTCCCAATAAACGTGTGCAGAAGGATCCTTTTGCAGCATCGTTCTTGCTGGCGAGTCAGGCACGCACAAGATGTGATGGTTTCTGGGGATTGACAGCATCTAGAATCATAACAGAGACACTTCTCAGGGCACATCTGTGAGAGATTATCTGGATTAAATAAATTGCAATGAGAAGACCTCTGCTACATGTGGATGGCAACATGCCATATGCTGAGGTCTTAAACAAATGGATCTCAACCTTTCTAATGCTGTGACCCTTTAATACAGTTATTTATGTTTTCGTCACCACCCCTCAGCCAAAAAATAAAATAAAATAAAATAAAATTTTGTTGTTACTTCATTTACTGTTATGAGTCATAATGTAAATATCTGACATGTGGCCCTTTGGAGGTCATGACCTACAGGTTGAAAAACATTGTCCTAGACAGTGAATGAAGGATGGAGGATGAAGGATGGAGGATCCTTGCTAAGTACCAGCATTCATTTCCATGCTTCACGACTCCAAATACTTTGACCAAGTTGTAGCCACAAGGCATTCCCTGACATAATGGGCTGTATCTCAACTAAGAGCCAAAATTATTAAACTCTGCTTCCTTAATTTGCTATGTCAGGTATTTTGTCTCAGCAGAGAGATGCAGAGCTGGTGTACTGAGGTTTGTAGGAAGCAGATCCTATCAGGCTGACAGGAAGATTTTACTAGTTACTTTTGACAGATAAAATGAATGAATGTGTAATGAGTTATATATAAAGAAATGCCAAAAAGTGTGTAAGAATGAGAAAGAGAAACTATCTAGGGCAGTGTAAAGTAAGTCTATAAATGAAGAAATACCAAGTATTTATTCCATGGTAAAGGGAAAGTAGAGGATATTTTAGATAATTATGCTACATGGTAAGCATTAAAATTATGACTAAACTACCTGATCAATATCTGTAGCCTACTCCATCATTTCTTTAGACATATATAGTGGCTGACCACTTGGAAGATTAACTGAGTATTCCTATTTTCATTTTAAGTCCATAATCTTTTTTAAAAATCCATGATATAGAAAGTGTCATACTCTACATCCTGTTTCAAATTCTGGTTCATGCTGACTAGGTCTCAAGCAGGATTTACAAATTGTAAGGTCTTCAGAATAGAGAACATCTAAAACACATTTGTCATTTTAGTTTCAACTGGCTTACACATTAGAATAGAAATTATTATGCTTAGAAAGTTTCAAATTATTATTATCATTTCCAAAACTCAAACTTTACCAGAAGTACTCAGTACTAAAGTCAAAAATAAATTTCATGAGAATGTAAAGTTAGTTCCAATTTGTTTCCTAATACAATTTTCTTTCTGGACTTGGTGCTTTAAAACCTATTTTTTTGATTAGAGAGTAATGACAAGTTCTCTGGGGTTTTTTTGTTTTTGTTTTTGTTTTTTTGTTTTTTTTTTCTGCCAGTAGCATTATTTTATGACAGACAATGGAATAGAAAGTATTAGTAAGTAAAATGAATGGACAAGTACTTGATATTCTTTGGGATCTATTTAGTAAACTGATTACAAACTTTTAAATAACATAAAAGACGTAATTTTCTTATTGCTATTTAAGAATTTCATGAGAAAAATGAATACATGAAACAAATATGTGGTTAAAAATCTGTACAAAAATATATGACTTAGATTGTGAATGCTGATTTGCAAACCAGTGTTGACTGTGTCATATTACACGACAGTAACATGATCTGCAACCTATGCAATAATAGAGTACAGAACTATTTACACTTATGTGTGAAATTTCTTATTGACATGGCTTTAGAGCTTGTGATTCTATTAAAATACTCAAACCATATATATGCTTGAACGATCATAATAAATATAAGGCCTTTCTCTGACTTTTAAACAGTCTTCATACTCAGAAAGTCTCACTGTGGTGAGAAAGTATTTCCTTAAAATTAATCCATCTTGACTTGACTTACCTCAGGAATTCTGGATGCGAACAGGAATGGTCCAAGGGTTGTCGATACTGCCCATGACGGTGCTGTAAGTACAATTAAGTAACTTCTATCATTTGTACAGTCGTAATTAGGAATAAGTTCCTCACTTTTCATAAACAAACCAGTTTTCTCACCTTTTTAAAAATGGGATACATTCGATATTAAGTTCCAGAGAAATGTTGAATAAAATATGGCAATTCTTATTTATTTCTTCCAAAGCAAGAGAAACAGAGAATATCAAATGTCTGGTCTTGGGATTCACTCTGAAAACGAAGCACAGACGAACACACACACACACACACACACACACACAAATACACACACATACATATATACATATGTATATGTATACATGTGTATATGTGTGTATGTGTATATATATATGTGTATATATATATGTGTGTGTATATATATGTATATACATATATATATGCCATTTTAAATATGATATAATTAAAATTTGAAATCTTTTTTTCATAAATGTCCTACAACATTGTGGAGAAATCAAAATTTCTTCAAATGAAATCTCAAATACAGTAACCTAATTTAAAAAGAGATATTACATAAAATACAAATCAATTTATATAAAGTACATTCAATCCCCATAAATCCAAACACACGTAATATTATTAGGAAAGCAGAAATAAATTTAAATGTTGAATGAGTATAGTAGATATAAATATACAGGAGCAATGAGAAATAAAATTTTGAAATCTGTAAATGACAGTTTTGGTAACAAAAAATTCTGTACCCAAAGTACTTCTCTCTCAAGTTTTATCAGGTATCAAAGACAATGTATTTTATTCTAGTCTATAAAAAAGACATAGCAAGACATAGCTTGTTTGGGTATCTTTTATTGTAATGAAATATCTGCTAGAACAGGTAGATGCTTTATAAGTTTCTAATTAATAAATTTGCATAAGTTTCTGACATAAATAAAAAATATGACAATGCATTTGAAACAGAATGTCAGAGAAATGAAACAGAAAATATTCCTTGTGAAAAAATAGTTCTCTAAGTCCTAACTTCTGCTGCAGGATTGAAAGACCAAAAAAATTGAAATTATTATAGATAGATTACTTGAACAAAATCTGTATATTTTCTTAATAATGTAACTTAAAAAAAGGGAAGATATCCAAATGGCTGATATGCAAAAATTGGGCATCCATGCTGACAGATAAAACATTAGCAGACCATGTGTCATTCATTCAGCATTTACATAGAAATTGTAACTCAAAAGTGAAAAACAATAACATACTCTTAAAACAACTGGAATCGAAAAAATTACCACCATTGAAACATAAAACAAATTTTGGTTATCTCCTAGCAAGGAATAGGCTGAAAACACGTGCTATTATGGTCTATATCCCAGCATCTGTATACTGTCTTGTCTCATATAATAAAGTAAAATATGTAAATGAAGCATGTACTTACTACTTGTTTAGAATACAACTGAAATATTCATTCTTCACATAACCACGTTTTGTAGAAATAGAAAAGAGAGAATTAGTTTCTATTTCTCCTAGATTATTTTCGGTGTCTTTTATTCTCCAAAAGCATCTGGGGTCACTCAAATGACAAAAAATAAAGGAAATTCTTCAGAAAGCAGAAGACAGAGATCAAAGAGAACATCTCTTTTCTGTCAGCAAGACATCTGCCTGAGCAAAATGCAGCACATACATTCAGATAGACAGAATATCTTGTATTAACACTTTGTGAACCCATCCAGGTGCCACAATTTATTACTGTACCTACTACAAAACGACAAGTGTACTTCTCTTAGCAATATTTACATTCCGGTTCCTTGTTTGCCTCTGGATGATTCTTAAGCACTTTATGTCTTTAGGCTCAGCATCTGAGTTCATTAGTTTTTTTTTTTTTCCTTTGATAGTTGTCACTTTAGAACTTTTTAATTATAATAAAATTTTTTGATAATTCTTTCTATTCCCACATTTATCGTACAGAGAATCTTGTCTCCATTATTTTTCCCTCCATAAAGTCGAATTTTTGATGGAAAAATTGTTTAGGATAATTTATCATTCAATGAAAGACAGTCACAATATCAGGTGAGGATTATATTAAAAAATAGAAAATCTGTCTGTCTTTCCTAGGGACTAAAATTTTCATTCATTAATACAAATGATACAATTATGCATGCAGCTCTCATGATCACATTTGAATGTGATTTTTCTTACATTTTAAAGGATTTTTCTTTCCTGGTAAAGTCCCTAGGATTTTATACCTGCCCTGGTGTGTCTAATAGTATGTTTTCTTCTAGTCATCTACTACCTCTGTAAATTACATTATTCTGCTCAGATTACTGCAGTCATTCTCATGCCCTGAAGAACATGAATTAACCATGATAACCTCAGACTGAAATATTGTGTAGTATTTAATTATCACCCCTTCAGTTCAGTCATTTCTGTCTGTTAATTATCATATACAAATACATACAAACTTATAAGATGTCTTGAGAACACTCAGATTAGGAAATTAATTTTAAAAATCTGGGGTCCTATATATCTGTCCACATGTGTAGCAATAGTTCAGCTTAGTGTTCATGGAAGGCTCTCATCAACTGGAGCAGGGGATAAGCAGAGTTGTCTGCCTGTGGTTCCAGGTCCCTAAAGTGTCTGAGTTTTCTGGCCTCAGTTGGAGAGGATGTGCCTAGACCTGCATTGATTTGATATTCCAAGATGGGATGGTACCCAGTGTGGTGAGCCTCCTTTTCTCAGAGAAAATATTTCATAAGGTCTTAATTGTGTTAGCAGATACCAAGACCAAATAAACTCTTTTATGGGCAATATTTAATTGGGGTTGGTTACACATTAAGAAGCTCATCAAGGTAGGAGTAGAAGAGCATCCAGTTGGTGCAGGAAAGCTGAGATTTTCAAAGGCAAACAGGGAAAGACTGCACTGTGATCTTAAATCCTATGCCCACATTGAGAGACCTCATATAAAAAGACTATAATAATTGTTTTATCTGTCCATATGAAGATTCCCTTATGATTTCTATCTGAACCTTAAAGTTAATCCTGTGCTATAGCTCTCCAAAACACAATCCTACACAGAGACAGCTTGTCTCACTGGATTACTGACAAACCTAAGACTAGAAGCTCAAAAGAGGTTAAAGTCATAGACAACAAGACAGGCTAACATCAGAGATAACCAGATGGTGAGAGGCAAGAGAAAGAACATAAGCAATAGAAACCAAGGCTACTTGGCATACACAGAACCCAGTTCTCACACCAAAGCAAGCCCTGAATACCACAGCACACCTGAAAGGGAAGATTCAAAATTTTTCTTTTATTGTTGGGTTCTTGTGAGGTTTAGGTATCATAGTAATTGTGGCTTCATAGAATGAATTAGATAGGGTTCCTTCTGTTTCAATTTTGTGGACTATTTGGAGGAGTATTGATATTAGCTCTTTGTTGAAGGTCTGGTAGAATACAGTACTAAATCCATCTGACAGTGGGCTATTTCCTGCTTTCTACTCCTTTTAGGTGTGTTTTCTTATTTTTTTTTCTATAGCTCTCAGAAGTGTTGTCCAGCTGGTAGTGTAAGATCTCTCCAAATTTGGGGGGAATAGTCTGAGGAATATTGGCATCTATGAAGGTCTGGTAGAATTCTGCCCTGAACCTATCTGGTCCTGTGCTATTTTTCTTTGGGAGATATTTAATGATTTCCTTTATTTCCTTGTTAATTATGTGCATGTTTAGAAAGTTTTTCTGCTGGTGATTTAACTTTGGTATGCAGTATCTGTCTAGAAAACCATCCATTTTTTTCTAAAATTTCCAGTTTTATTGAGAATAGACTTTTGCAGTAGGATCTGATGGATTTTTGAGTTTCCTCCATTTCTCTTGTTATGTTTTCATATTCATTTCTGGTTTTGTTATTTAGGATACTGCCTCTGGGATATTTAGTTAGTTTGGCCAGTGGTTTATCTATCTTGTTGATTCTCACAAAGAACCAGCTTTTTGTTTTGTTGATTATTTGTATTGGTATCTTTGTTTCTTTTTGGTACATTTCCACCCCATGCTTGACTATTTTCTTCTGTTTATTCCTCTTGGATGAGTTTGCTTCTTTTTGTTCTAGGGCTCTCAATTGTGGTAAGTGCTAGTGTAAGATCTATCCAGTTTCTATACCAGGGCTCTTAGTTTTATAAGTATTCCTCATAGCACTGCAGTCATTTTTCCCATAAGTGTGGGTATGATGTTCAATGTTTTCATGAATTTCCAGAATTCTTTAATTACTTTCTTTATTTCTTCTTGACCAAGTTATCAGTGAGTAGAGACTTGTTCAGTTTCCAAGTGTATGTGGACTTTCTGTTGTTTTTTCAGTTATTGAAGAGCAGGCTTAATCGATATTGATCTAATAGGACTCATATGATTATTTCAATCTTCTTGTATTGGTGGAGGATTTTATTGTGACCAAATATATGTTTAGTTTGGAGAAGGTATGGTGAGGTGGTGAGAAGAAGTTGTATCCTTTTGTTTTAGGATATAATGTTCTATAGGTATTTGTTAAATCCATTTGTTTCACTAACATCTGTTAGTTTCAAGTGTCTCTTTTTAGTTTCTGTTTCAATGACCTGTACATTGCTGTGAGTGTGGTGTTAAAATATCTCCCTATAATTGTGTGGGTTTCAGTGTGTGCTTTGATCTTTAGTAATGCTTCTTTTATGAATGTGGGTGCACTTGCATTTGGAGCATAGTTGTTCAGAATTGATTATTTCCTAGGTGGATTTTTCACTTTTATTAATATGAAGTGTCCTTCCTCATCAGGCTTCATACCTTTTTGTTGAAAGTATAATTTATTGATTATTAGCATGGCAACTCCAGCTTGTTTCTTGGGAACATTTGTTGTAAGTGATTTTTCCATTCTTTTATTGTGAGGTAGCCTTTGTCTTTGTTATTGAGCTGTGTTTCTTTTGTGCAGCAAAATGCTAAATACTGTATTTAATGCTGCTTTTATTTTGGAAATTATAATACTGCTAATAATTATACTACAAATAATACAATATTACGATACTAACAATTATAATTATACTGCATATAATACTAATTATATTACATTTAAATATTACTAATCATTCCCACTCCCATATAACTCTCCTTATATTTTCAATTTTCCAAGCTCTTAATTCAAATAACTCTGCATATATATTTATTTTTAAATACAACATAAATAGTCTGTGTAACATGACTTACATGCTTTCAGTTAGTACAATTTTATTATAAACTGATTATTCATTGATGTGCTTTCTTTGGGAAAAGAAACTTTCTCAACTCTCACTATTCCTTCATTGTCTGTTAGACTTATGACAGCTTGTTGCTTGATGGTCTTTGGTATTTCTAAAGTTTTGGTTATTGAACAATTTGCGTTTAAACAGATATTTCTGTGAGATTTTTAAGTGTAGCACTGTGAACTTTATGAGCTACATAGCCGTCCATTAAATTCTTTTCATCTATCTCCTGCATTCTTTATAACTATTATTTTTGATTTGGGGTTTTAGTGAGGAATTGATTTTGTTTATATATCCATTGGACAGAACTCTGAAACTATAATTTTTTTATTTTCTATAATGCTTTGTATCCTCTTCTTAGGCAAATTCTACAATGTACTGAGAGGAATAGGTTTATCTGTGTGTATTAGGACAAGTATTTCAAACCTAGTTATATATCAAAAATGGTTTAGTAATTATTAGCTGTAGGTACTTTTCTAAGACAAGGAGTGGTGGAGTTTTATGTCCAAGGAAGCTCTTGAAAGCACTTGTGGGACAAACTTATTGCTGATAATTAGACCAGAAGGTATATGGACAAGGATTGTTCTAAATTCATGATTTGCATAATATACAAAATTATGAAGGACAAAAGTCTTCTTCCATGTTAACCAAACCAATTTTAGTTATTGTAGAAAGGTGAATATTACAGTAGAGTACATTAATGTTTTTTAATTATTACATATGTATATATCTTGAATATATAAGATAAATATTGATAGGCATTATTAAAAGTAGATAGGATATAGTAATTATCATTGGTATCTAGGATCACATCATATGCAGCTTCCACATTTATATTTCCAAATAACACCCACAATATGAAAGTCTAATTTAGTTATGACTTTCTAATGCATTAATTTAGTATATATTGTGATAAAGACAGAAAAATTAAATCTGAGAATCTGTCTCTTTCTATAGTAAACATGGATCAGTGTTTGAAGAGTCCAGAGGATCAGTATACCAACAGATATCAAGCACATTTCCTCAAAAATGTTGTGCCCTTTTTTGTTTATGAAGACCCCTTTTTCATGGCACTTACTGACTTGACTATGTGCTTCTCTGCTCTTACAGCAAGTGTATGCTGTGTCTTCTTGAAACACAGAGAAACTCCTATAGTCCAGGCCAATAATGAAATGCTCATGTGGAGGTCTTCTGTATCTTGGCCTCTAATGCAAGTCTACTTCTTTGTTACTTTGCCTCAAAGTGTTATACTATTTTAAGTCCACAGAAAAAAAATTTTTTACAAGCTCAGAAAACCACATTCTAAAACTTAAATCTTAATCAAATTTAACCACTTACATAGCTTTCCAAACACATCTACATCAACACAAAGCTGCTTTCTACCATTCAAATATTATAATAAAATTTGAAGATTTTTCCATAAAATAATTTAGAATACAATGTGAACAATAAATCCTAATATATGACCCTGAACTCAATCTACAGATCAAATCATTTAATCAGCATTGTATATCTCTAATGCTGGTTAGTCTGTTACTATTTAATTGCCTGGAATCTAGTAATTGTGTGTTTGAATGAGAAATTATTTCATTTGATAACTACTTCAAGTATAATTTTTAAAATTTCATTACTGTACAGAAAAAAATTGGTACATAGATAATGTATACAAATACCAATAAATAAGAGAATCTATTATAAAGAGCAGCCAAAATCTTTACAAAAATTAATTAAATAATTTTGTATGTGAGATTATGTCATAGCACATAGGATGACTAGAATTATGGTGTTTTATATCAACAATTTGCTATCAGTTTAACTTGAGGATTGCTCATCCTTAATGAGTTTCAGAGTCTATATTGTAATGCAGTTAAAAACCTCATAGACAAGGATGTAAAATGTCCATATAAATATGTTGCCTTTTGTTGCTAACTGTTCACAGTATTAAATGCATTTCTAAATATTTCGGTTTATCATCGAAGTCATAGACTTGTTTCAAATAAAGTCATAAATGCTTATTTATATCGTATTTATAAAATATACAACAATCAATTCTGAAATGTATGATGGCTTAAAGTATGGAGACTAAAATACAGGACAAGTATTTCAAACCTAGTTATATATCAAAAATGGTTTAGTAAATATTAGTTGTAGGTACTTTTCTAAGACAAGGAGTAGTGGAGTTTTATGTCCAATGAAGCTCTTGAAATCACTTGTGGGACAAACTTATTTCTGATAATTAGACCAGAAGCTAGATGGACAGATATTCTTCTAAATTCGTGATTTGCATAAAATAAAAAATATTTTCAATTAAAAAATATTTTGGTGTACCAAATGAAATTAAGCAGCTAAAAATATCCCCTCATTATCAAGGTTTAGGAAATATCATAGCATGGAGGAGAGAAGAAATTAAGAGCCAGTTGGTAAGGAATTGGGTGAAATACTATCTTTATTATATGATGATGCTCTTGAAGTTCTAATTGTGAAACAAAATATTTATAAGATAAAAAAGAATAAACCTGATCATATATTCAGAGAAAATTTTTGAATCCCCACAAACAGAAATTAAGAGCTTCTGGAATTAGTAGATGCCTATGGGAAGAAAATTCCTTCTTTTTTGAGGATACAGCTTATGTTTGAATATGTATTCTCTAGTTAAAGTCCCTAAACCTATGTACAATATGGTATCACAAAATGAATGTACTGAGTTAATAAAAATTAAAACCAAGAAGTTGGGTAAAGAATGTGATGAAATGTGGTGAAAGTTGTGTAGATGGGGAGAAAGACAGTATTTGGTTGCATTCATTAGTTTATGAAATGAAAGGAAATCAACTAAAGACATTTTTCTAGGCTATTATATAAATGCCATCTATTTTTGAAGCTTAACTCCTAGTATTAATATATGGGACCATGAAGCTTTTATGAAAATTTGTGCTGAGATGTTGAGGCAATTTAGAAATATTTTATTATTTTTATTCATTTTATATTCCAATCATACCTTGTCGACTAACCATTACAAACTTCCTACTCCCATTTGCTCCTCTCTATCCAGAGAAGGGTAACAGCTCCCCTTACTTACCACTCCATTCAGCAAAATTAAATAAATTCTCTAAAAGTGAAGACCATCTAGGCAGTCCAGGTTGGAGAAAGAGAAGTTAAAGCAAGGAACAGAAACTGAGTCAAATCAGCTCCACTTCTTAGGAGATCCACATGAACACCAAGAAACACACTTGCTAAAATATGTAAGGGATCTAGGTTTAGTTCATACATGTTCCTTGCTTAGTTCCAGATTAGTAGACTCTCTAGTTCTTCTTGTGGTATTCTTGATCTTGTTTATTTCTATTCCCCAGTCTTCATATTCCCAAGATCTGCCTGATGTTTGACTGCTGGTCTCTGCACCTCCCTCCATCCTGTGCAGTAAGGAACCTCCCAGAACATCATTGGTAGTCTTCATTGTAACCTCTCTCACACATAATGGGTCTAAGGTGGTCATTGGTTGTCTGCTGCCTCTATGATTGCACCACTCTTCACATTTTCCAATAAAAATTTTAGGGTTGAAGATTTTGTGGATGGATTGTTGTTATTCTCCTGACTCTGAATGTCCTACTTGACTATAGGGTGTGGTTTCTCTATTGCCTTCTGATAATAGTCCCATCTAGGTTCAAAAAAATTTAGTCCATATATCCATCACACTCAGTCCCAGGCCTCAAAATAGTCCATGGAGATGTCTCCACACCAGTTTAATTCTAAATGTCAGATAATATAGATAATCTATTATTTGAAGTAAAATGAGAGATCCTACTTCTTGAATATTCATATGAACTAAGAGTAGATTTTAAAAGTGGACAAAATAAGCACTGGATGAAAAATTAAAGGGGGTAGAAATTTAATATTATTTTTGAAGAAAGTGTAAGTTCCAGAATTACTGTGTGGACTCAAAACTTGAATAATTTAAAAAACTCTAGGCATCAAATATTCTATAAACTTTATTAAAATATTCTCTTGGATAATATGTGATTTCTACATGGATTATTCCATGGGTGCAGCACACATATAATCTACAGTTTAACAAGAGTTTTCAAATATTTTACTAATTCATGATTTAAGGAAGTCTACCCAAGTATAGAAATCACTGAATTCTTTAAAGGACATTTTGACAAGAATAGCTCAGTAAAATTCTAGCCATAGTGGTATCCAGTTGGAGATGATATCTTTAGAAAATTGTTAGTCGATGTATGTCTATGTTATGCATTATAAGAAAAGATCTTTTTAGTTTTGTAACTTTACAGAATACAATAACATCAAGGATGTGATATGGACTTAAATTTCAAAATATTTTCACATAATCTTGAGATTTTTTTCAATTACAATCTCAGCTTGGATACATGCAGTGTACATATTTATTACCTCCTGGTAGGTAACTCCAAAAAAAAAGTCCAATTTTATGAACCACTGATTTCACAAAAATTTTATTAGTTTTGCTTACCATAATATTAGTAAGCAATTTCTTACAGGAACAAAAAAACATTCACAACATTATACCCCAGCATGAATAGAACCACACAAACTTGGAAATGTGAAATACATTGCACAACCTTCATTGCACTTCAAATTTTAGAGACAGCATGTCCTTTCCAAATAACTCTTGTCTAATCATCTTCCAGGTGGTTCTTCTTCTTCAGGAAAACCAGTATTGTCTCAGATTCTTCTTTGCATATCTCCTACACTGAACAGCTTGTTTTTAGTATCTTTATAAATTATGATTTGCACTCAAAAGCACTGAAGAATGGATTCAAACATATATACTTACATAACACTTGCATATCACATCTTCTGAGAAGGGTCACAGAAATAGGTTCTCTAGTGAACGGATTTTGCTGTTCCTTACAGGACCATTCTTGAACTGCCTTTGGTTGAGTGGGCATCAGTTACAACTAGAAGACAGTTGGTCTTATACATGATCATTGAGACAAGATTGCACAGGCAGACATAACATGCCCGTTATGAAGGTAGTTTATTATGCATTCTTATAGGCCAAGCCAGAATTTTGGTAACAATTCACAATAGCCTTTGTGTTTTTAACCTCACTGACAATGTAAAATCTAGCCAACATGCTAGGAGTTTTCAGTTTCAACCTAGGTTAAATTCTTCATGACCTATCCTACATTCAAACTATGTAGTTGAAATGTCCTTAGCCAAAGGATGGTTCTATCCAGTTTTAGCATAAAAGTAAGAGCACTACTAATGACTTTTATAATTTGTTATAGAGAGTCTCCCCAGGTCTAAAAAAATCATGGGAATGTTGCCTACTTCTATTGCAGACATTTTTATTCAATTACTTTACATACACTGGAACTATTCTTTTTCAACTATAAAACATATATTTTTGATTTTGACAAATTGATTATTTTAATTTAATTTTTTAATAACACAGCAATAGTTTGAAAAGATATGTGGAAGTGTGATTGTATTTGTTGTCTTTCTAGTGGTTTTCTAAATTACCAAATCACTCCATTATTAGCATTATTACATCTATATCATAAAGCCTTTCTGTAATTCTCTATATTCGTATAGTCCTTGGAGAGAGAGAGAGAGAGAGAGAGAGAGAGAGAGAGAGAGAGAGAGAGAGAGAGAGAGAGAGAGAATGAGGGAAAGACACTAAACAATTGGAAGCTCTTACAGCTGTCATTGAAGTAGCTTGATACCAATCAATTTACAGCCTTCCTATATTACTGAACCTACCAGTACTCCCCCCCCCCCAATCTCCAATAATGGTTGTTCATCTGAATGGGAAGCCTGTCAATAGAATTCTAGGTAACAGAGCAGATGCCACTCCTTTAATTTTAATGTATAATGAGGCTTCAAGGTTCCCACACTGGAAGTTTAAGCCTTGCCCCACAATAAGAGATATTGGGTTCAATGATCAACCTGAACTGTTTGACCAGTATTCTAAGAAAGTCTTGAGGGCAAGCAGGGTCAATTAACCCTATAATAGGAGATGTGCCTAAAAACCTATAGGGCAGAGACTTGCTATAGGTTATAGGTGTTATAATAATAACAGATAACTGCTACATTTATGATGATTCTATGATGCACTATGAAACTTGTTTTTCAGGACAACCTGCCCCAAATGATTTGTACTGTGTTCACTTCTCATTCTAGAGGCTTCTTTTCACCACTTCACATTCTAGAGGCTTCTTTTCACCACCAGATCAGGGGCTACGAATACCCATTTTTATAGCCCACTCTTGGATGCTGTAATATGACTCCTGATTGGAAAAATGTCCCATACTGGAACCAAAGTTATTGGCTCTCAAAAAGCTGGTCAAGTAGAACTGAAACTCTGACATTTAGAAACTTGACCAGGCCAACATAATACCCTCATCTTTGTTGTTTGCAAGAATCTGGGCCGCTACAGTGTTTAGTTGATATCAACAGGATATCCTGGGATATTAGGCATCTACGTGCACCAGAACATGGGACTATCTCATTGCCCATACTTCCTCTTGTAACTAAATATTTTGCAACCAAAATTTGACTATTATCATCGAAACTCGAGATGTTACCAGACATGTCTCTTCTTGCCTGTGACCCTACCTTTAAATCTCCTTGCCTGACCCCATGCCAGACATGTTATTTACAACAGAGCCTGAAGTTGGTCAATTCCAACAAAGGTAAAAGGCCCATCAAGCTCCTCAATTAGGCCATATTCCTCAGCAAACAAATATATAAGGTAAACTTCAACAATGTCTGTTTCTATTCTTTGAAGTGAGCTTCAGCAAAAAAGTATAGGACAACCTTAAAGGGTTCTTTGAAACTTCTTGAATAGTCACTTATGCTATAATGCACTAGCATTCTGTCAGTAAGGTTCTCCTTGACGTTCTGATATACCATGTAATACCTGAAAAGACATTCATTTCCAGGTTATACAAGCATTGTTATCAGAGATAAGAAAGGCCTCCCAAAAGGCTTGCCCAGGCATGCTCTCAAGGGAGGCTGACTGTGGGGAATAGGCTATGCACAGACAGTCTGTTCTCCAGTCGAGCTGACATGTGGAACTCCTGTACCTGGTGGTGATAATTCACATACATGGGACAGTAGGTGTTCCCTCATGTCCCCTGGATTCATGGCTGCTGTCGAAGTTACCACCCCTACAGCCCCACAGGAAAAGCGTGGCTTTTAGTCATTTAGAAAATATCCCAAGATTATGATTTTCAAGGGAGACTCCTCCCAGTTACCTAGCAACACCAAGATAACAAGCACAACATTAGAGGGGCTCTTTAGCCCCATCTCATTCTCTCCTCTCACTTTCTCTTTTTTTTAATTAGGTATTTTCCTCATTTACATTTCCAATACTATCCCAACAGCTCCCCATACCCACCACCCACTCCGCTACCCCCCCACCCCTACTTTTTGGTCCTGGTGTTCCCCTGTACTGGGGCATATAAAGTTTGCAAGTCCAATGGGCCTCTCTTTCCAGTGATGGCGACTAGCCCATCTTTGGTACATATGCATCTAGAGTCAAGAGCTCCGGGGTACTGGTTAGTTCATAATGTTGTTCCACCTATAGGGTTGCAGATCCCTTTAGCTCCTAGGGTACTTTCTCTAGCTCCTCCACTGGGGGCACCGTGACCCATCCAATAGCTGACTGTGAGCATCCACTTCTGTGTATGCTAGGCCCCAGCATAGTCTCACAAGAGACAGCAATATCTGGGTTCTTTCCGCAAAATCTTGCTAGTGTATGCAATGGTGTCAGCATATGGAAGCTGATTATGGGATGGACCCTTGGGTATGACGGTCTCTAGATGGTCCATCCTTTTGTCACAGCTCCAAACTTTGTCTCTGTTACTCCTTCCATGGGTGTTTTGTTCCCAATTCTAAGAAGGGGCAAAGTGTCCACACTTTGGTCTTTGTTCTTCTTCAGTTTCATGTGTTTAGCAAATTGAATCTTATATCTTAGATATCCTAAGTTTCTGGGCTAATATCCACTTATTAGTGAGTCCATATTGTGTGATTTCCTTTGTGATTGGGTTACTTCACTAAGGATGATGCCCTCCAGGTCCATACATTTGCCTAGGAATTTCATAAATTCATACTTTTTAAAAGATGAGTAGTACTCCATTGTGTAAATGTACCATAATTTCTGTATCCATTCCTATGTTGAGGGGCATCTGGGTTCTTTCCAGCTTCTGGCTATTATAAATAAGGCTGCTATGAACAAAGTGGAGCATGTGTCCTTCTACCGATTGGGACATCCTTTGGATATATGCCCAGGAGAGGTATTGCGGTATCCTCCAATAGTACTATGCCCAATTTTCTAAGGAATGGCCAGACTGATTTCCAGACTGGTTGTACAAGCTTGAAATCCCACCAACAATGGAGGAGTGTTCCTCTTTCTCCACATCCTTGCCAGCAACTGCTGTCACCTGAATTTTTGATCTTAGCCATTCTGAGGGTGAGAGGTGGAATCTCAGGGTTGTTTTGATTTGCATTTTCCTGATGATTAAGGATGTTGAACATTTTTTCAGGTGCTTCTCTGACATTCCATATTCCTCAGGTGAGAATTCTTTGTTCAGCTCTGAGACCCTTTTTTAATGGAATTATTGGATTTTCTGGAATCCACCTTCTTGAGTTCTTTATATATATTGGATATTAGTCCCCTATATGATTTAGGATAGGTAAAGATCCTTTCCCAATCTTTTGGTGGCCTTTTTGTCTTATTGATGGTGTCTTTTGCCTTGCAGAAGCTTTGCAACTTTATGAGGTCCCATTTATCAATTCTCATTTACAGCACAAGCCACTGATGTTCTATTCAGGAATTTTCCCCCTGTACACATATCTTGGAGGCTTTTCCCTACATTTTCCTCTATAAGTTTCAGTGTCTCTGGTTTTATGTGGAGTTCCTTAATCCACTTAGATTTGACCTTAGTACAAGGATATAGGAATTGATCAATTCACATTCTTCTACATGATAACTACCAGTTGTGCCAGCACCATTTTATTGAAAATGCTGTCTTTTTTCCACTGGATGGTTTTAGCTCCCTTGTCAAAGATCAAGTGACCATAGATGTGTGTGTTCATCTCTTGGTCTTCCATTCTGTTCCATTGGTCTACTTGTCTGTCACTATACCAGTACCATGCAGTTTTATCACAATTGCTTTGTAGTACAGATTTAGGTCAGGCATGTTGATTCCACCAGTGGTTCTTTTATCCTTGAGAAGAGTTTTTGCTATCCTAGTTTTTTTGTTATTCCAGATGAATCTGCTGATTGTCCTTTCTAATTCGTTGAAGAATTGAGTTGGAATTTTGATTGGGATTGTATTGAATCTGTAGATTGCTATTGGCAAGAGAGCCATTTTTACTATATTGATCCTGCCAATCCATGAGCATGGGAGATCTTTCCATCTTCTGAGATTTTATTTAATTTCTTTCTACAGAGGCATGAAGTTCTTATCATACAGATCTTTCACTTCCTTAGTTAGAGTCATGCCAAGGTATTTTATATTATTTGTGACTATTTAGAAGAGTGTTGTTTCCCTAATTTCATTCTCAGCCTGTTTATCCTTTATGTACAGAAAGGCCATTGACTTTTTTTAGTTAATTTTATATCCAGCTACTTCACTGAAGCTGTTTATCAGGCTTAGGAGTTCTCTGATGGAATTTTTAGGGTCACTTGTATATACTATCATATCATCTGCAAAAAGTGATATTTTTGACTTCTTACTTTCCAATTTATATTTCCTTGATCTCCTTTTGTGGTCTAATTGCTCTGGCTAGGACTTCAAGTACAATGTTGAATAGGTAGGGAGAGAGTGGATAGCCTTGTCTAGTCCCTGATTTTAGTGGGATTGCTTCCAGCTTCTCACCATTTACTTTTGTGTTGGCTACTGGTTTGCTGTAGATTGCTTTTATCATGTTTAGGTATGGGCCTTGAATTCCTGATCTTTCCAAGACTTTTATCATGAATGGGTGTTGGATTTTGTCAAATACTTTCTCTGTATCTAAGGAGATGATCATGTGGATTTTGTCTTTGCGTTTGTTTATATACTGGATTATGTTGATGGATTTCCATATATTGAACCATCCCTGCATCCCGGGAATAAAACCTACTTTGTCAGGTTGGATGATTGTTTTGATGTGTTCTCGGATTAGGTTAGCGAGAACTTTATTGAGGATTTTTGCATTGATATTCATAAGGAAATTTGGTCTGAAGTTCTCTATATTTGTTGGGCCTTTTTGTGGTTTAGGTATCAGAGTAATTGTGGCTTCATAGAATGAGTTGGGTAGTGTAACTTCTGTTTCTATTTTGTGGAATAGTTTGTGAAGAACTAGGATTAGATCTTCTTTGAAGGTCTGATCCAACTCTGCACTAAACCCGTCTGGTCCTGGGCTTTTTTATTGGTGGGAGGTTATTAATGTCTGCTTCTGTTTCTTTAGGGGATATAGGACTGTTTAGATCATTAACGTGATCTTGATTTAACTTTGGTACTTGGTATCTGTCTAGAAACTTGTGCATTTCCTCCAGGTTCTCCAGTTTTGTTGAGTATAGCCTTTTGTAGAAGGATCTTATGGTGTTTTGATTTCTTCAGGATCTGTTGTTATGTCTCCCTTTTCATTTCTGATTTTGTTAATTAGGATGCTTTCCCTGTGCCCTCTAGTGAGTCTGGGTATTGGATTATTTATCTTGTTGATTTTCTCAAAGAACCAGCTCCTCAATTGGTGGATTCTTTGAATAGTTCTTCTTGTTTCCACTTAGTTGATTTCGCCCATGAGTTTGATTATTTCCTGCCGTCTACTCCTCTTGGGTGAATTTGTTTCCTTTTGTTCTAGAGCTTTTAGGTGTGTTGTCAAGCTGCTATAGTGTGCTCTCTCTACTTTCTTTTTGGAGGCACTCAGAGCTATGAGTTTTCCTCTTAGAAATGCTTTCATTGTGTCCCATAAGTTTGGGTATGTTGTGGCTTCATTTTCATTAAACTCCAAAAAGTCCTTGATTTCTTTCTTTATTCCTTCCTTGACCAAGGTATCATTGAGAAGAGTGTTGCTATGTTTCCATGAGAATGTTGGATTTCTTTTATTTATTTTGTTATTGAAGATCAGCCTTAGTCCATGGTGATCTGATAGGATGCATGGGACAATTTCAAAATTTTTGTATATGTTAAGGCTTTTTTGTGATCAATTATGTGGTCAATATTGGAGAAGGAACCATGAGGTTCTGAGAAGAAGGTATATCCTATTGTTTTAGGATAAAATGTTCTGTAGATATCTGTTAGATCCATTTGTTTCATAACTTCTGTTAGTTTCACTGTGTCCCTGTTTAGTTTCTGTTTCCATGATATGTCCATTGGTGAAAGTGATGTGTTGAAGTCTCCCACTATTATAGTGTGAGCTGCAATGTGTGCTTTGAGCTTTACTAAAGTTTCTTTAATGAATTGGCTGCCCTTGTATTTGGAGCATAGATATTCAGAAATGATAGTTCCTCTTGGAGGATTTTACCTTTGATGAATATGAAGTGCCCTTCCTTGTCTTTTTTGATGACTTTGGGTTGGAAGTCAATTTTATTAGATATTAGAATTGCTACTCCAGCTTGTTTCTTCATACCATTTGCTTGGATAATTGTTTTCCAGCCTTTCATTCTGAGGTAGTGTCTATCTTTTTCTCTGAGATGAGTTTCCTGTAAGCAGCAAAATGCTGGGTCTTGTTTGTGTAGCCAGTGTGTTAGTCTAAATCTTTTTATTGGGGAGTTGAGTCCATTGATATTCAGAGATATTAAAGAAAAGTACCTGTTGCTTCCTATTATTTTTGTTACTAAAGTTGACATTCTGTTATTGTGGCTATCTTCTTTTAGGTTTATTGAGGGATTATGTTTTTGCTTTTTCTAGGATGTGGTTTCCATCCCTTTATTGTTTTTTTTTCTGTTATTATCCTTTGAAGGGCTGAATTTTTGGAATGATAATGTGTGAATTTGATTTTGTCATGGAATACTTTGGTTTCTCGATGTATGGTAAATGAGAGTTTTGCTGGGCATAGTAGCCTGGGCTGGAATTTATGATCTCTTAGTGTCTGTATAACATCTGCCCAGGCTCTTATGGCTTTCATAATCTCTGGTGAAAAATCTGGTGTAATTCTGATAGGCATGCCTTTATATGTTACTTGACCTTTTTTCCCTTACTGGTTTTAGTATTCTATCTTTATTTAGTACGTTTGTTGTTCTTATTCTTATGTGTTGGGAGGAATTTCTTTTCTGGTCCACACTACTTGGAGTTCTGTAGGCTTCTTGTATGTTCATGGGCATCTCTTTCTTTAGGTTTGGGAAGAGTTCTTCTATAATTTTGTTACAGATATTTGCCAGTCCTTTGAGTTAAAATCTTCATTTTCATCTACTCCTATTATCCGTAGGTTTTGTCTTCTCATTGTGTCCTGCATTTCCTGGATGTTTTGAGTTAGGATCTTTTTGCATTTTCCATTTTCTTTGATTGTTGTGATGATGTTCTCTATGGAATCTTTTGCACCTGAGATTCTCTCTTCCATCTCTTGTATTCTGTTGCTGATCTATGGTTCCAGATTTCTTTCCTAGGGTTTATATGTCCACAGTTGCCTCACTTTGGGTTTTCTTTATTGTGTCTACTTCCCTTTTCATGTCTTGGATGGTTTTATTCAATTCCATCACCTGTTTGGTTGTGTTTTCCTGCAATTCTTTAAGGGATTTTTGTGCTTCCTCTTTAGTGTCTTCTACCTGTTTAGCAGTGTTCTCCTGTATTTCTTTAAGTGAGTTATTAAAGTCCTTCTTGATGTCCTCTACCAACATCATGGGGGTGCTGGGTTCTGATGACGGTTAGTGGTTTTGTTTTCTGTTAGTAAGATTCTTACGTTTACCTTTTGCCATCTGGTAATCTCTGGAGTTATTTGTTATAGTTGTCTCTGTTTAGGGATTGTTCCTCTGGTGATTCTTTTATCCTCTATCAGCAGACCTAGGAGACTAGCTCTCTCCTCTGAGTTTCGGTTGTCAGAGCACTCTCTGCAGGCAAGCTCTCCTCTTACAGGGAAGGTGCACAGATATCTGGCATTCAGACCTCACTCCTGGCCATAGATGAAGGCCCAAAACAGGACCTTTCCCAGAAGCTATGTTGCTTTAGCCTCTCACAGAAGCTGTTAGATTCTGTAGTCCACACTCTCACCTGTGCAGATTACTTTCAGTGGAGTGTCAGAACCAAGATGTCTTCCTCTGATCCTGAGGCAAAGTCCTCCTGGGCCGGGCAGATACCTGTCCTCTGGCCAGGAAGGTGGCCGGATGTCTGGAGCCTGAAAATGGTGCTGCCTCAGAAGCTCTGTGGCTTCTGCCTGTCCCAGAAGCTGTTAGCTTCTGTAGTGCACACTCTCACTTGTGCAGACTACTTTTGGCGAAGTCCCAGAACCTCCTCTCACTCTCTTATTCTCTCTCTCCTCATCCTCTCATTGCTTTCTCTCTGTAACCTCTTACTCTCTCTCTCTCTCTTACTCTAGCCTTTCTTCTTTCTCTCTTACCTTTTCCCCCTTCTCACCATTAGGCCCTGGCCACTGGTTCTTTCTTTTGCCTTTTCTCTTTCCCCCTGCCTTTCTAAAATAAAGCTCTAACACCATAGACTGTCTCTGTTCATCAAGGCCTGCTATGCTTGGAAGATATATAGGCTTTTTCCTAATGAGCCATTTCTAATCTCACATTAGTAGGCCTTCCTGGGCTCCCTCTACAGACCAGACTAAGGACTCTCACCTATGTGGGAACCTCTTTCCCTCTGCCCTCTCTCCTGTATCTCCAGGGCTGAGGGTGTCACCCCAGGGCTCCTGGTATTGGGGGTTGTCCCTTGTCCACCCCATCCTGTGGGTTCAGGGGCTGAGATGCCCTCCCGGAGCCAAATGGAAATTGTCTGGCAGCCCTCCAATGTCTGCCTGAGCAGAGCAAAAGAGCTCTGGCTGGACATGGGCTCTTTCCTTCCACCTTCTTCTCCTATGCCCCCAGGCTACCAGCTAACCTTGCAGAGCAAATATTCTCTGACAGTTAAGATCCCAAAGCTGGGGCAACCAAAGACCAGTAGACTTTCCTATGCTGTTTTTCCCATTGAGTGTTGAAAATGTTGGAACAGCAAAATCTGGCTCTCAGTGAGCTGATAACATTTCAATGAAAAATGGTGGATATGTAGGAGCAGTGAGTCTTCTTGGTCTGACTAGTGACCCACAATTGCCTAAACATGGGTATCAGGCACTACCTTATGTATTAACCCTGAAACCTTCCTGACATCTGGAGATGAAAAAACAGTGTGCAAGCATGCGATGATCAGGCCAGTCATTTGGCCTGTGCCAGGAGCGCTGAAGAGCGGTTATAGAATGAGAGGACCTTAGTAGAGGTTATAAAGGCACTCTCAACTATAACAATAAATGAGTCACCTTCAGTTTCTCATCTGGTTCCCTGAATCTGTGTAGATGATACTGTGCCTTCTTACTTCTTATTCCCAAGAATCATCTAAGGGGACCAAAGATAAGACAATGACAATACAATTCAATAAAAACGGAAAGCCTCCACTAACTAGACTAGAAGAGTGGAAGTGGCCAGAATTAGCTCAAATATTCTACAAAATGAAGAATGAAGACCAGTAAAGATCAGTGAAGACCAGGAAAACATTGTATAGTGTAGCAACGCAAGAGGATGCTTTTAATGTAGGTAATGTTGGTTTATTCTCTTTCTGAACATTATGGGCCCTCTCAAATGTCTGAATTCAGCAAAATATCACATGTCTGCTCATATGACCGCTAACAGAAAAACATCATATTATACAAATAAAGTTATTTTAAAGAAACCATAAACTTCAACTCCATTTTACCCTCTCTGTTTAAAAATATATATATTTTCTCTAAAATTAAGGATCAACATACAGCCAGGCAGTTGTGGTGCAAGCATTTAATCCCAGCACTTGGGAGGAAGAGGCAGGAGGATTTCTGGGTTCAAGGCTAGCCTGGTCTAAAGAGTGAGTACCAGGACAGTCGGGTTACACAGAAAAACGCTGTCTTGAAAAAACCAAAACCAAACCAACCAACCAAACAAACAAACAAAACCGAATTGATATACAATAAAAATAAATTTGAAAAATATAAAAACTCATATTTTATATCGCAATTAAGCATGCTCTTTATTTACAACATATTAAAAGATATTCAATCAACTTTATATATATATATACATATATATATCAAGGTATAGTAATTAAGAAAAAAACACTAAATTTGTATCAATAAAACATGGTCAAGCAAAACAACCATTAAAATCAAGATATAAAAGTATAGAAAACCTTAAATTTCTATCAATATATAATAGTTAATAAATATATAATAATTTAAAAAATAACCTCAAATTTTTATCAATATATATTAATCTATGCCAAAGTGAAATAGACTTAAATTCATTTAAAAAATCTATATCTAAGTCTATATCATCTATATCTATATGTGTATGTATTTATACATATATGTAGCTCTATATCTATATAGTTACATATACATACATATATATTTATATATAAAATATGTGTACATTTAATACACACACATATGTGTATGTTTCTATATATGGCTATTTTTATTTCATGTTTGCTCTTTCCCCCCATAATTATTGAACCTCGATCTATAATTTACATATTAATTTGTTTCCTACAAGACCATAATCAATAATAAGAATAAGCAAACATCCTACACAATAGCAGCCTAACACCCCAAATGAACAAAAATGTCCACCCCAGGTTTATACGTATGGGAGTCAAGCTCTTACAATTATTTTTCTGAAGATTAGGATGTTGGCCAAATCCCGGGAAAGCTATCTTCAACTTTTTCTGTCTAGTGTCTCTGTTGTGCACTCTGTGTTTTCAAGACACATTACTTTCTGTAAAGTCTCTGTGCTGTCCAGGCTCTGAGTGATCAATAATTTGCACTAGGCCTTTAATCTTATTTGCATGCATGTATTGGAGAAGCAGTAATTGATACAGTCTGTGAACATGAAAACCTGGGCTATTAGCTTTGTGAAGAATTTCATGTCTTAACTAATAAGACGTTTTCCCAAGGTTAGATCTAATGTTTATGACTTTCAATGGTAGTCATAATTTTTCATTCCCTGTACATATATAAATATAGCCAGGTTTACATCTTAACACTATTGCGGGTTTCCATTCTAATATCAGCACATATTTATAGTGTATAGTTTGGCCTAGTTCCTCTCTTCTTTTTAAAATTCAGTGTTTCTCAGCTGTTGTTTCTTTTTCTACAATACTAAGCAAACCAAGACTTAACAGAACAAAATTAAGCCTGTTCCTGGGGGTGTTACATATTCTGTTTTGGTTAATAAGCATTTCTTAAGGCATGATTGGCTCTTTTTTTGTTACAATTGCTTGTCCTGTGGGATTGTGTAATATATCAGTAATATGATTTATACAGTAATATGCAAAGAATTGCTTCACTTTAGTAGATGTATATTTTGGAATATTATCAGCATTAATTTGTACAGGTATTCCCACAATTGCCATTATTTCTAATAACTGTTTAATTACACAATTATCTTTTTCAGAATTTAAAGCAGATGCCATTGAAACTCAGTGTATGTTTAAATGATATGGTAAATATAATATTTTTTCTAAATCTGGAAAATGCAAAACAACCATCTGTTAAAAATCATTACTTTTGACACCTCTAGGGTTACTACCAGCATGTAACATATTTCAATTATAGAAAACACATAGGATTTATTGTTATTATTATTAATGATTATTTTAATTATCATTATTATTATTTCAACTGGTTTTTGACAAGACGTGGAAAGGTTTTTTTTTTTCTTAAATTTTCCAATTACCATGTTTCTCATGAAATTATTTGGTTTGTAACATATTTTGTTTAGGAATTCATCAATTTCCTCATTTCCTTTTGGCATTGGACCTGGTAAACTTGTATGACAATGAATATGAATAATATATAGTGGATCGTTTCTACTTCTGATGGCTTGTTTCAATTGAATAAATAAAAAGTTAGTTGTGAGTTATCATAAGCAAATTTAGCAGTTACTATATCCAAAATTACTTTCTGCATAAAAAGAATTAGTAATTATATTAAAAGATACAGAATAATTGAATAATACTATGAGAATTCCATATAAGATTTTGCAAGTGAAGCATATTGAATTTTGATTTTTTTTTCATATTTTGTCTGACTTATAACCTCCCATGAATATCTTCTTTGGATCTGGATGAAGTGTTGGTATATCTGGAATTGGTGTTCTCATTACTATACATGGAAAAACCCATCTAGTTATTTTAATAAACTGTGAACTTTGCTTTTTGGATATTTGTTCCTCATTGACAATCCTTAGTCACATAATCTCAGCAATAGTAAGAGGTACTATAAATTTGGTCATATCGGTTTCTGTCTATTAATATATTATAATGCTATGTTTCATATTTAATTCAGAAAAAATTTCTATACATGTCTTTATATGTTTTACTTTTTTGTGAATTAAGAAAATCCATTCAATAATACAATTTTCTCTTTGTAAAATGATCCTGAAAAGAGAATTAGTTGAAGGAAAATTCAACAAATACAATCAAGTTTAGGATTCATTCGATCCACACCTGCATGTTGCAGTCTGTGTTCTACAAGAGTTCACACTTTTCCTGCTTCAGCTCTTAGATATAGCAGACTGTTGACAGTTGAATCCCATTTAATGTGTAAAAAAATTATTTAAATCATAATTCCTTTATTTAATTGTGAACATCAGCCAGCTAATATCTACCATTAATGTTTGAAAAATGCTAACAGTTTGCAATTTGTCCCTACTAATCTATACCTTTTGCGGTTGAATGTTTTGTTGATTGATGTTTAGAACTCAAATAACTAAATGAATCTCCTCTTTGTATTTTTTTTTTCTGCAACAATCTGTAACTCACAGCATGGCAGAATTTTCATGTTTTCCATTTTTTCTAATGCAATTAGATCAGCCAATAAAATGTCATCCAAGTAATGATAAATAATCGATTGAAGAATTTGTTTTCAAATTATTAACAATACTTGCTGCATAAAGTTGGACTAATTACCATTGCCTGTGGAAGTATATTTCAATGCTAAGGACTGGTTGGACCACTGTTGTTCAGAGTAGTTACCAAGAAAGAAAACCTTTCCCTGCCCTGCATGTGAAAGGGTATTATGAAAAAGCACTCTTTCAAGTCAATTATTATAGACCATGATCTTGGTAACAGATAATGTGAAGGAAGTGCCTGATGTAAAGGATCCATTGTTTGAATTTCTTAATTCATTGCTCTTTTTTATTTCCAGTACTGTGGACCAAACCAAGGGCCTTGCACTTTGAGGCAAAAACTCTACCACTAATCTAAATCCCCCCAAATTTTTATGCATTAATATTTTCTGTGTGAGAGTGTCAGATCCCCTGGACCTGGGGTACTGATAGTTGCAAACTGACACGTGGATGCTGGGAATTGAACCTGAATCCTCTGGAAGAGTAGACATTGTTTTTAACCCCTGAGAAATATCTCCAGTCTCCATGTTTCTTGCATTTTACATTTGTTTATTTCTTTTGTTTTAGTTTTTGTTTTCTTTTTTTTTTCATTTATTTCTTTAATTAGATAGTTTCCTTATTTGCATTTCAAATGATTTCACGTTTTATAGTTCTCATTTGAAAACCACCTATCCCTTCCTGCTCCCCCTGCTCACCAAGAACTCAAGAAAACCAAACAACACTATTAAAAAATGGGGTACAAATTTAACAAAGAATTCTCAACTGAGAAATACCAAATGGCTGAGAAGCACCTAGAAAAAAAAAAAAAAAAAAAAAAAAAAAAAAAAAAAAAAAAAAAGCTCAACATCTTTAGTCATCAGGAAAATGAAAATCAAAACAACGCTGATATTTAACCTCATAGCAGTCAGAATGTCTAAGTTTAAAAACTCATGTAACAGCAGATGCTGGTGAGGATGTGGAGAAAGGGAAACTTTCCTCCATTGCTGGTGGGATTGCAAGCTAGTACAACCACTCTGGAAATCAGTTTGGCAGTTCCACAAAAAATAAGGCAAAGTACTACCAGAATATCTAGAAATACCACTCATGGGAGTATACCCAGAAGATGCTTCAACAGGTAATAAGGACACCTGCTTCACTATGTTTATAGCAGCCTTATTTATATTAATCTGAAAATACAAAGAACCTAGGTTTTCCTCAACACAGGAATGGATACAAAAAGTATGGTACATTTATATAATTGAGTTCTACTCGGCTATTAAAAACAATGAGTTCATAAAATTCTTTGACAAATGGAAAGATCTGGAGAATATCATCCTAAATGAGGTAACCCAAACAAGAATGAACACACATGATATTGAGTTGCTGATAAGATATTAGCTCAGCAGCTGATAATACCCATGATAGAATTTGCAAAACACATGAAACTCAAGAAGAAGGAAGACCAAACTGTAGATACTTTGATGCTTCTTAGAAAGGGAGAACATAATACCCACAGAAAGAGTTACAGAAACAAAATTAATAGCATAGACCAAACGGAGACTGCCCCACTTTAGGATCCATCACATAAAAAAACACCAAACTTAGACACTATTGCAGATGCCAAGAGCGTGCTGACAGGAGCCTAATAAAGTTGTCTCCTGATATGCTCTGTTGGTGTCCGACAAATAGAGAAGTGGATACTCAGCCATTCATTGGATGAAGCACAGTGTACCCAATGATGTTGCTAGAGAAAGTACCCAAGGAGCTGAAGGGATTTGCAGCCGCGTAGGAGGAGCAACAATATGAACTAGCCAGTATTGCCAGAACTCCCTGGGACTTAAGCACCTATCAAAGAAAACACATATTGGGACACATGGCTCTACCTGGATATGTAGCAAAGGATGGTTGTCAATGGCTGGACAGGCCCTATTTATTGTAAAGGTTCTATTCCTCAGTATAGGGGAAAGACAGGGCTAAGAAACAGGAGTGTTTAGGTTGGGCAGCAGGGGGATGGGGAATGGGTAGGGGATTTTCAGAGTGGGTGGGGAACTAGGAAAAGGGATAACATTTGAAATGTAAATAAAGACAATATGTAATAAAAATGAAATAATTAAAAAGTTAAAAATCAGGTAGTATAATATACATATATATGCATTATATGTTTATATGTATATGTATATGTATATATATTTGTATATAATGTAATTAGTGATAATATATAATGATAATATATAGTGAATATATATATATATATATATATATATATATATATATATATATATATATATTATGCAAGCCTTTTAAAATTACACAAAGAAGAAAAATCCCCTGGTCAATTACTTGTGATGCTTACCAGGAGAACTCATAGGCTGTCTCTACACCCAAGCCACACCCTGTATTGCCACATACATAATCCTCAGGTCTCAGTATTGTAACAAAATAACTAGAGCAGCTTTATTTCAAAGCAGTCCATGCCTCCTGTGGTTCTAACAGACCATCACACTGGCCTTCCATTAACCAGCAACCAAAACTAGCCACCCTTGATCATGAACACACAAGTACAGCAGGTAAAATTCAACCAACCTACACTCTAAAAATACAGAGGTGAATCAAAAGCCATGGAGTAAAATCACACTCAATGAAGACAAAATCATGAGTCAGCTGGTAGACCTAAAATCAGCAAAAATTTAAATAATTAGATGCCAAAAAATAATAAAAATCCAGAGCAATGTGCCTCCTACCTTGGCATGTCCTGATCTTCCAACATACATTAAAACAAAAAGTCCATAGAAGTAAGCATAAATATGATGATTAGAATGGTGTTTGGAAAAAAAAAGTTAAACAAAAAAAAAGTTAAACAAACAAACAAACAAAAAAAACACTTGAAGAAATTCATGTCAACAGAAACAAACAACAAAAGCCAAGAAAACAGAAACAATAGGAGGAAATAAGTAAGTCTACAAAAGAAGTCCATGGAATAACCAACTATTGAAGGAAACGAATGCTTTTCAGACCTGAAAAAAGAAAAAAGCAGTAAAGAAAACACAATCTAAGGATATATCTGGAATAAAAAAAATTGGAAAACACAAACAAGATAAGCTTTGCCAAAAAAAAAAAAAAAAAATACTAAAGATGGAAGAGAGAATCCCAGACATTGAAGTCACTGTTAGGGGAAATTGATACAGCAGTTAAAGAAAATATTAAATATAAATCTCCATGTGAGAAAATATTTAGGACATATAGACCACTATGAAACATCTAGATTATGAAAATTAGGTGAAAAGAATGGAGTATACCAGCTGAAAGGCCAAGAAAATAATTTTACCAAAATTATTATCATAAAATTTACTTTTTTACCTAAAAAGAAGACACATCTAAAAGCACAAGAAACATGCATGACAGCAAATGTATCAGATCAGAAAAGAAAGTACAATTTCCACATAATAATCAATATGTAAAGTAGATAGAAGAAAAAAATAGAAATTTTAAAGGTAAAAGAGCAAATAAGAGGTGGTGTAGAAGAGAGTTAAGATTCCCAAATCAAAGGGCCAGCAAACATCTTCAACAAAATTATAGAAAAAAACCTTCCCTAATCTAGAGAACGAGATGGCCATAA
Source organism: Mus musculus (assembly GCF_000001635.26). NCBI lineage: Eukaryota > Metazoa > Chordata > Mammalia > Rodentia > Muridae > Mus > Mus musculus. The sequence goes on along the minus strand of NC_000073.6, from coordinate 85,491,480 downwards.
ACATACAAGAAGCTTTCAGAACATCAAACAAATGGGACTCTAAAAGTTATTCCTTCTATCACATAATAATCAAAACGCCAAATGAACAGATCAAATAAAGAATATTGAAAGCAGTCAGGGGAAAGGTAAAGTAATACATAAAGGGATACTCATCAGAATTATACCTGAGTTCTCATCAACTCTAAAATCTAAAATATCTTGGGAAGATGGCACACAGACCCTAAGAAAATAAAAATGTCAGCCTAAGCTAATATAACCAAGAAAACTATCAAATACCAAAGATGAAGAAATCAAGGTATTCCAAAACAAATCCAAACTTATAAAATATATTCCCAAAATCCAGTCCTAGAGAGGATAATAGAAAAAGAGCAACACAATGGGATTTAGAACAATGTCTCTTTAATAAAGCATTAAAATTTGCACTGTCATGCATTTATATGTATAAAATGGCAGCCTAACTTTGTAACATTAAAGTGATGTTTCTAGTATTGATTATTAAGAGAATAAATTGTCTAAAATTGGTGTTTTTTCAAAAATTATAGATATATTCTAATATTGCAAAAGAAAATTTAAAAATATCATTAAAATTGCCAGTGTACCATCGACTGCAGTTTGCAGTTTGATCATAAGCTTAAAATTTTTTATTCATCCATATATTGTTATTTAAGGTTATTACAAGGCTAATCATCTCATGAGAGCACTAATGTAGCTCAATGTGGCCATCCGGTCATACAAAGCAATGACAGACTTATCTAGATATATTCCTCTTTGTGCAAAAATTAGACCCTCACAATCAGTTTGGCTACGGTAGCGGCCTTGCAGGACCATAAAAGGTTATAAAAAATTTTAAGTATAACTCTTCTTAATAAAGACTGTCTAAAATTAGAGGCTTAGACAGTCAAAAATTTCCCCTGGAATCTGTCCTCACTTCAGGACGGCCAAAATTCAGACAATATGCTTCGATTAAGAAATATATTTGAGTTAAGTCAAAGCTCAGAGGAGCCTCAGGGAAGCTTGTGTGGCTTTCCTTTTGTTTTACCAATCATGCCTAAGGAAGTTCTTGAAATCTCACCTCTCCCTGCCTTCAGGGGAATTTCTTTTTAGCTATACAACATTGTTGCAGATTTACCCAGATGTTGTTCTAAGTAAAGTTTAAATTCAAAATTTATAAAAAAGTCAATCAGGCTGTAGAACTTATAAAGACATTAGAAGCTGGCTTCCATACTTCTTATAAAATTATTATAGATTTGAAATTTTGTTTTTTTACTTTGCATCCTGATAATTGTAAAGGGTTTGCTTCTAGTGAGTTTGTGATCACTGGAAAAAAAATGCCTGTAGGTATGGCTTATATAGCTTTACATTATGTAAGAAATTTTTATTGTCTTGGCTTTAGTACAAGAAGCTAAGACTTTGAATCTTTCAGTGTATTGTTTCATAAATCAAAAGTAAATTATTAACAAATGCCTCTAAAGAAAAATTTACTTCAAACTTTGCTTTCACATTATGAACTTTAAAGTTCTGGGGAGTAGCGGTTACTCCATAAAAGAGATTCAGAGGCAATATATTTTTAATATTTAGGGTCGTAGTTATCCTAGAAAAGTTGTGGTACAGAAAATTTAAGAAAGAAAAGATGATTTGCTGACTTCAAATTATTTTCAAAACATTCAGGAGATGTTAATTGGCTAAGACCTCACTTTAAACTCACCACAGGAGGACTTAAACCTTTGTTAGGTGCTATCTAGTGAGATTCAAATTAACTGTTGTGAAACAAAAGGCTTTGCAGAAAGTAGAGGAAACTTCTTTAAACTATCCGTATCAATTGTAATCAGTGATAATCAAATATTAGCTCCATATTCTAGATATTGTTATTAAATTTGTCCACAGCCATTCGTTGGCAAAGAAAATATTAATATAAAATCATCTTTCTTCATCTCCAAGTAAAGTTTTAACATCCTATTACAATGTAAAAATTTAGATGCCAAAAAACTTCTTGCTAAGTGAGTACCTTATAGTATTCTACAACCAGACATACATATTATGCCTAGGTGAAGTGAAAGGATCCACTTATTGGCACATAGAATGATCTTATTTAGGTACTTAATATGGGGAAGAGAACATATTTGGGTTTTTTCCACAGAATGCTGCTGGAGTATGCTAGCTTCTAACATGATTTGTGTGACAGGCTGATCTGTGAATTGCTGAGTGAAAGCTGTATCAGGCACACAGAGAAGGAGGAAGAAGGGAGTGCAGACACTAGACAGCAAAATGAAGAGACACTCCCTATCTCAGCCTCAGGCTGGGGCTGCATCAAGGAGAACCAACCTGGTACTGACTTAAAAACAACTAAAGAAACTGACTTGTGAGGTGGAAGGGCTGACAGAAAGAACGAGCAAGAATACTACTGCTCTTCAATAAGATATATTTAGACTTTGCTGCTGCTAATATGATTAAAAAAGAAAGAAAGAAAGAAAGAAAGAAAGAAAGAAAGAAAGAAAGAAAGAAAGAAAGAAACCCAAAGCTCAGACCAACTCCCCTATAGTGGTATAACCTTCTTTTCCTTACCTGTATGCTATATTGTTAGATAATTTTGACAGAGTTGGCAGGATCAACATTGTAAAAATATATATTTAGATATATTTAGACTTTGCTGCTGCTAATATGATTTAAAAAAAAAGAAAGAAAGAAACCCAAAGCTCAGACCAACTCCACTATAGTGGTATAACCTTGTTTTCCTTACCTGTATGCTATATTGTTAGATAATTTTGACAAAGTTGGCAGGATCAATATTGTAAAAATGGCTATCTTGCCAAAAGCAATCTACAGATTCAATGCAATCCCCATCAAAATTCCAACTCAATTCTTCAATGAATTAGAAAGAGCAATCTGCAAATTCATCTGGAATAACAAAAAACCTAGGATAGAAAAAGCTCTTCTCAAGGATAAAAGAACCTCTGGTGGAATCACCATGCCTGACCTAAAGCTTTACTACAGAGCAATTGTTATAATAACTGCATGGTACTGGTATAGTGACAGACAAGTAGACCAATGGAATAGAATTGAAGACCCAGAAATGAACCCACACACCTATGGTCACTTGATCTTCGACAAGGGAGCTAAAACCATCCAGTGGAAGAAAGACAGCATTTTCAACAAATGGTGCTGGCACAACTGGTTGTTATCATGTAGAAGAATGTGAATCGACCCATTCCTCTCTCCTTGTACTAAAGTCAAATCTAAGTGGATCAAGGAACTTCACATAAAACCAGAGACACTGAAACTTATAGAGGAGAAAGTGGGGAAAAGTCTGAAAGATATGGGCACAGGGAAAAAAAATTCCTGAGTAGAACAGCAATGACTTGTGCTGTAAGATCGTGGATTGACAAATGGGACCTCATGAAACTGCAAAGCTTCTGCAAGGCAAAAGACACCATCAATAAGACAAAAAGACCACCAACAGATTGGGAAAGGATCTTTACCTATCTTAAATCAGATAGGGGACTAATATCCAATATATATAAAGAACTTAAGAGGGTGGACTCCAGAAAATCAAATAATCCCCTTAAAAGATGAGGCTCAGAGCTGAACAAAGAATTCTCACCCGAGGAATACCGAAAGGCTGAGAAACACCTGAAAAAATGTTCAACATCCTTAATCATCAGAGAAATGCAAATCAAAACAACCCTGAGATTGATTCCACCTCACACCAGTCAGAAGGGCTAAGATCAAAATTTCAGGTGATAGCAGATGCTGGCAAGGATGTGGAGAAAGAGGAACACTCCTCCATTGTTGGTGGGATTGCAAGCTTGTACAACCACTCTGGAAATCAGTCTGGCGGTTCCTCAGAAAATTGGACATAGTACTACCAGAGGATCCCGCAATACCTCTCCTGGGCATATATCCAGAAGATGTCCCAACCGGTAAGAAGGACACATGCTCCACTATGTTCATAGCAGCCTTATTTATAATAGCCAGATGCTGGAAAGAACCCAGATGCCCCTCAACAGAGGAATGGATACAAAAAATGTGGTGCATTTACACAATGGAGTACTACTGAGCCATTAAAAAAATGAATTAATGAAATTCCTAGGCAAATGGATGGACCTTGAGGGCATCATCCTGAGTGAGGTAACACAATCACAAAATAACTCAAATGAAATGTACTCACTGATAAGTGGATATTAGCCCAGAAACTTAGTATAGCAAGATATAAGGTACAAGATGCAAAACACATGAAACTTGTCAGGGCACTCTGGTGGAGTCAGCTTGTGAGGCAGAAATGCCAAAAAGCTGCTCATGAGAAATGAATTTCTAGGACTCTCCTCCTGGATGTCTGGCGAAAGTCAACTCTCCAGTTTGGGTCAGTTTGTCAGGCGAAAAGCCTGGAAGCTGTTTCACGAGGATAAGAGTTCCATGGAAATTTTCCTCCCAGAATTATGGCATTTCTTTCCCTAACCAATAATATTCAAATTTCCACCACGTTAGTCTAGTGTATAGATTCACGTGCACTCTATTAAGCATTACCTTATAGTAAATGCCTTTTAAGATTGTATTCTAACATAGCTAAAGCCTTTTCCCAGTGTTCTTAGATTCCAGATAGCAGCAAGGAGTTTAACCTATTCAGTAACTAATTAAGCTCTACCATAAAACAATAAAGCACTTGCCATTAACTCAGCTGTCTGCAGAAAGAGACTAAAAGTCTCACTGAGATAGAAATCTTTTACTACAGGCTACATTCCATGTCAAGTATAAGTTGCTATACTACCCTGATAAGGGGGAAATTCTCCAGACAGGATAAGTTTTACTAGACCTAAGAATTTAGAGTTCTGTGATAATACATTACTCTTAAGGCCTGTCAAGAGTTAACAACCCCCTGATGCTTTTAACCTTAAAGTGTGAAATTCTTGCCTGGCATTAGGCTGATCCTATGCAGGGCTTGTTATCCCTAATGTAAACATTTAATTAGTCCCTGCAAATACCTTTCTGCTGTAACTGGTGAATTTCAGTGTATCTTGTCTTTTGTGATTTGTATCCTCTGATAATTCATTGTAATATAAGTCTGAAGCTCAACCAGAACATTACATTCAGATTCAACACCTCTCTTGTGTGTGTCTGATTGTCATTTCATCTGACTCCTTTGCCCATCTGCTTAAGTAATCCCGTTCCTCGAAGACCAGGGACCCAGAGGGTCTGTGACAGAAACTGAAGAAGAACAAAGACCAAAGTGTGGACACTTTGCCCCTTCTTAGAATTGGAAACAATCACCCATGGAAGGAGTTACAGAGACAAAGTTTGGAGCTGAGAGAAAAGGATGGACCATCTAGAGACTGCCATATCCAGAGATCCATCCCATAATCAGCCTCCAAACGATGACACCATTGCATACACTAGCAAGCTTTTGTTGCAAGGACCGTGATATAGCTGACCCTTGTGAGACTAGGCTGGGGCCTAGCAAACACAGAAGTGGATGCTCACAGTCAACTGTTGGATGGATCACAGGGTCCCCAATGGAGGACCTAGAGAAAGTATCCAAGGAGCTAAAGAGATCTGCAACCCTATCGGTGGAACAACATTATGAACTAACCAGTACCCCAGAGCTCTTGACTCTAGCTGCATATGTATCAAAAGATGACCTAGTCGGCCATCACTGGAAAGAGGCCCATTGGTCAGGCAAACTTTATATGCCCCAGTACAGGGGAACGCCAGGGCCAAAAAGTGGGAATGGGTGAGTAGGGGAGTGGTGGGGGGAGGGTGGGGGGCACTTTTGGGATAGCATTGGAAATGTAATTGAGGAAAATACGTAATAAAAAAAAGACAAAAAAAGAATACTACTGCTCTTCAATAAGATATATTTAGACTTTGTTGCTGCTAATATGATTTAAAAAAAATGAAAGAAAGAAACCCAAAGCTCAGACCAACTCCCCTATAGTGGTATAATCTTGTTTTCCTTACCGGTATGCTATATTGTTAGATAATTTTGACAGAGTTGAGATCACCAATCTTGACAAGTCTTTTCAAATTCATTGTAATTCTTGTCAATTAACTAATTGTGTAGATCCTAATTTAGATAAGGAATCTGCTGTTATGATTTTGTTAAAGAGATCTGCTTATGTTTTGCTGCCTAAATAGTTAGGAAATAATCTTTGGTTTAAATATTCAGGAATGCAATGTTTGAAAAGTTTAAATGAGTTTATTAGACCAAAGATATTTATGACAGGACTGATTTTAGGAATTACTGCTTTAATTGCAATTTTAACATCTTTTGCATTATCTACCACAGCTTAATTTCAGCAGCTACATTCTGCTCACTTTGTTAATGATATCCATAGGAATATTTCCATAGCTCTGTCAGAGCTGCATATTATAGATAAAAACTGGAGGCAAAGGATAATGCTTTAGAACAAGAAGTTTTAGCAATAGCAGAGGATATAGCAAATCTTAAGGCTAGAAAGACAGAAATTTCAGATATTAGCAGAAGCCATCTGGATACTTGGAATATTGATGAATTGTCCAGAGATTTAAAAATTAACCTAAGTGCATTGAATCCCTTGGATTTAGGTTCAATATATAATCCTGCTTCTTGTTATTATTGGCATTATTTTATTAGTAATCACTGTGTTTCCACTCATCTTTAGAGTTCTTCTGAGATCTGTAGCTATGACGAAGCAGGACATTCTGGAAATTTGGCTGAAAAATAATAAAAGAAAGGGAGAGAATGTTACATGCACTCCAGAGTGACTCGCATTACAGGTTTAGAAACCTGGAAGCAATCGTGAGGCAGAGTTTCATGGAAACTTAGCCTCCTGGAATCTTGGCATTCCCATAGCCCGTATGCTCAAACCCTGTCTCCACATTAGTTTGGTGTATGGATCCATGTGCTCTCTTTCAATATTGTTTTATTATAGGTGCCTTTAAAGCGATTACGTAGGACAATAGCCGAGTCACACCCAAACACAGGAATACACAATGGCCTAGGAAATGGGTATATTGCATTCATGAGAGGGTTAGTAGAATGGAATTCACCTTGTGCAGGTTTTTTCACTAAGACCAGAGGAATAGCACAATCAGGTATTTACTAAAGGACCCCTGGTGGTGGGTTTAACAATAGACTAGCATTGTATCAGAGCATTCACCTGGCTCTTGTGTTTAGCTGATCTTAATTAGGGTTCATATTCTCAATTGTAAACAAGGCCTGGCTCCTGCCAACTTTTTATGTACACATTTTCTTTGTTTTGTGTTAAGAACCATTGTACCTCTACAGGTTTATTTGCCTAACCTTCTTGCTTTTCTTCTCTATTAAAAGTCTGGTGTTTACTTGGAAAACATTACATTCAGATTTAGGACTCCGTTGTATCTGTGTCCTTTTGTCACCCTTTTCTCGCCAACTCCATGCCCACCTGCCGAAACCCCTAATTTCCACGGATTGAGAGAGGCAGACTGAGGCTGGTCAGTTGCAAGATACCATCTTACATCTGTAAGCATCAGGAAGAAAAAAAACCAACCAACCAAACAAACAAACAAACAAACAAACCACCTCAAGTGATGGCACATGTTGTCAAGGGCATATATCAAGGGAAAATATTTCTGCATTGTTGGTGGCACTGAAAACTTATACAACTTAGGAAATAAATTTGATCTTGTTTCAGAAAACTAGTAATAGGTCTACCTCCTGACCCAGCTATATACCTCCTGGGAATATAAACAAAAGATGCCCCAATCTACTACATAGCGACTTGTTCAGCTATTTTCATCTCAGCTCTATTCATACTACCCAGAGACTAGAAACAAACTAGATTTCCCTCAACTGAAGAAAGAATAAGGAAAATAGGTCATACCTATTCAGCTAGCAAATATGTGTGTGTGTGTGTGTGTGTGTGTGTGTGTGTGTGTATGTGTGTATATATATATATATATATATATATATATATATATATATATATATATATATTCAAGCAAATGCACAGAATTTGCAAATGCACAGAATTTGAGTATATTATCCTGAGAGAGATAGGCCTGGGCCAAAAGAGATATGTATATTATTTTATTATTTATAAGTAGACGTTATCCATAAATTTCAGCATAAGTATGCTACTAACCCTTTCATGAATGCAAGAAAATGGGTAATAAGGTGGTTCCAAAAGAGGATGTACAAATATTACACAGGAGATACAATTGAGTAGTCTTAGGAAGTCAACTGAGAAAAAGAACTGTGTAGGAGATGAAGTAGGGGGACGACGGATGGTGAGAAAGTATGGGGAAAAGGGTCACAGAGGTCTGGGAGTGAGAATGAAAATTGATGAGAGGCTGCTGTGGGACTAGCTAGAGGCCTGGAAAGTGTGAGTATACAAGGAATATACAATGATGACCCTAGCTGAGATTCTAAGCAAAATATTGTATAGAAACTTAATAAGATATAGAAACTCAATTAACTACATATAGGCACAACATCTAGAAGAAAGAAGGGGACATCAATCCACCCAGGGAACCTTCAAACAAATATTTGTCATGCTTATGTGCAGGAATGAAGATGGAGCATGTCTGTGAGAATTGAAAATCAATGTCTTTCTCAACTTCTAGGATGGAGACAAAGCCTGCCGGTGTTAACAATATTCTGTTGTGCTTGGAAACAGGAACATAGCATAACTGTCTACTGAGAGGCTTCCTACAGCAGCAGATGGTAATAGAAGCAGTGACCCACAGCCAAATATCAGGATGACTTTAGGGAGAATTTTAGAAAGTTCGGAATAGAAGTAGGTGAGATAGAAATTTCAAGGACACTATAAGAACACCTAAAGAGTCAAACAACCTGGGCCTCTAAGGACTCATAAAGACTAAACCACCAACTTGGGAGCATGCTGAGGATGGAATTAGGCTCCCTACACATAAATAGCAAATATATAGCTTGATATTCATCTAGGTCCTTTCACAATTGGAATGGCATCTATCTCCATTTCTGTGCCCTTCCATTGGATATGTTTCCCCTACTTTTGCTGACTCAGTGATAGTCCTGATGGAAACATATGAACCAGGGTGGAGCAGTATCCAAGGAGATGCTGTCATTCTCTGATAGGAGGGGGAGAATATATTAGTGGGATGAATTTGGAGGTATGGGACTGGCAGAAGTGAGGGATGGGGCTATGATTAGAATACAAAGTGAATAAAAGGTAAAGTATTGAAAAACACATAGCGTTCACATATTTAATAAAATTGAAAAGCAAAACATGTCATAATGTAGTAATCATTAGTATTTGGAAGAAATAATCAGTAAAAATATTATGTTCTGGGATTTTGGAATAATGAGACAAAATATAGCTCAAGTGTAAGAGAGTTTATTATTTTGAATAACAATATTTCTGATTCTTTTTACTAATTAACATGATATATCTTTTCCTTTTCACAAAGATCTTTGGAGAATTATCCAAATATGGGAGAATTAAATCAAAGTGACTGTCATGATCAAAAAACAACCTTATTTGTCATATTGGTAATTTCATTTTCTGGGCAGGTGTTGCAAACAAAACAGCAGAGAGCCTTTGTTTCCTGAGAGGATTTTCTGAGTCCTGGTATGTAAGTCATACTACATACTGAGGGTAGAATTTGTGAAGAATAAGATGCACTATCAAAATAAGACAATATCTTAATGAACAGTGTTTCACACAACAGATATCCATTGAACAGTCCAAATTTAACATGTATGTATGGTATTAAATTTTACTGTTTTGTTTTTACAGATTAAAAGTATAAATATATGATGATTTATATTTTAAGAAACATCAAGAGCTACTCTCAACACTCAAAGAACCTCTGGTGGAATCATCACCCCTGACCTCAAGCTGCACTACATCACATTTGTGATAAAACCTGCATGGCACTGGTACAGTGACATATTGGTAGATCAATGGAATAGAATTGACCCCAGAAATAAACCCACCCACCTATGGTCACTTGAACTTTGGCAAAGTAGCTAAAACCAACCAGTGGAAAAAAGACAGCATTTTCAACAAATGTTGCTGGTTCAACTGGCAGTTATCGTGTAGATGAACTCAAATAGATCCATTCTTATCTCCTTATGCAAAGTTCAAGTCTAAGTTGAAAAAGGAATTCCAAACAAACTACAGACACTGAAACTTATAGAGGAGAATGTTGGGAAGTGCCTTGAAGATAGGGCTACAGGGGAAAAATTGCTAAACAGAACAATAATGGCTTGTGTTATATGATCAAGAATCGACAAATGGGACCTCATAAAATTGCAAAGGTTTTTTAAGGCAAAGAACACTGTCAATAAGACAAAAAGGCAACCAGCAGATGGAGAAAATATATTTACCAATCCTAAATCTGATAGAGGACTAATATCCTATATATACAAAAAAATTCAAGAAGTTAAATTCCAGAAAAATGAATAACACAATGAAAAATGGGATACAGAGCTAAACAAATAACTCTCAACTCAGGAATAGGGAATGGCTGAGATGCACCTAAAAATGTTCAACATCCTTACTCATAATGGAAATACAAATCAAAACACTCCTAAGATTTCACCTCACACAAGTCAGAATGGCTATGATTAAAACCTCAGGTGACAGCAGAAGCTGGCAAGGATGTTGAGAAAGGGGAACACTCATCCATTACTGGTAGAATTGTGAGCTGGTACAACAACTCTGGAAATCAGTTTGGCAGTTCAAAAGAATATTGGGCATAGTACTACCCAGGACCCAGCAATACCACTCTTGTGTGTTGGGAGCCAAAACTAAATTCTTTATAATAATCCAAGTGAACTACCAAATCTTAAGACATAAAGTTGGACCTCCTCCCCAAGGTGACTAAGTCCAGACAAAGGTCACCAACGGACTGTTCCCAGCTGAACCCTCTCCTCAAGCTAAGTCCAGAAGAAGGTCACCAATGGACTGTTTCAGAATTACCACAAGATGATTCCAGACCTGACTGACACAAACAGCAGATGTCATAACCACAAGATGTACTTTTAGATACCATGCCTCCCCTTGTAATCACCAAGGAAAATTACCACTGCCCCCTACCCAGCCCTTCTGCGTAAAGGTTATTTCCCCTTTTTGTATAAAAACTGTAAGTTTTGCTGGACACAATGAGACCTTGACAAGATTCAGATTTGGCTCCTTTTCGTTTCTGTGCTTGGTCTCCATTTCTCTCTCACCCCCCATTTGGTTTCAGGAGGAGTCCTCTTGAGACCCACGAATAACTGGATCTGCTGGACGGTTCACCTGTGCATATACCCAGAATATGCTGCAATAGGTCATGGGGACACATGCTCCACTATGTTCATAGCAGCCTTGTTTATAATAACTGCAAGATGGAAAGAACCCAGATGTCCCTCAACAGAGGAATGGATAGAGAATATCTGGTACATTTACAAAATGGAGAACTTGGTCCCCAACGAGGGAGTTAGAAAAAGTACCCAAGGAACCTGAGGATTTTTCACCCCCTTAGGAGAAAAAACAATGTGAACTAACCAGTACCCCCAGAGCTCCCTGGGACTGAACCATCAAAGAAAACATATGGAGGGACTCATGGCTCTAGCTGCATATATAGCAAAGGATGGACTACTTGCCCATCAATGGGAGGAGAAGCCCTTGGTTCTATGAAGGTACTATGCCCCAGTATAGGGGAATGTCAGGGCCAGGAAGCAGGAGAGGGTATGTTGGTGAGCATGAATCCTAGGGAAAGGATAATGGGTTTTTGTTTGTTTGTTTGTTTTGTTTTGTTTTGCTTTGTTTTCCCAGAGGGGAAACCAGGAAAGAGGATAACATTTGAAATGTAAATAATAAAATATCTAATAAAAAAGATACATCAAAAAAGAGTGTAAGAGTAAGAAATAGAGAATATCTAGGGCAGTGTGAATTAAGTGAATAAATGAAGAAATATCAAATATTTAATCCATGGCAAAGCAAAAGAAGAGGACATTTTAGGTAACTGTGCTCTATGTGAAGAATTAGAATTAAGACTAAATTACTTGACCCATGTCTGTGGCCCACTCCTACATTTCCCTAGACATATATAGCTGTTGATCACTTAGAAAATGACCTGATTTTTTTTTCCTAGTTTCATTTTAAGTCCATAATCTCTTAGAAAATCCATGATAAAGTAAGGTCATACTTGGTATCCTGTTTTAAATTCTTAGTCATGTTGACTAGGTCTCCAGCAGGATTTACAAAATACAAGCTATTCAGAAAAGAGAGCATCTAAAGCATATTTTTTTCTTATCTACTATGTTTAAACATTAGAAGAGAAAGTATAAAATTTAGAAAGTTCCCATTTTATTATCATCCTTTCCAAAATTCTAACTTTACCATAAGTATTCACTAGAATAAAAATAAATAAATTTCATGTTGATGTAAAATTCCACAATGTTTACAAATACAATTTTCTTGATAGATTTTTATACTCTACAATGTATTCTCCTGAATTTTATGTTGAGAGTGTATTGATATATTATCTACTTTTTTGTAACTATAATGTTATTTGATTGCTAGCAATGTAATACATATTCTTTTTTAATTTAGGTCTTTTCTTCATTTACATTTCCAATGCCATCCCAAAAGTTCCCCATACCCACCTCCCCACTCCCCTACCCATCCACTCCCACTTCTTGGCCCTGGTGTTCCCCTGCATTGAGGCATACAAAGTTGTAATAGATATTCTTAATAAGTGAAATTAATTCTAAAGTACTTGATATTATTTGAGATATATTTAGTAAATTGATCAGGAACAGTTTATGAATGTAAAAAACAAGTATTTTTCTTATTGTTGTTTAAGAATTTCATGAGAGAAATTTACTACATGAGACACATGTGTGGTTTAAATGTCTGAACAAAAATTCCTGACTTAGGATTTGAATGCTGACTTGTATACAAGTATTGGCTGTATCATAATTTATGACACTGACATGATCTATCACCTCTGCAATAATACAGAACTATAAATATTTATGTAAGAAATTACTTATTTACATGGCTTTAGACCATGTGGTTCTATTAAAGAACACAAATCTGATAAATGTCATTTAGTGTAAGGATCATTACCTTCCAAGAGTCAAATTCCAGTTTCTTCCCGGCATTCTTCGACCAAGCATCAGTTTGTTGCAGAGGGATATCATGGAGTGCGTAGACCACAGCATACATAGCATTGTATAAATTATAACATGTATCACTCATGACCATTCCAAGTAATGTCATGAATAACCATTTAAATACAGTTATAGTAGAACCATTCTTCAGCTTCTTACAATTACATGGTGGCATAGAACATCTAAAATATATTCATCATAGTTTGGCAAGGGAAAATTCACTACTATATTTCAAAGTGTGTACTATTTGAATACATTGTTCAAAGCCATATATTTCAGGTTGCTGGTGTGAAAAAATGAATATTCCAGGAGAGAAGTACAGTAAAGAATCTCCTCTAATCGTGATCATATCAAATTGTGACACATTTACCCAGGTTCTCCAAATGCATTCATAGTTCCACAGAATGAAGTTAAACTGTAAATTAGAATCTTTGTCTCCATCACACACACACACACACACACACACACACACAACTTTTGCTGCTGACTTTGTGATTTGTTGATAATACATATGATACACTTTAAAAAAGATTCACTTATCATTTTGGATAAAAATCCCACCCGATAAACAAACAATATTTCTTTTCATTTCTCCTGAATATTCAGAAAGGAATTGAAATCCATGTTCATAACCTCTAATGGTCACTCCAATCTAGTTCCATCTGAAGTTAATCTCTAGGGACACCATGGCTAGTAGTAGAGATGTGTCCTAGGGAAATATCTGGTAAAGATGACGAAATTGTTCTTTATCCCTCAGAAAAAATGAAAATAACCATAGTAAAGCTGAATGATATAGAACAAAGGCAACAATATGAATATGATGGAATGCAGAGGAATCTCTGTAAGATATGATTGTGCTTCAGAAACATCTAGTCATGATAGAAAGTGTTTATTCTTCATCTCATTATTACAATTATATCCAATTTCTAGTGATTCTCTATACAAGTACAAGTATCTGGTCTTCTGGTATAACATTGCATAATACTGCTGTCTCCCATTCTGATTTATGTTAAAGTAGTTTTATTTGTCACAAAACATTTCTTGGTAAAACAGAATAAACATAATCCCTTTCTGTGCCTTTTAACCTCCTTTGTTACTCAGAGAGTCTCACTGAGTTGAGATAGTATTTCCTTAAATTAATCCATCTTGACTTAATTCAGGAATTCTACAGATGGACAGTAAAAGTCCAAGTCTGTTAAATACTGCCATTATAGGCACTGTAACTATACTTAAATATCTTCTCTGATTTGTATAGTAGTAGTTAGGAAAATGTTCCTCAGATTTCACAGCCAACTGGGTTTCTCAACATGATCTTGTAGGCCACATTGAATTTTAAGTAGTAGAGAAATGTTGGGTAAAATATGGCAGTTCATATTTATTTCTTCCATGACAAGAAAAACAGAGAAAATCAAATGGCCTTTGGTGTCACCCTGAAAATAGAGCAGTAGACAATATACTTTGTTAAACTGTACAAGCACATGCCAGACAGAATACTAGTATACAGAGAAGAAATCAACACAGGACTCCTACAGTAATGTACAGGTTTTAACTGACAGGAAATGGAATATAACATAAGTTTATATGAAATTCTCTATAGTCCTAAAAAATAAATACACGGTGTTTTATACCTGAAATCATATGACTATCATAACCTTTATCCTCTATGTTCATGATGATGGTATAGCATTTGCTTACGTAATCTGAACAAATTAGATCACATTTAAATTTCCCCTATAATTCACATTTCTATAACCATAGTGATGTTACTCTCAACTACCTAAAATAAAACTTTAGAAATTTTACTAGTTGAAATTTACACAAAATATCTCTTCATACTACCAATACTATATTGACACAAAATTCCCATTTGGGATCATAAACTTGCATTTAGTTTTGTTGTATCTTCACCATCAAGGTCATTATTTGAAAATCCTAATGTATTCAATTTGTTCTAATAGTATATTGCTTTGCAAGTACATAACAATCCATGTAGATTCATCAGTAATCCAATATTTGACTTCTAAAAATCACTTACTTTTTCAACTGTGATGTTTTATTAATAATAATGATACAAACATCCTACCATTACTGAAAAATTAAAGTTGAATAACGCTAAAACAAACTGTTGTCTAGGTACAATATTTGATAAGAAACATATGTTACTTTGGAATGCTTTTTCATAATACCCTTTCATAAGCAGCATAGGGAAAGGTTTACTTTCTCAGTACTTAACTCTGAACAACAGTGGTCCAACAAATAGTTAGCATTGAAATATACTTCCACAGACAATGGTAAATAATCCAACTTTATGTCAATATTTTCTGCAATAACCACTGTAAATAAATTGAAATGAAATTCTTCAATCTATCATTTATCATTACTTGGATGACATCTTATTGGCTGATTCTAATGCATTAGAGAAAATGTTTGGAAATCACTAAGAATTTTGCCATGCTGTGAGTAACAGATTACTGCAGGAAAAAAAAAAAAACTATACAAAGGGGAGATTCACTCACTTATTTGGGTTCTAAAATCACTCAACAAAACATCCAACCACAAAAGGTACTGTTTAGAAGGGATTAATTGCAAACTGTTAGTAATTTTCAAACATTAATGGGAGATATTAGCTGACTGAGGCTTACAATCAGATTAAGGATTTATAAGTTAAGTAGTTTGTTTTACACATTTCAATGGGATTCACATGTCAACAGTCTACTGTGTCTAACAGGTAAAGCAGGAAGAGTGTTAACTTTTGTAGAACAGAGACTGAGGCATGCAAATCTGTATCGAATGAATCCTAAACTTGACTGTAATTCCACGATTTTTCCTTCAACACATTATCTTTCTAGGGTCATTTTACAAAGGGATAATAGTTTTACAGAAGGGATTTTCTTAGATCTCAACAACGTTAAACAAGTGAAGACATGTAAGGAAATTATATCAGAATTAACTATGAAACATAGAATTATATAATATATCAGTAGTCAGAAACAGATATGATCAAAATTGTAATACCTCTTACTAATGCTGAGATTATATTACTAAGGGTTGTCAATGAGTAACAAATATCCAAAAAGCAAAGCATACAGATTAATAAAAGTACCAGTTAGGTTCTTCCATGTATAGTGATGAAAACACCAATTCCAGATGTATCATCACTTCAAACAAATCCAAACAATATGTGCATGGCAGGTTATAAGTTAAAGAAAATATACAAAGTAATCAAAATTCACTATACTTCAGTTCTAAAGAATTATATGCAATACTTATGGTATTATTAGATTGTTCTGAATCTCATAGTATAATTAGTGATTCTTTTTGTGCAGAAATTAGTTTTGCATATAGAGACAGCTAAATTTGTTTCTCATAACTCAAAATTAAATTTTAATTTATTCAATTGAAACAAGCCATCATAAGGAGAAACTATCTAATACATATTACTCATATTCATTATCATACAAATTTACCAAGTCCAATAAAAAAGGAAATGAGGAAATTGATGAATTACTAAGATAAGATATGTGACAAACCAAAAAAAATCATGAGAAACATAGTAACTGGAAAGGTTTTGGAAAAAAAACTTTCACATACTTGTCAAAACCTGTAGAAGTAATGATGATGATGATGATGATGATGATGATGATAATAATAATAATAATAAATCCTACGCATTCTCTATATAATCAAAATGTGTTGCATGCCAGTAGTAACCATGGAGGTGTCAAAAGACATGATATTTTTCAGATGGGTGTTTTGCATTTAGCAGATTTGGAAAACAAAGTTATATCATTTAAACATACTCTGAATTGCAATGGGCAACTGCTTTAAGTTCTGCAAATGATGATTTTGTAAATACAGTTATTAGAAATAATGGCAATTTTGAGGATACCTTTACAAATTAAGGCTGAAATTTTTCCGCTAATGGAACTACTAAACTGAAGCAGTACTTTTAATATTACAGAATAAATTATATTACTGATATACTACAAAATCCCACAGGACAAGCAATTGTAGAAAGAAAGATCCAATCATACCTTAAAAGAAATACTTATTAATCAAAATGGAAGATATAATACCCCCCAGTGTCAGGCTTAATATTGTTTTATTAACTCTGGGTTTTTTTAGTGTTGGAGAAAAAGAAACAACTACAGCTGAAAACACTGGATTTTCAAAAGAAGAGAGGAACTAGGCCAAACTATACACTATAATGATATGCTGATTTTAGAATGGAAACCTGCAATAGTGTCAAGATGTAAACCTAGTTTTGCTTATGTATGTGCAGGGAATGCAAAATATGACTACTGATAAAAGTTATAAACTTTAGAAGTGAACATGGAAAAACTTCTTATCAGCTAAGACATGAATGTCTTCACAAAGCAAATAGACCAGGTGTTTTACTTTCACAGACTGTCTCAGTTACTGATTCTCCAATATATGCATGAAAACAAAATTGAAAGAGCAAGAGCAAATGACTGACCACACGGAGACTGGACAACACAGAGACTTGACAGAAGGCAAAGAGTCTTGAAAATACAGAGTGCACAGAAAACAGACTGGACAGAAAAAGCTGCAGATAGCTTTCTGGGATTTGGCCAATTTCCCAATTTTTTGCACTACCCAAAAGTTATTAATCTCTTCAGATAAGTAATTTTAAGAACTTGATTCCCATACTTCCAAACCTGGGGTGGGTTTTTTTTTTTCAATTTGGTGTCTTAGGTTGCTATTATGTAGAATGGTTGCTTATGCTTATTATTGGTAATGTCATGTAGGAAACAAAATAATGTGTAAATCATAGATTGAGCTCCTCTATCTAATTATGGGGGAATAAGGGAAAATGGAATAAAAATAACCATATGTATACATATATAAAGAGAGAGATGATATTGATACAGATAGATATAGATGTAGATATAGATATAGATGATATAGACATAGATACAAATAGACATAATTAAATTATAAAAGTAATGTCTACTTTGGCATAGATTAATATATATTGATAAAAATCTGAGGTTATTTTTAAACTATTATATATTGATTGCTTAGATATTACATATTGATAGAAATTCAAGTTTTTTAACTTTTGTGTCTTGATTTTAAAGGTGGTGTCGTTTGACTATGTTTTATTGATACAAATTTAAGTGATTTTACTTAATTACTGTACCTTGATATATATTTAAAGTTGTTGAAATATCTTTTGATATATGTACAGAAGGAGCGTGTTTAAAATGTGACATAAAACTTAAATTTTATATTTCCCAAAATTATTTATACTGTAAATTGATTCTTAATTCTAGAGAAAATATATATTTTTTATAAACAGAGAGGATGATATAAAGTGGAAGTTTATGGTTTTTTTAAAATTACCTCATTTGTATCATATGATGTTTTTCTGGTAGCTGTCTTTGGAGAGGACATGTGTTTTTTTGCTGAAAAAAGACACTTAAGAGGACACATGATGTTCAGAAAGAAAATAAAACCAACCTTACCTACAATGAAAGCATGTTCTTACACTGCTACATGGTACAATGCTTTTCTGGTCTTTGCAGATCTTTACTTGTCTTCGTTTTGTAGAATATTCGAGCTGATTCTGGTCACTTCCACTGTTCCAGCCTACTTAGTGGAGGCTTTCTGTTTGTATTGAATTGTACTGTCATTGTGCTAGCCTTGGCCCCCTTAGATGATCCTTGGCAAAGCGAAGTAAGAAGGCACAGAATCAACCACACAGATCCTTGGAGCTGGATGCGAAGCTGAAACAGACTCATTTATTGTCATATTTGAGAGTGCTTTTATAACTTTGGATAAGTTCTTCTCCATTTATAACTGCCTGTCCAACTCAGCTGGCAGAGGGCAATTGGCTGGCCTGATCATAACAGGCTTGCACATCTTTTTTCATTTTCAGATGTCAGGTGGGTTCCAGGGTTAATAATGTGGAAGTGCCTGCTGCCCATGTGTAGGCAGTTGTGGGTCACTATTCAGATCATGACAACTCACAACTCTTACATATCCACCCATTTTCATTTAATATTATCAGCTCAGTGGGAGCCAGATATTGTTGTTCCAACCTTGTCAACCCCATCTCTGTGGGCAACCAGCATAGGGAACTGCACTGGTTTTTGGTTGCCCCAGCTCCTGGGGACTTACCCATCACTGACTACTTCCTCTGGAAGGTCAGCCTCCATGGAGAGCATGCCAGGGACAGCCTATTGGGAGGTCATTCTTATCTTTGAAAACCTTGCCTGTATAACCTGGGGATGAATGTCTGTTCAGGGCATACCAGGACCATCAGAACTTCATGGAGAATTTTACTGAGAGAATGATGGTGCATTATAGCTTAAATGACTAGAGGAATCAAAGAGCCTTTCAAGTATTTGTTCTATACTTTTGTGATGAAGCTCATTTCAGAGGACATAGCCAGAAATTGATGAAGTTTGTCTTATATATTTGTTTGCTGAGGAATATGGACTAGTAGAGGAGCTTGGTAAGCCTTGTCCTGTTGTTGTAATGGGACAAATTCAGGCTTTGATGTAGAATTACATACCGGTATGGGGTCAAGCAAGGAGTTTAAAATTTAGGGTCACAGGGAAGAAGAGAAATGTCCTGTACCATCTCAAGTTTTTCTAATATTAGTCAACATTTTGTTGCAAAATATTTAGTTACAAAAAGAAGTATCTGCAAGGCACAGAATCCCTTGTCCTGAGGCAAGTAGATGCATAATGTCCCAGGATATCCAGTCTCCATTTACTAAATCTTGTAGTGGCCCAATCTCTTGCAAACAACAAAGATGGGGTATTATGTTGGCTGGACAAGATTCTAAATGGCAGAGATAAAGTTCTTCCTTGACCAGCATTTTGATGTCCAATAGCTTTGAATCCAGTATGGGACATTATGCCAACCAGGTATAATAAGCCAGCAGCCAAGAGAGAGCTATCAGAATGGGTATTTGTAACCCCCTGGAATGGTAGTGGGCAGAAACCTCTAAAATAGGAAGTGAACCCGGTATGAGTAATTTGGGGCAGGTTGTCTTAATTGACCAATTTCATAGTATAGCATAACATTTTCATAAATGTCTCAGTCATCTGTTGTTATGAGAGTACCTATATCCTCTAGCAAGTCTATGCCCTATATGTTATTTGGCACATCTTCTATTATAGGGGTAATTGACCCAGCTTGACCTCCATAACTTCCTAGGGTACTAAACAAACAGTTCAGGTTGATCATTGATCCTAAAGATCTCTTATTGTGGGGCCATGCCTAAACTTAGAGTGTGGGAACCTAAAATACTTATTAAACATTAAAGCAGTGGCATCACCTCTGTTATCTAGAACTCATTTGCCAGGCTGAATGTTGAGATGTATGGGAATTATTGGAGATTTGGGGGATGCTGGTAGGTGCCAGAATATAGAAAGGCAATAAATTGATTGGTATCAAGCTACTTCAACAAAAGCTATAGCTTCCAGTTGTTCAAGATCTCTCCCTAATTCTCCCTAATTCTCCCTAATTCTCCCTCTCCCTCTCCCTCTCCCTCTCCCTCCTCCCTCCCCCTCCTCCCTTCCCCTCCACTCCCCCTCCCCTTCTCCCTCTCCCTTTCCCTCTCTTCTTCTCTCCCTCTCTTCCTTTCTCCCCCCTCTCAGGATTACAAGATTACAAAGAATTACAGTGAATGAGTATTACAAAGATATATTCAAATTAGCTGTTTTTCAAAGATTTGTAACAAAAATTTGATCTTTGGATGAACCAATGGAACAGAAATTTCCTATGCTGATCAACTTTACTATATTTTTATTTGTAAATATCTGGGATTACCAACCATTAGCTGAAAACAGATTTCAGATTGTTACATCAAGATTCTTTTGTTATCCAACTATTTATTATATGATGGTGGTTTAATTCTGCCTATACTCTGGAAAAGGGCTTAATGATATATATTTGTGATACCAAACTGCACATAGGTTTAGGGACTCTTACTAGAGATTACATATTCTAATATACACTGAATCCTCAAAAAAGAATGAGTTTCCCTCCCATAGGCACCCACTACTTCCTCAAACTTATAATATATATTTATATGTGTGGAATCCAAAATTGTTTCCTGAATGTATGATAGAGTTTATTCTTTTTGATTTTATAAATATTTTGTTTCACAATTAGAACTTCAAACACTACATCATATTATAAAGATAACATTACACCCAATTACTTAGTAACCGGCTCTTAATTTCTTATCCCTCCAATGCTATATTTCCCAAGCCTTGATGATGAGGGGATTTGGTTAGCTATTTAATTTTATTTGGTTCAGCCAGTATGTTAACCTCCATATTTTAAACCATCATATACTTCTGAATTGATTATTGTATACTATATAGGCAAGATATCAATAAGCATTTCTGAATTATATGAGAGAAGTCTATGCCTTGGATGGTAAACCTAAATATTTATAAATGCATTTAATAATATGACCACTTAGGAACAAAAAGCAACATATTATTTTGGACCTTTTACACCATTTTCAATGAGGTTTTCAAAAGCCTTAGAATATAAGCACTGTTATTCCAGTTGAATTTACAAATTGCCCTTTCTAATTCATTGAAGAACTGAGTTGGAATTTTGATGGTGATTGCATTGAATCTGTAGATTGCTTTTGGCAAGATAGCCATTTTTACAATATTGATCCTGCTAATCCATGAGCATGGGAAATCTTTCCATGTTCTGAGGTCTTCTTTAATTTCTTCCTTCAGAGACTTGATGTTCTTATCATACAGATCTTTCACTTCCTTAGTTAGAGTCACACCAAGGTATTTTATATAATTTGTGACTATTGTGAAGGGTGTTGTTTCCCTAATGTCTTTCCAGCCTGTTTATCCTTTCTGTAGAGAAAGGCCATTGACTAGTTTTAGTTAATTTTATATACAGTTACTTCACTGAAAATGTTTATCAGGTATAGGAGTTCTCTGGTGGAATTTTTAGGGTCACTTATATATACTATCATATCATCTGCAAAAAGTGATATTTTGACTTCTTCCTTTCCAATTTGTATCCCCTTGATCTATTTTGTTGTTGAATTGCTCTGGCTAGGACTTCAAGTACTATGTTGAAGAGGTAGGGAGAAAGTGAACAGCCTTGTCTAGTCTGATTTTAGTGGGATTGCTTCTAGCTTCTCACCATTTACTTTGAAGTTAGCTATTGGATATAGTACTACCAGAGGATCCTGCAATACCTCTCCTGGGCATATATCCAGAAGATGTTTCAACTGGTAAGAAGGACACATGCTCCTCCACTATGTTTATAGCAACCTTATTTATAATAGACAGAAGCTGGAAACAACCCAGATGTCCCTCAAGAAAGGAATGGAGGCAAAAATTGTGGTACATTTACACAATGTTGTACTACTCATCTATTAAAAACAATGAATTTATGAAATTCCTAGGCAAATAGATGGACCTGGAGTGCATCATCCTGAATGAGGTAACCCAATCACAAAAGAACTCACAGGATATGTACTCACTGATTGTCGCCTCTGATTCCGACCATCAGAAAAGAGTGACAACACTACGTTCTTCTGAAAGCAGTTTATTCAGGAACCTTTCAATATCATGCATGAATCTCTCTCCAGAAATCAATATTTCCAGGAAAGACAACCAACCACCCCCTATCACAATCCCTTATATATCCTCTCAACCATGCCCCATCAGCCCAGTCCAAGTAATAGCAGTTCATTGGCCAGAATCATCACTCTTCATATGGTCTGATCTTGCATCATGGTGTACCTGAGAAGTTCTCATGATGTTCGTGGCTTATTTTCAGGTGTATGAGGAAATCAGTTGCAAGTCATAAGACTTGGCTGCAGTCCCCGGTGCCATCTTGGGACTGCTGCCACATCCACTCCTCACATCTCCCCCTTCCTTACTTATTGGCCGAGAGAATGCCTGTCTTAAGGTTGCCCCCTGCGGAAATGCCCCTTACCCATACTTGAGAAACAAACAGCTTTGGTTTGATCCCTGTCTTAGGTTGGTGACATTCCCAGGGAGTCTTACCTGTCATTGACTACTTCTCTAGCATGCCAAGCCACACTTGAGGAGATTGTCCTGTTTCCACTGCCGGAAAACCCTGTATCATCAAGGCTTCGGCTCTGCACTGATGATTCTGCACCAGTAGTCCAGGATGCTGATTAATATCAGACACAGGGTGAGCCCATCAATTCCGGCCCACTTGTTCAAGTGGGAGACACCTGTCAGCAATCCAAAGCTTCTGCAACACCCGCGGATAAATTATTCACAGCCGTGGCAGTTTGTAAACAATGTAACTTGAACAGGCAAAGGTACAAGGCAAGGCATCCTAGTCACAACAGCCAAATGATATTCAAATGCATTCCAGCACATACTATAATAACAAATATCACTACTACAACTAACAACATTATACTCATAAACAATAAACACAAAAGGAGGCCACATACAAACAGGTGTAGCCTGAAGAGAAACATTCCTTCCTCCAGCAAATTGAAATACAGAAGTTTTAAACACATCAGAACCATTCCAATAAAAATTTTGTGATAGAAACTATCAGAGGGCATTCATGCTATTCTCTTATTTTCAGCCTTTTCTCCATTTTTGCCCTTGTAGTTCTTTTACACAGGTATAGTTCTGGGTCAGAAGTATTGACTGTGAATTAGTAACCCTGTCCCTGAACTTAAGGTCGTTTCTATCTACTGGAGGTGGATTGTTCCAGTTCCCTCTCCCAATTGTTAGGCATTTTGGCTAAGGTAGCCCAATTGAGTCATGAGAGTCTCTTACCTTCTGTGTTTCTGGTAGTTTTTAATGCATTATCCCTCCTCATATCCAAGGATGCTGCCCATTTTTATTCCTTCTCCTGGCCCCCTGGCTCTGGGTTTCTCTCCTGTCCCCCCAACCCCATACCTTATTCTGTTTTCCCTTCCCTTCCCTTCCCTTTCCTTCCCTTCCCTTCCCTTCCCTTCCCTTCCCTTCCCTTCCCTTCCCTTCCCTTCCTTTCCCTTCTCCCATCCTATTCTCTTTCTTTCTCCTACATCATGATAATTTTATTTCCTCTTCAAACTGGGATTGAAGCATCCTTACTTGTGTATTCATTATTATTATACTTCATGTAGTCTGTGAGTTGCATAAGGGTATTCTGTGATATTTGGCTAATATACACCTATGGTTAAGTACAGACCATGGGTGGCATTTTGGGTCTAGGTTACCTCTCACAGAATGATACTTTCTAGTTCCATTCATTTGCCTGGAAAATTCATGGTGTCCACAATTTTAATAGTTAAATAGTATTTCATTGCATAAATGAACACATTTTCATTATCTTCTTTAATTGAGGAATATCTGTTTTTTTTTTTTCAGCTTCTTGCTATTACAAATAATGTTCCTATGATTAAAGTGGAGCACTTGTCTGGGTTATCCTGAAGCATCTTTTGATATATGTCCAGGAGTAGTATAGCTGGTTCTTCAGGTGGAACTATTTCCAATGTTTTGAGGACATAGCAAATTTGTTCCAGTGTGGTTGTACCAGTATAGAATTCCTGAAGCAATTGAGGTGTGTTACTCTTTCTCCACATTATTGCCAGCATGTGCTGTAATTGATGTTTATATCTTAGTCATTCTGATTGTTGTGAAGTAGAATCACAGGGTCAGTTTGATTTGATTTTCACTGATTGTTAAGGATGTTGCATTTCACTTCTTTAGGTGCTTCTCTGAAATTTGATATTCTTCTTCCCTTAATTCTTTGCTTAGCTCTGTATTCACTTTTAAAATTAGATAATAGTATCTTTACAGGTTAACCTCTTCAGTAGTTTTTTTTTTTTTTTTTTTTGGATAGAATCTTTCTATCAGATGTAGGGTATTTAGAGATTTTTTTAAATCAATCTGTAGGTTGCTAATTTGTTCTATTGACTGTGTCTTTTGCCTTACAGAATCCTTTCAGTCTCATGGGATACCATTTAATAATTGCCAGTCTGCTTAGGAAAATTAAATTTCCCCCTATGCCAATAAGTTTGAGGCTCTTTGTACTTTCTCTTGTTAGAGAGAAATCATAAATTAGATTAATTGTATCTGGTTTTATGTTGAGGTCCTAGATCCACATGGATTTAAGCTTTGTGCAAGCTGATTAAGACAGATCTTTTCTCATTCTTCTACATAGAGACCATCAATTAGTCCAGGACCATTTATTGGAGATGCTTTCTTATTTTTCCACACTCTGTTTTTGGTCTCTTTGTCAGTGTTCACTTTTCCATGGGTGAGTAGATTCATTTCTACGTTATCCATTCTATTCATTTGACTGGACTGTAAGTCACTGTACCAATACCATGTAATGCTTATTACTTTTGCCTTTTTAGTACAGCTACAGGTCAGGGATGATCATTCTAAAAAAAGATAGTTTATTTTTGAGAATTTTTCAGCTATCGTGAAATTTTTATTTGTCCAGAAGAAGCTGAGAATTGCTCTTTCCATGTCTTTGAAGAATTCCGTTAGAATTTTGTTGGAGATTCTATTGAATCTGTAGATTGTTTATGGCAAGTTGGCCACTTTCACTGTGTAATCATAACACTCCATTAGCATTGTAAAATTTTCCATTTTCTGAAGTTTTCAATTTCTTTCTTCAAGGGTTTGAAGTTCTTATCATACTAAATTTTCACTTTCTGAATAAGAATTACAACATTATATTTGTGGTTGTTGTAAAGTGTGTTATTTCAATAATTCCTTTTTCAGTTTGATTACCATTTAAATAAAGGAACACTGGTTGTTTGTTGGAGTTAAAATTATAGTCTGCCACTTTGGTGGAATTTGGGGGGTTCATTGTGTATACTATTATATCATCTGCAAATAGTGATACTTTCATTTCTTCATTTTCAATTGATAAACCATTGAGATCTTTCTGTTGTCTAAATGCTTTAGCTAGAAATTTGAATAACCGGTAAGAAGGACACACGATCCACTATGTTCATAGCAGCCTTATTTATAATAGCCAGATGCTGGAAAGAACCCAGATGCCCCTCAACAGAGGAATGGATACAGAAAATGTGGTACATTTACACAATGGAATACTACTCAGCTATTTAAAAAAATGAATTTATGAAATTCCTAGGCAAGTGGATGGACCTGGAGGGCATCATCCTGAGTGAGGTAACCCAAACACAAAGGAACTCGCACAATATGTACTCACTGATAAGTGGATATTAGCCCAGAAACTTAGGATACCCAAGCTATAAGATACAATTTGCTAAACACATGAAATTCAAGAAGAACGAAGACCAAAGTGTGGACACTTTGCCCCTTCTTAGAAATGGGAACAAAACACCCATTGAAGGAGTTACAGAGACAAAATTTGGAGCTGTGACGAAAGGATGGACCATCTAGTGATTGCCATATGCAGGGATCCATCCCATAATCAGCTCCCAAACGCTGACACCATTGCATACACTAGCAAGATTTTGCTGAAAGGACCCAGATATAGCTGTCTCTTGTGAGACTATGCCAGGGCCTAGCAAACACAGAAGTGGATGATCACAGTCAGCTATTGGATGGGTCAGAAGGTCCCCAATGGAGGAGCTAGAGAAATTACTCAAGGAGCTAAAGGGAACTGCAACCCTATAGGTGGAACAACATTATGAACTAACCAAAACCCCGGAGCTCTTGACTCTAGCTGCATATGTATCAAAAGATGGCCTAGTCGGCCATCACTGCAAAGAGAGGCTCATTGGACTTGCAAACTGTATATGCCCCAGTACAGGGGAACCCCAGGGCCAAAACGGGGGAGTGGGTGGGTAGTGGATTGGGGTTGTGGGTATGGCTGACTTTTGGGATAGCATTGAAAATGTAAACAAGGAAAATACCTAATAAAAATAAAATTAAATTTAAAAAAGAAATTTGAATACTGTAATGAATAGAGACAAATAGAGTGGGTAGTGTTGTTTTGTACCTTACTTTAGTGGGATTGATATTAGTTTCTCCCCATTTAATTTAATGTTGGTTTTGTATATATTAGTTTTATTATGCCTTGAATTCCTGATCACTCTAAACATTTAACATGAAGAGGTGGGGAATGTAGTCAGAGGCTCTTGCAGAAACTAATGAGATGGGTCATGTGATTGCTTTCCTTTAGTTTGTTTACATAGTGTATTATGTTGTTACATTTTATTTTATCAAATAATGACTGCATCACTGGGACTTAGTCTACTTGAAAATTGACTATTTTGATGTGTTCCTGAATTAGGTTTGTGAGAATTTTATTGAGAATTTTTCATAGAAATCCATAAACAAAACAAGTCTGAGTTTCTCTTTCTTTCTCGGGTCTTTGTGTGGTTTAGGTATCAGAGTAACTGTGTCCTTATAGAATGAAGTAGTGTACTGTCTGTTTCTGTTTCATGGAATAGTTTGAGGGGTATGGGCATTAGGTCTTCGTTCAAGGTCTAAGAGAATACTGCACTAAAATCATCTGGTCCCGTGAAGTATTTGCTTAGGCATTTTTTAAATTACTGCAATTATTTCCATAGTCGTTAGGGGACTGTTTAAATAGTTTGCCTGATCCTGATTTAAGTATGGTGATACGTAATATCTGTCTAGAAAATCATCAATTTCATCTACATTTTCCAGTTACATTGAATATATTCTTCCGTAGTAAGATCTGATGATTTTTAAATTCTCTCTGTTTCTGTTATTATGTCTCCCTTTTCATTTCATATTATGGTTAATTAAAACTGTCTCTATGCCCTTTATTTAGTGTAATGATTCTTTGTATTATTCTCTTTGGTTCTAATTGGCTAATTTCAGCCATTAAATTGATTTCCTGTCATCTACTCCTCTTGGATATGTTTGCATATTTTGGTTCTAGAGCTTTTAGAAAAACTGTACAATTGCTACCTTAGGATCTCTCCAATTTCTTTATAAATTTTCCTCTTAGCACTGCTTTGATTGTGTACCATAAGTTTGAGGTTGCTGTGCTCTCAGTTTCATTTTAAAAGACTAATTTCTTCTTTTATTTCTTCCCAGATGAAGTGGTATCATGAGGAGCTAATAAGTAGGTATATTCTTCACTAGTGACTAAACAACTATTTAGGAGGTACAGATGCTACTGAGTGAACAATGAATTAGGAATGTTGTGTTTGAAGTACATTTCTCTGCTCAATGTGGAAACTATATTCAGAAGATATTCCAACTAGTAAGAAAGAAACATGCTCCACTATGTTCATAGCAGCCTTATTTATAATAGCCAGAAGCTGGAAAGAACACAGATGCCCCTCAACAAAGGAATGGATACAAAAAAATGTGGTACATTTACACAATGGAGTACTAGTGAGCTATTAAAAACAATGAATTTATGAAATTCCTAGGCAAATGTTTGGACCTGGAGGGCATTGTCCTGAGTGAGATAACCCAATCACAAAAGAAATCAAATGATATGTACTCACCGATAAGTGGATATTAGCCCAGAAACTTAGAATACCCCAGATATAAGTTACAATTTGCAAAACACATGAAACTCAAGAAGAACGAAGACCAAAGTGTGGACACTTTGCCCCTTCTTAGAATTGGGAACAAAACACCCATGGAAGTAGGTACAGAAACAATGTTTGGAGTTGAGACAAAAGGATGGACCATCTAGAGACTGCAATATCCAGGGATCCATCCCATAATCAGCCTCCAAACACTGACACCATTGCATACACTAGCAAGATTGTGCTGATAGGACCCTGATATAGCAGTGTCCTGCTACCACTTGGCCTAGCAAACACAGAAGTGGATGCTCACAGTCAGCTATTGGACAGATCACAGGGCCCCCAATGGAGGAGCTAGAGAAAATACCCAAGGAGCTGAAGGGTTCTGCAACCCTATAGGTGGAACAACAGTACCCCGGAGCTCTTGACTCTAGCTGCATATGTATCAAAAGATGGCCTAGTTGGCCATCACTGGAAAGAAAGGCCCATTGGACTTGCAAACTTTATATTCCCAGTACAGGGGAATGCCAGGGCCAAAAAGTGGGAGTGGGTGGGTAGGGGGGTGGGGTGTATGGGGGACTTTTGGGATGACCCCCAAAGGGAGACCCTCACTCAAGCCTCGGGACAGCCGAGGACCCAAGAAGACACTGAGACCGAACTGAAAATGTTGAAGGCAAGATTTAATAAAGCAACAGCATGAAAGCACATAGACCAGAGCTCTGGGGTCGAAACTCATACACCTAGTGGTGTAGAGGAGAATCAACGACCAGCCAAATTTTTCACAGGCTTATATAGGAAAACTCAAGGGGGGAGAGCGGGGTAGGGAAAGTACAAGTTTACATAACTAAGGGGTTCTGCCAAGGGACAAGGGGTTCTGCCAAGGGATTCTACGTAACTAAGGGGTCATGTCCTATTATTTGGCAATGTATCCGGTTCATTCTGAGGTTGTTCCAGGAGGCCCTTATCTCAAAAATGTTCTTGGAACAGTCTTTAGTTGGGAGGGTTCGAACTCTAGGGTGAGGAGTTCAGGAATGCATTCTGGGGTGAAGAGTTCAGGAGTGTTCTGGGAACACTCTCTAGATGGGAGGGGTTGGGCTCTGGGGTGAGGAAGAGTTCAGTAATTTTTTATTCTTCATTCCCCACTTCTTTTAGGAGATAGCTCTAATCTTAGAGCGAGTTTTCAACCTCCTGAAGGACCCGATATTGTTGCCTTAGTACCATAACCTGTACTGCATTTATCCTTTCTCTAATAAAAGCTACTAACTTATTAAGGATGCAGGGGCCAAAAGTAAGCAAACGCATAAGAGTAATCAAAGGTCCTGCTATGGTGGAGAGGAGAGTGGTGAGCCAAGGGGACTTATTAAACCAGCTTTCGAACCATCCTTGTTGGCTTTCTCTTTCTCTTTTACGTATATCTAGGCGTTCTCTAAGTTTGGCCATAGAATCTTTGATTACTCCTGAATGGTCAACATAAAAACAACATTCTTCTTTTAGGGCAGCACAGAGTCCTCCTTCTTTAAGGAATAATAAGTCTAATCCCCTTCTTTTCTGTAGCACCACTTCGGACAGGGAAGTTAAAGATTCTTCTAATTTGGTTATAGACTGTTCTATAGTTCTAAGATCAACATCCATAGCTGCACGTAGTTCTTCATAGTATTGGGGGGTCTTAATTAAGGCAGCGGTTCCTGTACCTACTCCAGCCACTACTCCTAATCCTAATAGAACTGCCAAAGTTAAGGTAACGGGCTCTCTTCTCCAGCGGACCCGATGCTCAAATTTGTCTAAAAAGGAGCTATCATCATGATACAGGAGTCTAGGAATAAGCTGAACCAAAATGCAGAAAACTTTGGAACTATTAAAAACAGACATAGACACACAAGGAGTGAGACCGGTATTGCAAGCCCAAACTGTGTCTAAGGGGGGCACTAGATACTGATCACTTTTGCTAGACTGGATGTTCTGGGTCTGATTACAGAGGTGCCCTTTATCCTGAGGTACCTGGCCCAAACAAAGCCCTCTTCCTGAAACTGCTGCTAGAGTCAACTTTCTGTTTTCTCCCCAAAGACATTGAGAATGATCTGAAGTAATATTATAAGTCCTGATCTGAGCTATTCCTTCATAATAAGGGGGGCTAGAGGTATAGCATAACCAGCATGATTGAGTCATATTAGGGTTAGTTCTATTTAAAGCTAAAAAAGCTCCCTGGACTGGACTGACCAGACGGTTCTCTGTACCTAGGGGCGGTGGGGAAGCCAAGGTAGGCTTTATGAGGGGAGTATTAGTCCCTAGGGAGGGTACCACTATGTTGGGCTGTGGAGTTGGTGGAGCTGGTACGGCTGGGACCTTTGGGGGAGCCGGTACGACTGGGGGGCCCTGTTCTATAAGGACCTTGTTGGGCCCAACGAGTGTCACCGCCGGGTCTCTCACTGTCAGCCTGATCGTGAAAATGAACCCAGGATCTCTTAGTGGAATGTATACTCGCCAACCCCACCTATTTCCTTTAAGCCAACTTAGACAGTGTTGTTTCCCTTTCTCGGTGAACTTTATAAGTAGGGGGTTGCAGTATTTACCTTTGCATGGTCCTGGGGGGCTGTTTTTAAAAGCGCACCCACTCTCTGGATATTTATAGGGGTTTCTTTCTCCTTGGTTTGACTTATCATAGCCACTTCCTCGTTTTACCGTGATTAGGTCCCAGTCAGAGGAGGGCTTCCAGTAAGCTTCCCCTGTCGTTTCACATGTCCATTTACCACAAAAGTAATCTGATGCCCCTCCACATTCTCGTTGAAGCCTTTTGCTCTGACCATGACCAGGGCAAACATAAAATTGTGCAGCTCTAAGATTAGCTCGGTAAAACTGCCCCGAACACCCATATGTGCTCCCTATCCCGTTTGGGACACACCGCTCTTCAGGGGGTGGGTTACTAAGATCGGTATGATCGGGGAGGTCCCATTTGGGGGATCCTGCCACTAAATTACAGATGTCAGGTGTGAGATCAGGCCACCAAGTCCAGAGGGGATGGACTGCAGTGGTTGCCCACACAATGTTTCCCTCCTCATTAAGCACTTCCCAAGACTGTTGAATTGGAGCATGAGGGTTATGGTTCCCTAGGCTCAGGGTGGCGCCTGCGGCGCAAACGAAGCTTAAGAGGATTGTCAGTGGCTGCCACTGTCCAATTGTCTTCGTAGTTTTCTTCATCTTGACTGGCAGCCCTCTTGACGTGGGAGGCATGGATCCAGGAGGCAATCCCGTCAACTTTTACCGCAGTAGGGGTTGTCAGTAACACCAAATAGGGTCCCTTCCACCGTGGTTCGAGGCTGCCGGTTCGATGCCGTCTGACCAAGACTTTGTCTCCAACTCGGAACCCGTGGGGTACTGCGGTGGTCCCTGGGGTATAGGCTGCCTTCAGTTGGTCCCAAATCTGGGTCCTAATCACTTCTAGGGCCTTTAAATGAATAAGCAAAGAGGAGGGTAAGACAGGGTCAGAGTCGGAAACCAATGTTCCACCAGCTTCCATTAAGGGGGGAGGTCCTCCATACAGAACTTCAAAAGGAGTGAGCCCGAAACGTCCAGGGGTGTTTCGGGCTCGGAAGAGCGCAAGAGGAAGGAGAGCCACCCAGTCTTTCCCGCCGGTCTCAATGGCTAATTTAGTCAAGGTCTCTTTTAAGGTCCTATTCATCCTCTCTACCTGTCCTGAGCTTTGAGGGCGGTAAGCACAGTGTAATTTCCAATCGATGCCCAACTGAGTGGCCAAGCCCTGACTTACCTGGGCAACAAAGGCTGGTCCATTGTCGGACCCGATTACCTTAGGGATTCCAAATCTTGGCAGGATTTCTTCAAGGATCTTCTTGGCCACAATCTGGGCAGTCTCAGTTTTAGTGGGAAACGCCTCAACCCATCCTGAAAAAGTGTCTACAAATACTAACAGATACTTGTTACCATACATTCCAGGTTTAACTTCAGTAAAATCTACCTCCCAATACACTCCAGGACGGTCTCCCCGTTGTCTCTTTCCAGGTTCTTTGTAGGCTCTAGTCGCATTAGTGAATGCACATGGTTTGCAGGAGTCTATAATCTTTTGAGCCACTGACTTCAGGTTGGGGACTTGGTATCGGGAATCTTTAATTAGTCTCATCATTTTTTCAACTCCCAGGTGGGTGAATTGGTGTAGTCCTTTCACAAATTTTATTCCTTCTTCGGGAGTCAATTCTATTTTCCCTTCAAAAAAGTATGGGAGGGGATCACTGGTCCACAATAGCTCTTTTATGTTATACCTCTCATCCTCAGGGCTTTTGGGCGGATCACCTTTTTCAGTTAAGATCATGGCCCCTTGAGCAACTTGTTTTGCCACTGAGTCTGCCATTCGGATGCCCTTGGCCACCAAGTCTTCTCCTCTTTGGTGGCCGGGGCAGTGGATGATGGCTACCTTCTTAGGTGCATGTATGGCTTCCAACAGGGCCAGAATTTCTTCTTTGTTTTTAATGTCTTTACCAGCCGAAGTCAATAGCCCTCGCTGCCTGTAGATGGCCCCATGGATGTGTGCGGTAGCAAAAGCATAGCGGCTGTCAGTGTAGATGTTAACGATCTTACCTTTAGCCTCTCGGAGGGCTTGTATAAGCGCTATAAGTTCAGCCTTTTGTGCCAACGTTCCTTCAGGCAAAGCGCTTGCCCAAATTACCTTTTTCCCGTCCACCACCGCAGCTCCAGCCTTTCGCTTCCCCTCTATCAGGAAACTGCTGCCATCCGTATACTAACTGGGAGCTCCAGGCCAGGGTTGGTCAGTCAGGTCTCTTCTGGTCCCAGTTTCTTCAGCAAGGATGTCTGTACATTGATGTACTGGGACGGAATCATTTGTTAGAGGGAGAAGGGTAGCTGGGTTGAGGATGGCAGGGGGCGCAAAGGTTACACGCTCATTTAGCAGCAGGCTCTGATAGTGTGTCATTCGGGCATTTGTCATCCATCTGTCAGGTGGCTGCCGCACAATACTTTCCAAGGCATGAGGGGCTACAACAGTCACCTGTTGTCCCATTGTCAATTTGTCAGCATCTAGGGCTACTGCCGCAATAGCTTTCAGACATGTGGGCCATCCACTAGCAACGGGATCTAATTTCTTTGACAAATAGGCTACAGGTCTCTTCCAGGGTCCCAGTGCTTGTGACAACACTCCCCTGGCTACACCCGCTCTCTCGTCCACATATAGGACGAAAGGCTTAGTCAAGTCTGGTAATGCTAGCGTGGGGGCAGTCATTAGAGACGACTTGATAGCCTCAAAAGCTCTTTGGTGCTCTTCTTTCCACTCAAAAGGAACCCCTTCCTTAGTCAAAGGATATAGAGGTGCCGCTAGGATTGCAAAGCCTGGAATCCAGAGTCTACAAAAGCCAGCAGTCCCCAGAAACTCACGTACCTGCTGTGGGGTAGTTGGCGATGGGATCATCATAACAGTCTTCTTCCGGGCCTCTGTGAGCCATCTTTTGCCCCCTCGGAGGGTATACCCCAGGTAGGTTACCTCAGTTTGACAGATTTGTGCCTTTTTAGCCAAAACTCGATACCCCAAGTCACTCAGTTCTGTGAGGAGCCTCTCAGTTCCCTGGTGACACAGCTCCTTCGAGGCCGCCGCGACCAAGAGATCATCCACATACTGTAGTAGGGTAAGCTGAGGGTTTCGAGCGCGAAAAGGCGCGAGATCCCGATGGAGGGCCTCGTCAAACAGGGTGGGGGAATTTTTGAACCCCTGTGGTAGCCTAGTCCAGGTTAGTTGACCAGTCTGTCCGCCTTCTGGGTCCCTCCATTCAAAGGCAAACAGGAGCTGACTCTTAGGGTGCAAGCGCAGGCAAAAGAAGGCATCTTTTAAGTCTAGGACTGTATACCATGTTCTCTCAGGTGGGAGAGAGCTTAATAAATTGTACGGATTCGGGACTGTGGGGTGAATGTCCAGGACCCTTTTGTTAACTTCCCGGAGGTCTTGAACCAGGCAATAGTCATTGGTCCCTGGTTTTCGAACCGGCAGAAGTGGTGTATTCCAGGGGGACTGACAGGCCACTAAAACTCCTTGGTCTAGCAACCTCTGGATATGAGGCCGGATGCCCTCCCTAGCTTCCTTGCTCATGGGGTATTGTCTTACCGAGATGGGGGTGGCATCAGCTTTAAGTTCTACCACAACCGGAGGCACTTGTTTAGCCAACCCCATTCCTGCTTGTTCTGCCCAGACATTGGGGAACGCAGTTAGCCAGCCTGAAGAGACTGCATTTTTGGGTTGCTCTTCATGCAACCGATACTCTTCCTCTGTGTTGAGGACAAGGCAGGCAATGGGGGCTTTTCCCCAGCTTACTTGTGGGCCTTCTGAAGTAAATTGGACTTGAGCCTTTAGTTTGGTTAGCAGATCGCGCCCCAAGAGGGGAGCAGGACACTCAGGTATCACCAGGAAGGAATGGGTCACTATGTTCTTGTTTATCTGTAGGGCTCGTTCGGTTGTCCAGGGGTAAAATTTACTACCAGTGGCTCCAATTACCATGGTCTTTTTAGAGCCTAGCTTGCCTAGGGAGCTAGTGAGTACTGAATGCTCTGCTCCGGTGTCTATCAGGAAGTTGATGGGAGTCCCCTCCACGGACAAAGTTACCCTAGGCTCAGGGAGGGGGTCTGAGCCCCGACTTCCCTAATCATCTTCTAGGGTCAGGACCTTGGATCGCTCCCGTTTTTTAGGGCAATCTCTAGCCCAGTGTCCTTTCTCTTTGCAATAGGTGCATTGGTCTTTTTCCAATGGTATCTTTCTGCCACCTGGCGGTTTCACTGACCTGTTGCCCAGGAGCCCTATTTTACCTTTTCCTGACTGTCTATCATTTACAACTGCGGCCAAAATTTTACTCAAATTTCTCTCCTGACAGCGATCCCGTCTATTTTCCCTCTCCTCCATTTCTTTCTTCTCTCTCTCCTGCCTCTCTTCTTCTGTTTCCCTCTTATGATAGACTTTCTCTGCTTCTTTTACTAAATCTTGGAGCGTATGATCTTGGAGCCCCTCCAGCCTTTGCAGCTTTTTCTTAATGTCGGGAGCGGACTGACCAATGAAGGCCATGGCTACAGCGGCTCTCTGCCCCTCTGACGAGGGGTCAAAAGGGGTGTACCTCCTATATGCCTCCATGAGACGCTCAAGGAAGACTGAGGGTGGTTCATTCTGCCCCTGCAAGACCTCTCTTACCTTAGCCAAATTGGTGGGCCGTCTAGCGGCTCCTCTGAGACCTGCCACTAGAGTCCGGCGATAGACAAGGAGACGTCCCCTACCTTCCGCGGTGTTGTAGTCCCAGTTGGGGCGGTTCAAGGGGAAAGCCTCATCCACGAGGTTAGGGAGGGCAGTGGGTGTGCCGTCCTCTCCCAGAACATTTTTTCTCGCCTCCATCAGGATTCTTTCTCTTTCTTCTGTGGTAAAAAGAACCTGCAAAAGCTGCTGACAATCATCCCAAGTGGGTTGATGGGAGAACATAAGTGACTCAAGGAGCCCAGTAAGCCCAGAGGGGTTCTCTGAGAAGGGAGGGTGGTTAGTTTTCCAATTATATAAATCAGAAGAGGAAAAAGGCCAGTACTGTAAAGGAATGAGATCATTAGGTCCTGGCGCTGGCCCTCCCACATGTGCTCTAAGTGGCAAGGCAACTGTTGAATCCCGCCCCCCTTCCTCCCCGGGGCTTCGGCCTCGTCAGCTCCGAGTCCCCGCCGCCGGTCCCTGAGCCCCTCTCGCTATTGGTCCCTGTGGTGGGGCGGCTGCAGGTGGCTGCTGGGGCAGGGGGTAAGGGGGAGGTTGGGAGTCCATCCAGAGGAGGTCGTCAATCTCTGGATAAATCTTGGGGGGAGCTGACGGGCTGGACTTTCCGGCTGCATCAGACTGGGCAACCGCGACCGTCAGTTTCGAAGAATTTGGGGTCCAAGGCTTGACCCACGGGGGTGGGAATTGGACGAGATTCTGCCAGGTCACAATGTAGGGGATCTGATCAGGGTGACCCCCTTCCTTCTGAAAAACAATTCGCCTGACGGTGGCGATTAGTGACAAGTCAAAAGCACCTTCTGGTGGCCAGCCCACTCCAAACGTCGGCCACTCGGAGGCGCAAAAGGTCTGCCACGGACCCTTTCTGACCTCTACCGACTGGTTGTGGGCTCTGACCTGCACCTCCTTCCAATGCTCCAGAGTTAAAGAAAGGGGAGTGGACACAGATTGTCCCATTTCCAGAATAATAGTAGACACAAGAGCGAACACGAGACTAAGACAAAAAAGAAACCAAAAGCGGCGGCGGCTTCGCGTCGACCACAAGCAACTCAGAGAATCAGATGGCCTTTCTAAGGCCGGCCGATTGAGACCCTCTGCACGAGGTGGGACTCGAACCCACGATCTCGCAACAAGGCGCGAGGTGGGACTCGAACCCACGATCTTGCAACCCCAGATGGTCTCTTGGCCTCCAAAGGGGTCCACCAGGCGTCCCTGGTCCTCCCCTGTTCCTCCTGGGACGTCTCCCAGGGCGAACGGACGGTGGACACCTGGACACGTCTATCCTTATCCACCCCGCGTTCCCTCTCGGAGCGCGGTCTCACTGAGCGTCCGCAAAACTGAAACTGTGATCACACCAAACTTAGAAACAGATCACAGACACCAGACCAAGACAGAACAAAGAATCTTACCTTAAAGTGGGTCTAGGGTCTCTGGGTGGTCGCGCAAATCCCGGACGAGCCCCC
Organism: Mus musculus; assembly: GCF_000001635.26. Taxonomy (NCBI): domain Eukaryota; kingdom Metazoa; phylum Chordata; class Mammalia; order Rodentia; family Muridae; genus Mus; species Mus musculus. The sequence goes on along the minus strand of NC_000073.6, from coordinate 85,454,215 downwards.
AAATGAAAGACCCCAGAAGGGAGACCCTCACTCAAGCCTCGGGACAGCCGCGGACCCAAGAAGACACTGAGACCGAACTCAAAATGTTGAAGGCAAGATTTAATAAAGCAACAGCATGAAAGCACATAGACCAGAGCTCTGAGGTCGAAACTCATACACCTAGTGGTGTAGAGGAGAATCGACGACCAACCAAATTTTTCACAGGCTTATATAGGAAAACTCAAGGGGGGAGAGCGGGGTAGGGAAAGTACAAGTTTACATAACTAAGGGGTTCTGCCAAGGGACAAGGGGTTCTGCCAAGGGATTCTACGTAACTAAGGGGTCATGTCCTATTATTTGGCAATGTATCCGGTTCATTCTGAGGTTGTTCCAGGAGGCCCTTATCTCAAAAATGTTCTTGGAACAGTCTTTAGTTGGGAGGGTTCGAACTCTAGGGTGAGGAGTTCAGGAATGCATTCTGGGGTGAAGAGTTCAGGAGTGTTCTGGGAACACTCTCTAGATGGGAGGGGTCGGGCTCTGGGGTGAGGAAGAGTTCAGTAATTTTTTATTCTTCAGGGATAGCATTGGAAATATAAATGAGGAAAATACCTAATTAAAAAAGAAAAAAAGTTAAATAAATGGATAATTAATCTGGGACCATGAGACCAGTATGGAATTATAGTGGCTTTTCTAAGCCATTCATACATGAAGATCTCTATAATATAGGAAAGACATTGGTTGATCTAAGTGATCATAGAAAACGGGGGACTTTGTCTGTCTAGCTTACTGGAAGACTAATACGAAATTTGTGTCAACCTGGAGCTAAAAAAGAGATTTTTTTTTTTTAAAGTCTAACTGTGTGCGGGAATAATACCAATTTGATATCCATAAAAGAACAACTCAGGTAAATGTAATAAAGCATCTTCCGGAGTTGGGTAATTACCTCCCTGCCCAAAATGTTATATTGCCTTCCAACAAAAGGTTATAATACCAGTGGAGATACTTGGTCCAGCCAGCCTGTTACTAAAAAGAGTGGCAATGGATACAGGAAAAATCCTATTCCAGTGCCACTCTGATTCAGGTAATAAACAAGTACTGCCAAATAGATCATGGCCATATTGATCATTGTTGCTCACTATGTCTGAGCTGGTTAAGTGGGGCTTCCTGAGTTAATTGGGCTGGTGATATGTAGGAAAGCTCTAAGTAAGAAATCATAGATTACATTAAATTTAATTTCTAAGGGAAAGATTGAAGATGAATGAAAACAAGTTAAGTTAGAACTGCCTAAAATGCTTTGTAACAAAACTTGATCTTTGGAGCAAAGCAATTGATAGAGGTTGTTCAAATTCATTATTTTGTTAGCTATAAATTTCTGGGATCACGAAAACTTTGCTGAAAATTAAATACAATACATTTTAACAAGGACAAATGAAAGTTGTTTGTTTACTCTAGTATTTGTTATACAGAGGTGGTGTGGGATGTTGTTTTGTCCTGCTTATCTGATTTAAAATGGCATATATATATATATGTGTATATATATATATATATATATATATATATATATATATATACACACACATATACATATATATAATGAAAATCAGGAACAAAATACCCAGTATTTTAATAACTATTTAGTATAGAGGTTAAGGTCTAACTGGAGTATTAAAACAAACAAATTAAAAACAAACAAACAAACAAACAAAAACATAAAAACTCAAGAGAATGTAAATTTGAAAGGAAGTCAAAGTATCACATAACACTCACAATTCTACCAGAGAGCTTCTACAGATGAAAAACACCAATAGAGATGTGGCTGTACACAAAGGTATCTCAGGAACATCAGTAGCCAGCATTTATACAAACAAAAATTTGACTGAGAAAAAAAATTATGGAAACAATACCCTTCACACACATACACACACACACACACACACACACACACACACACACACATATATATATATAGTGAACCTGCACAAAACTCAAGACCAAGTGAATCTTAGACATCAACATAAATCCACATACACTAAATATAATAGAAGAGAAGGTAGTAAGTAGCCTTGACAGCATTGTTACTGGTGAAATGTTTCTCAATGGAACACCAAGTTCTCAAGCTCTAAGCTCAACAATTAATAAGTGGGAACTCATGAAATGTAAATCTTTTGTGAGGCAAAGTATACAATGAATGACTGCCTCTGCATAAACATCAGGGTAGCACACAGCTACTAAGGAAACTCTGGTATGAGGACCTAATTGAAGACTGCACAAGAGACTAGGGATCTGTGATGAAGACAATGCCATCCCACCTGGATCAGATGCTTGAAAGAGATTCTTATTGGCATGGAGGGAATAAAGGGCACCCCTGAGGATTTATATGCTGCAGTATCCATACCGTATTGCTGCAATGATTTTATTACTAATGGAGTCGGTGTTGGAAATTCTGTGCCACCTCATCTCCAACACACAGGATCAACTAGGGTAGGGCAGTGGGCAGTCTAGGGCACAAGCAGCATCTGCTACCCAAGGTTGTCTATGAACTACATTATCCTCCATTTGGGGCTGCATGTGCATCTCCTTTTCCAGGAGTACCTTGCATGTTGCCACAAGAACTGTGTTCATAATTAGACCTGATCTGTTTTCTTCCTCCTGGAGTCACAACTGTTGTTCTCCCTTTGGTCGCTTTTTAGGTGAGTTGGACCCATAGTGTTTTATGTTGTGGGTCCTGTGAAGTTGAGCGTGCATGGACCTATATTCTTTTTCTGTTTTGTCCTCTCATGGTGGTGACCATCCATTTTCACTTTCAGTTTTTGTTTTGTTTTGTTTTGTTTTTCCTTTTTCCTTTTTTGCCTTTATCCCCTCATCTCTAAGCTCTACTAGCTTTTAATTTCTGTATGGATTTATTCTGGTACTTCACAGAGGTGCTTGTTTCATACATCATGGTACTAGGGATAATCTCTGATTTTTTTTTTTTTTGTCTCCCAGGGACATCTTGCAACCATAAGGCCTGGGAGTAACATCTGAGGGAGTCCTCTGTTTAGTACAAGCCTTTTGACATCTCATCTGTCTTATCTGTCTGTCCTTCATTTGTTTCATTTGAGCTCCTCATCCTTATAGATTCGCCCCGCTTCACCATTAAAGAAACCCAGATTTGGTCCTTAAAATCCTTTCTGTGACACATGGACCAATTTAGGGATGAAGCTGCTTTGCCCCCCTCGATATTTCTGGAGAATATGTGGGGATGTGACTTCTGGATAGGTGGTCTCTTCCTGGCCCTCAAAAAGAGAGGGTCGCAGTCTGGGATTACCCCTTCCTTATCCTTTGTCTCCATCCTCCTTGTTGTTTTCACCAGTCTTTAAAATTATGCTGCAGTTGAAGTGCTTTCTCCAGGAAAACAAGATGATCTCAACAATGAGGATGAGGACATCTCTGCTCTGACCCTCTTTCTGTCAGGCTCTAAACCATCCTCTAATCCTGCTGTCCCAGGATGCTTTCTCTCAACCAATTCTGCTCGAATCCCATTAGAGGTACTCCTAGCTTGCCCCTGGTGTGATCTTTCAGGATGTTGCCTTCCAGTGGTTACTACTGCTGTGGTCATTTTTGCAATTTCTGTCCTTCATGCTGGATTGCCTCTCTCCTAGTGTCTTATTCTCCTCAGATGACTTCTGTCTTTATGAGAAGCGAAGTTCAAACATCTTTGTAGAAATAATTGTCCTAATTTGGGTCCATGAGATGGAGACAATAAAGATTTCCCAGACATCTTTTGCCAGTTTTTAAAAACGCTAGTTCCTGCTAGAACCACAAGGTTACTTCCCAGTTCAGAAGAGTCCCCACTCCCAGTTGCTAGATTCTGCTCCTCTGCCTGAAAAAATGATATCCTGTTTGAAAGATTACTTCACTTTTCACCTACTCTTGTCACTTACCCCTAATACCGAGAATCCTTGTTTATGCTTCTATCTATATAAAAACTACAAACCCCTAGTTGCACTCCTGACCCACACTCCTATCCCTCACAGTGGGAAGGTTTTCCATGTGGGTCTGACTCTAATAAAAGACTCTTGTTACTTTGTATGATGTTCAAAATCCTTAGAGTTCTTCTGGAAGTCCTAAAAATTGGGCATAACACCAGCAGTCTGAGGAGTTCTTCATGAAATTCCTGTTCCCTGTGACTGGGACACTGAAGAGATAGGTCGATGATGGTATAACCAGAGACATGATCATTTAATCAGCTTCCAAGGGAAGGTCTTAATTCCTCCACTCACAATGCTGTGACAGCCATAAGGAATGATGATATCCATAAGTGGTTTGTTGCCAAGCACTTTGGTCATAGATCATGTATAGAGGATGCACCAACCCTCCTATTGAAGAGTCCCCTGATCATACCTGTGGGGCTGTACCAAGCACAGTCACCTCAAATAGGACTCCTACTCAGCTAGCTATGCACAAGAGCAGATGTTCCAGTTGTAGCAAATCTTTCCATTGCACTAGGGATTAACCTTCTCAATAGCAGGAAGACAATTTAAATTCCAAAAGAGGCTCGCCTCTTCCCCACCCCTACCACCCCAGTAAGAGTGAGCCCTGTTTGGCCAGAAGGGTTTTGGACTTTGCATGTGTTTCTTCCCTCCTACATGATGACTATATATCGACTGTGTACTCCTTAAATGGTTGGTTGACAGAGGGGAAGTTGTCACTATAATAGCAAAAACAAACTAACAAAAACCAATTATTGAAGTTCCCTCACTGGGAATTCAGACCTGATCCCTCCATTACTGGAGTTGAAAGTCAACAGGCAACCAAAAAGACTACCTGACCTGTCAGTTGGCAGAACTTGGACAACAACCACGCATCTTTTACACCTATTGTTGCTGATGTTCCCTGAAACCTCTGGGGAAGAGATATTCTGGAAGACATGGGTGTTGTCCTTACTATGGAAGATCATTCCTTTGTTAATAATGCTATACAAGATTGACCAAGTTGGCCTCACAAGTCTTAAAATCAGGAATCACTGCTAATTATACTTGCCACTGTCATCCAGAGTCATTTCACATCGGGGTACCTGATCCTATAACATTGGTCTCCTGTTGAAAGTCCATACCTGCATAGACCTGCAGCCCATTTTGGAACCTACATGTTCTGTTCTTAAGGAACTGGTCTTGGAACAAGTAGCTTTGGGACATTTGGAAGCCTCAATCAGCAGACATATTACTCCAAGTTTTGTTCTTAAAAATAATTCAGTGAAATATATGTTTCTGTGGATCGGATAGCCATTAATAAACATAGGGAAAATGGGGATGACTCAAGTGGGATGGCCTCATTCTAGTGCTAGCCGACTCAAGTACCATGTGAAGAGTCTACGTATTGAGGATTGCTTTTTCCAGATTCCTCTTGCTCCCCGGGATAGATAGAGTTTTTGCCTTTATACTATGTGAGCCTAGTGTGAATACACCAGCCAAAAGATACCAATGGACAGTCCTGTCTCATGGCATGGGAATAGCCTGACCATTTGTCAGCTGTATGTGGCTGGAGCCATACAAGCTCTCTCCAAGGCTGTTGTTGAAGTCAATTAAATGGATGGTATTGTGTTTTCACAAACTAGCTTGCCTGGTCTGGAAAAGTGTCCTGTCAATTGTTGCTTAACTTAGAAAAATTAGAATTGAAGGTTGTTCCAGAAAAGATGCATGGAGTTACCCCAATGTGCCTTCCTGGGCTTTTTTATTTGTGATAGGATTCATCCCCTGGACTTCTCCATATTAGCAAAATTATCCTATCCCTTCCTGAAATGACAGCAATTGTATGGGACTTTTAACTGGCTCAAAACTTTCCTGCCTATTCTGGACCATGAAAAATGAGTCACATCTTTTCTCTATTGGAGTGGCCTAACAGTGCTTCCAACAGGGTTAAACTAACATCTGAGGAAAGCAACTTACTACAGAAAATTATGATCCTTCTTTTTGTAACAACTCTAGAAACACATGATCCAGAAAAAAACAAAAAAAACAAAAAACAAAAAACAAAAAAAACAAAAACCTCATGTCTATATGTCTGTGGTTTATTGAGGGGGTTCCTAGGAGTGTTTTAGCAGAATGGGCCCCACATGTGTTTGCACCAGGCCCACTCTGATTTATTTAAGGTTAGCAAAATGTTTGAGATTGCCTTCCACCTTGACATAAAGATGAGAAGCTTAGCAAAGAGAACTTATAAAAGTGAACCAGCCATAAAAATTCTGCCATTCTTCCTACGATATTTTCAATTATTAATGGCAGATTCCCTCAGTTTTCAAGAAATGGTGGCAGTATTCATAGGTTTCTTGAATAATTACCCACTGCCAAACAAGAATTCTACTGGTACACTCCAGGTGCCAATTACACTTAAATTTGAAAGCATTCCTAGCTCTCTCCCCATTCCCAAAGCACCTATGGCTTTTCTCATGCTAATAACACCAGATATGTGGCTCTTATCTAAAGACAAGGAGAGAAATGGCACAACTCAAATTCTCTCTGATCCTTTCTCATTGCAACTAAGTGCATTATTTGTTTTCCTAAAACGTTTGAGTGTTACCATCTGGAGCTGGTCAATATTTTCAGATAGCCAATATGTAGTATAAGCTGCCCTCACCCTGTCATTCAACTTTACTAAACAGAAAAAAAGCCCTATATATTTATACATAAGATCTATCTGGAAGGCTCTCAAGAATAGTGCATATGCCTGCTTCATCTTACACACAAGATCACATTCTAAATTGTCTGGCATTTTAGTACAGGGAAATGAGAGAACCAAAACCCTGATTAAGGCTGTAGACATGAATCTGCTAGAAAAAGGAAGAATATTATACCAATAAATTAACTTTTTCCTTCAGAATTATGTAAGTTCTTGCCCAAATTGCTTATGTCAAAATCTCAACATCTTGCAAGTTTCTGTACAACTTGTACAACTCTTGCACCATTGGAGCCCCTTTCAGGTCCACTATTAACACTAGAGGTCTACTCCCCAAAGCAATCTGGTAAAGGGATGTCACCCACTACCCAGTCTTTGATAATCTTAGATATGTACATATTGTGGGAGGTGTTTACTCTGCCTTCATAGACATGGTGGCCATGGAGGGAAAAAAGTACTGTCATGCTATTAAGGCCATGAAATTAGCAATGCTGATAATGGGAGTGGCTTGAGCATTTAAGACTTGCAATGGGCGTGCTTACTCATCTCATCAGTACAGTACCTTCTTATCCTCATGGAAAATTAGTCACTCCTTTGGGGTAGTCTATAATCCTCAAGGCCAGACAATCATAGAAAGTGCAAATATCTCCTTTAATGAAGTACTTGTTTGGATCACCTCCTCAGAATCCAAAAGAGATTAATAGCTAACATTGGTAGAGAGCATATTTCATTTTAACGTTCTCTCCTTTGATGAGAAAGGGCTGAGCCCTGCTTAAAACACTGGGCATTTTGCAAAGGGATATTCTCCTCCCATTGGTCCCACCCTCCTTTTGACAAGGGAGCAGGTTATGCTTGTGTTTTCCCCAAGTATGCAACCATAGCAATATGGGTTCTCTTGAGAGATATTTGCTCAGCCATTGACCAGGGTGTGCTGAAGGAGTCAGGAGAGGATAAGGAACAGCAAAGGTAATGAACAGTGCCCTGGTAAAGAAACAAGCGAGCAACTTAAAATCATTCCAGAGAGGTTTAGAACAAAAAAGAAGCAAACTCACACAGGAGAAATAAACAGAAGAAAAGAGTCAACCACAGGGTGGAAATGTACCAAATAGAAACAAAGAGAAAAATACAAAGGATCAACAAAACCAAAAGCTGGTTCTTTAAGAGAATCAACAACATAGATAAACCCCTAGACAAACTAACTAAAGGTCCCAGAGGCAGTATCCAAATTAACAAAATCAGAAACGAAAAAGGAGACATAATAAGAGAAGCAGAGGAAATTTAAAAAAATCACCAGATCTTAGTACAAAAGTCTATACTCAATAAAACTGGAAATTTTAGAAAACTGGATGGTTTTCTAGGCAGATATCACATACCAAAGTCAAATCAACAACAGAAAAATTCTCTAAACATATACATAATTAACAAAGAAACAGAGGAATTCATTAAAAATCTCCCAAACATAAACACCACAGGGACAGATAGATTTAGGGCAGAATTCTACTAGACCTTCACAGTCACCAATATTCCTCAAACTATTCCATAATATAGAAACAGAAGGTATACTACCAATTCATTCTATGAAGCCACAATTACTCTGACACTTCAACTGCTCAAGAAATCATTAAAAAATGAGATCTTCAGACCAATCTCACTCCTGAATATCAGTGGATAAATACATAATAAAATTCTTGCAACCTGAATCCAAGAACATACCAAAACTATCATTCATGATGATCAAGTAGGCTTCACCCAAGGGTTGCATGGTTGGTTCAATGTACAAAATCCATTAATATATCCCAGTATATAAACAAACTCAAAAAAAAAATCACATGATTGTGGGGCATTGGGCTATGCACAGACATGCTGGTATCCAGTCAAGCAGAGGTCTGAACCCCGAAGTTAAAATTCACCTACATGACAAGATAGGTATTCCCTCATGCTCCTGGAACTCTGGATCCTGCCTAAGTTACTGCTCCCCACAGCCCCCACAAGAGAAGCATGGTCAGTAGTCACTTAGGCAAGGGACCAAGCTTCTGATCTTCAGGCTAAACTATTCCCCAGTTATCTAGCAACAGTAATGACCACAAAAAGGACTGTTCAGCCCTTGCTTGCTCTCTTACTTGTCTCTCACTCCTTTGTTCTCTTGCCTCTCACTTTTCTCACTCCTCTCTCCTCTTTCCTTTCTCTTTGTCTTCTCTCCTCTCTCCTCTCCTCTTTTCTCTCCCTCTTACTCTTTCTTTTTAGCTTTTCCTCTCTTTCTCCCTCTTTTCTACCTTCTCTCTTCCCCCCTACATTTCTATAATAAAGCTCTAAAACCATAGAATGTCTTTGTTCATCAAGGGCCACTGTGCTTGAAGGATGGGACAGACTTTCTCCTAATGAGCCATTTATAATCTCCTATTAGTAGGCCTTCCTGTGTTCCAGTAAAGATCTGCTGAACTCACTCTTGGAGATTTTGGGAACCTCTCTTCCCTCATCCCTCTCTCTTATGACCCTGGTGGCTTTAGCAAAGACACTCTGGGATTCCCAGGTAGAGCTGCCCCTTGGACACCCCCTGAAAAGTAGGTCAGAGTCCTGAATGCCCACCCAGAGCTGAGTGGAAAGTGTATGGCAACTCTCCCATACCTGACAGACCAGAGACTAGGTAAAACTCTGTCAGGGTGTGGGTCTCTCCCCCCCTCTTCCCCAGGGCCCCCGTTTTTAGTTATCAAGACATGATTATCTCCTTAGGTGAAGAAAAATAATTTGACAAAATACAAGACCCCTTCATGTTAAAAGTATTGGAGAGGTCAGGAATTCAAGGCTTATACCTAAACATGATAAATAAAATTTACTGCAAAACAACAGCCAATATCAAATTATATAGAGAGATACTTAAAGCAATCACACTAAAATCAGGGACAAGGAATGGATAACCACTCTCCCAATATCTATTGAATATAACACCAGAAGCACTAGCTACAACAACAACAACAACAACAACAACAACAACAACGACAACAACAACAGAGAGATCAAGGGGAGACAAATTGACAAAGAAGAAATAAATGGATCACTATTTTCAGATGATATGATAGTATGCATAAGCAACCACAAAAAGTCTACCAGAGGACATCTCAAGCTTATAAACAACTTAGCAAAGTGACCAGATATAAAATGAACTCAAATAAATCTGTAGACTTCCTTATACAAATAGAAAACTGGCTGAGAAGCAAATTAAGGAAACAACTCCATTCACAGTAGCCACAAATAGTATAACCAATCTTTTGGTAACTCTAACCAAACAAGTGAGAAACCTGTAGGACCATAACTTAGTGTCTCTCAAGAAAAAAAGCAAAAATCTCAGAAAATGGAGAGATCTCACAATGTCACAGAATGGTAAAATATGCATAGTAAAAATGACCATCCTAGCAAAGCAACCTACAGATTCAATGCAATCCTCATCAAAATCCCAACACAAATCTTCAAAGACATGGAAAGAACAATTCTCAAATTCATCTGAAAAGCCAAAAAATTGGCAATAGCAAAGATAATAGTCTCTTTTTTAAAGACTTATTTATTTATTTTCTGCATAGGAGTACAACATTGCTCTTTTCAGACACACCAGAGGAGAGCATCAGATCCCATTACAGATGGTTGTGAGCCACTATGTGCTTGCTCAGTATTAAACTCAGGAACTCTGGAAGAGCAGTCAGTGCTCTTACCTGCTGAGCCATCTCTGCAGCCCCACAAAGACAATTTTTAATAAGAAAGGAACTTCTGGAGAATCAGGATCCCTGACCTCAAGGTTTACTACAGAGCAATAGTACTAAGACCTGTATATTATTGGCACTGAGACAGACACTTTGATCAGTGGAGTATTATTGAAGACCCAGGAATAAAAGCACACACCTATGGGCACTTGATATTTGACAAAGAATCCAAAACTATACAATGGAGTAAAAAAAGCAATTTCAATAAATAGTGCTGATATAACTGTCTGTTTGTATGTAGAAGAATTAAAATAGAGCCATATATATATTACCTTACAGAAAGCTCCATTCCAAGTGGATTAAGAGGCTCAACATAAAACCAGACACACTAAATCTAATAGAAGACAAACTGGAAAAGAACCTTGAAGTCATTGGCACAGGGGGAAATTTCCTATATAGAACTCTAATAGCCCATGCTCTAAGATCAAGAATGGATAAATGGGGGCATAAGTCCCTTCCGCTCGACTCGAGCCCCGGGCTACCTTGCCAGCAGAGTCTTGCCCAACACCCACAAGGGCCCACACGGGACCCCCCACGGGATCCTAAGACCTCTGGTGAGTGGAACACAGCACCTGCCCCAATCCAATCGCGCGGAACCTGAGACTGCGGTACATAGGGAAGCAGGCTACCTGGGCCTGATCTGGGGCACAAGCCCCTTCCGCTCCACTCGAGCCCCGGGCTACCTTGCCAGCGGAGTCGGCTGACACCCACAAGGGCCCACACAGGATTCCACAAGAGATCCTAAGACCTCTAGTGAGTGGAACACAACTTCTGCCAGGAGTCTGGTTCGAACAACAGATATCTGGGTACCTGCCCTGCAAGAAGAGAGCTTGCCTGCAGAGAATACTCTGCCCACTGAAACTAAGGAGAGTGCTACCCTCCAGGTCTGCTTATAGAGGCTAACAGAATCACCTGAAGAACAAGCTCTTAACAGTGACAACTAAAACAGCTAGCTTCAGAGATTACCAGATGGCGAAAGGCAAACGTAAGAATCCTACTAACAGAAATCAAGACCACTCACCATCATCAGAACGCAGCACACCCACCCCACCTAGTCCTGGGCACCCCAACACAACCGAAAATCTAGACCCAGATTTAAAAACATTTCTCATGATGATGATAGAGGACATCAAGAAGGACTTTCATAAGTCACTTAAAGAATTACAGGAGAGCACTGCTAAAGAGTTACAGGCCCTTAAAGAAAAGCAGGAAAACACAGCCAAACAGGTAGAAATCATTAAAGAAAAACAGGAAAACACATCCAAACAGGTGATGGAAATGAACAAAACCATACTAGAACTAAAAGGGGAAGTAGACACAATAAAGAAAACCCAAAGCGAGGCAACGCTGGAGATAGAAACCCTAGGAAAGAGATCTGGAACCATAGATGCGAGCATCAGCAACAGAATACAAGAAATGGAAGAGAGAATCTCAGGTGCAGAAGATTCCATTGAGAACATCGACACAACAGTCAAAGAAAATACAAAATGCAAAAGGATCCTAACTCAAAACATCCAGGTAATCCAGGACACAATGAGAAGACCAAACCTACGGATAATAGGAATTGATGAGAATGAAGATTTTCAACTTAAAGGGCCAGCTAATATCTTCAACAAAATAATAGAAGAAAACTTCCCAAACATAAAAAAAGAGATGCCCATGATCATACAAGAAGCCTACAGAACTCCAAATAGACTGGACCAGAAAAGAAATTCCTCCCGACACATAATAATCAGAACAACAAATGAACTAAATAAAGATAGAATATTAAAAGCAGTAAGGGAGAAAGGTCAAGTAACATATAAAGGAAGGCCTATCAGAATTACACCAGACTTTTCACCAGAGACTATGAAAGCCAGAAGAGCCTGGACAGATGTTATACAGACACTAAGAGACCACAAATGCCAGCCCAGGCTACTATACCCGGCCAAACTCTCAATTACCATAGATGGAGAAACCAAAGTATTCCACGAAAAAAACAAATTCACACAATATCTTTCCACGAATCCAGCCCTTCAAAGGATAATAACAGAAAAGAAGCAATACAAGGACGGAAATCACGCCCTAGAACAACCAAGAAAGTAATCATTCAACAAACAAAAAAGAAGAAAGCCACAAGAACAGAATGCCAACTCTAACAACAAAAATAAAAGGAAGCAACAATTACTTTTCCTTAATATCTCTTAATATCAATGGACTCAATTCCCCATTAAAAAGACATAGACTAACAGACTGGCTACACAAACAGGACCCAACATTCTGCTGCTTACAGGAAACCCATCTCAGGGAAAAGGACAGACACTACCTCAGAGTGAAAGGCTGGAAAACAATTTTCCAAGCAAATGGACTGAAGAAACAAGCTGGAGTAGCCATTTTAATATCGGATAAAATCGACTTCCAACCCAAAGTTATCAAAAAAGACAAGGAGGGACACTTCATACTCATCAAAGGTAAAATCCTCCAAGAGGAACTCTCAATTCTGAATATCTACGCACCAAATGCAAGGGCAGCCACATTCATTAGAGACACTTTAGTAAAGCTCAAAGCATACATTGCACCTCACACAATAATAGTGGGAGACTTCAACACACCACTTTCTTCAAAGGACAGATCGTGGAAACAGAAACTAAACAGGGACACAGTGAAACTAACAGAAGTTATGAAACAAATGGACCTGACAGATATCTACAGAACATTTTATCCTAAAACAAAAGGATATACCTTCTTCTCAGCACCTCACGGGACCTTCTCCAAAATTGACCATATAATTGGTCACAGGCCTCAATAGATACAAAAATATTGAAATTGTCCCATGTATCCTATCAGACCACCATGGCCTAAGACTTATCTTCAATAACAACATAAATAATGGAAAGACAACATTCACGTGGAAACTGAACAACACTCTTCTCAATGATACCTTGGTCAAGGAAGGAATAAAGAAAGAAATTAAAGACTTTTTAGAGTTTAATGAAAATGAAGCCACAACGTACCCAAACCTATGGGACACAATGAAAGCATTTCTAAGAGGGAAACTCATAGCTCTGAGTGCCTCCAAGAAGAAACGGGAGACAGCACATACTAGCAGCTTGACAACACATCTAAAAGCCCTAGAAAAAAAGGAAGCAAATTCACCCAAGAGGAGTAGACGGCAGGAAATAATCAAACTCAGGGGTGAAATCAACCAAGTGGAAACAAGAAGAACTATTCAAAGAATTAACCAAACGAGGAGTTGGTTCTTTGAGAAAATCAACAAGATAGATAAACCCTTAGCTAGACTCACTAAAGGGCACAGGGACAAAATCCTAATTAACAAAATCAGAAATGAAAAGGGAGACGTAACAACAGATCCTGAAGAAATCCAAAACACCATCAGATCCTTCTACAAAAGGTTATACTCAACAAAACTGGAAAACCTGGACGAAATGGACAAATTTCTGGACAGATACCAGGTACCAAAGTTGAATCAGGATCAAGTTGATCATCGAAACAGCCCCATATCACCTAAAGAAATAGAAGCAGTTATTAATAGTCTCCCAACCAAAAAAAGCCCAGGACCAGATGGGTTTAGTGCAGAGTTCTATCAGACCTTCAAAGAAGATCTAATTCCAGTTCTGCACAAACTATTTCACAAAATAGAAGTAGAAGGTACTCTACCCAACTCATTTTATGAAGCCACTATTGCTCTGATACCTAAACCACAGAAAGACCCAACAAAGATAGAGAACTTCAGACCAATTTCTCTTATGAATATCGATGCAAAAATCCTCAATAAAATTCTCGCTAACCGAATCCAAGAACACATTAAAGCAATCATTCATCCTGACCAAGTAGGTTTTATTCCAGGGATGCAGGGATGGTTTAATATACGAAAATCCATCAATGTAATCCATTATATAAACAAACTCAAAGACAAAAACCACATGATCATCTCGTTAGATGCAGAAAAAGCATTCGACAAGATCCAACACCCATTCATGATAAAAGTTCTGGAAAGATCAGGAGTTCAAGGCCCATACCTAAACATGATAAAAGCAATCTACAGCAAACCAGTAGCCAACATCAAAGTAAATGGAGAGAAGCTGGAAGCAATCCCACTAAAATCAGGGACTAGACAAGGCTGCCCACTTTCTCCCTACCTTTTCAACATAGCACTTGAAGTATTAGCCAGAGCAATTCGACAACAAAAGGAGATCAAGGGGATACAAATTGGAAAAGAGGAAGTCAAAATATCACTTTTTGCAGATGATATGATAGTATATATAAGTGACCCTAAAAATTCTACCAGAGAACTCCTAAGCCTGATAAACAGCTTCGGTGAAGTAGCTGGATATAAAATAAACTCAAACAAGTCAATGGCCTTTCTCTATACAAAGAATAAACAGGCTGAAAAAGAAATTAGGGAAACAACACCCTTCTCAATAGTCACAAATAATATAAATTATCTTGGCATGACTCTAACTAAGGAAGTGAAAGATCTGTATGATAAAAACTTCAAATCTCTGAAGAAAGAAATTAAGGAAGATCTCAGAAGATGGAAAGATCTCCCATGCTCATGGATTGGCAGGATCAACATTGTAAAAATGGCTATCTTGCCAAAAGCAATCTACAGATTCAATGCAATCCCCATCAAAATCCCAACTCAATTCTTCAACGAATTGGAAGGAGCAATTTGCAAATTCATCTGGAATAACAAAAAACCTAGGATAGCAAAAAGTCTTCTCAAGGATAAAAGAACTTCTGGCGGAATCACCATGCCAGACCTAAAGCTTTACTACAGAGCAATTGTGATAAAAACTGCATGGTACTGGTATAGAGACAGACAAGTAGACCAATGGAATTGAATTGAAGACCCAGAAATGAACCCACACACCTATGGTCACTTGATCTTCGACAAGGGAGCTAAAACCATCCAGTGGAAGAAAGACAGCATTTTCAACAATTGGTGCTGGCACAACCGGTTGTTATCGTGTAGTAGAATGCGAATCGATCCATACTTATCTCCTTGTACTAAGGTCAAATCTAAGTGGATCAAGGAACTTCACATAAAACCAGAGACACTGAAACTTATAGAGGAGAAAGTGGGGAAAAGCCTTGAAGATATGGGCACAGGGGAAAAATTCCTGAACAGAACAGCAATGGCTTGTGCTGTAAGATCGAGAATTGACAAATGGGACCTAATGAAACTCCAAAGTTTCTGCAAGGCAAAAGACACCGTCAATAAGACAAAAAGACCACCAACAGATTGGGAAAGGATCTTTACCTATCCTAAATCAGATAGGGGACTAATATCCAACATATATAAAGAACTCAAGAAGGTGGACTTCAGAAAATCAAATAACCCCATTAAAAAATGGGGCTCAGAACTGAACAAAGAATTCTCACCTGAGGAATACCGAATGGCAGAGAAGCACCTGAAAAAATGTTCAACATCCTTAATCATCAGGGAAATGCAAATCAAAACAACCCTGAGATTCCACCTCACACCAGTCAGAATGGCTAAGATCAAAAATTCAGGTGACAGCAGATGCTGGCGTGGATGTGGAGAAAGAGGAACACTCCTCCATTGTTGGTGGGAGTGCAGGCTTGTACAACCACTCTGGAAATCAGTCTGGCCGTTCCTCAGAAAATTGGACATAGTACTACCGGAGGATCCAGCAATACCTCTCCTGGGCATATATCCAGAAGATGCCCCAACTGGTAAGAAGGACACATGCTCCACTATGTTCATAGCAGCCTTATTTATAATAGCCAGAAGCTGGAAAGAACCTAGATGCCCCTCAACAGAGGAATGGATACAGAAAATGTGGTACATCTACACAATGGAGTACTACTCAGCTATTAAAAAGAATGAATTTATGAAATTCCTAGCCAAATGGATGGACCTGGAGGGCATCATCCTGAGTGAGGTAACACATTCACAAAGGAACTCACACAATATGTACTCACTGATAAGTGAATATTAGCCCCAAACCTAGGATACCCAAGATATAAGATATAATTTGCTAAACACATGAAACTCAAGAAGAATGAAGACTGAAGTGTGGACACTATGCCCCTCCTTAGATTTGGGAACAAAACACCCATGGAAGGAGTTACAGAGACAAAGTTTGGAGCTGAGATGAAAGGATGGACCATGTAGAGACTGCCATATCCAGGGATCCACCCCATAATCAGCATCCAAACACTGACACCATTGCATACACTAGAAAGATTTTATCGAAAGGACCCAGATGTAGCTGTCTCTTGTGAGACTATGCCGGGGCCTAGCAAACACAGAAGTGGATGCTCACAGTCAGCTAATGGATGGATCATAGGGCTCCCAATGGAGGAGCTAGAGAAAGTAGCCAAGGAGCTAAAGGGATCTGCAACCCTATAGGTGGAACAACATTATGAACTAACCAGTACCCCGGAGCTCTTGACTCTAGCTGCATATATATCAAAAGATGGCCTAGTTGGCCATCACTGGAAAGAGAGGCCCATTGGACTTGCAAACTTTATATGCCCCAGTACAGGGGAACACCAGGGCCAAAAAGGGGGAGTGTGTGGGCAGGGGAGTGGGGGTGGGTGGATATGGGGGACTTTTGGTATAGCATTGGAAATGTAAATGAGCTAAATACCTAATAAAAAATGGAAAAAAAAAAGAATGGATAAATGGACCCTCATGGAACTGGAAAGCTTCTGTAAGGCAAAGGACATAGTCAATTAGACAAATCAGCAACCTACAAATTGGGAAAATATATTCACTAACCACACATCCAATAGAGGGATAACATCCAAAATATATAAAGAATTCAAGAAGATAACTACCTAAAAACCAAACAACCCAGTCAAAAAATGGGGTACAGAACTAAACCTAGGATTCACAACAGAGGCATCTCGATTGACTGAGAAGTACCTAAAGAAACGATCAAACCCTTCAGTGATTAGAGAAATACAAATCATAACGACCCTGAGAATCCACCTTACAGCAATCAGAACAGCTAAGGTCCAAACCTCAGATGACAACACATGTTGCTGAGGATGTGGAGATAGAGGAACACTCCTCCATTGTTGGTGTGATTGCAAACTGGTGCAACCACTCTGCAAGTAATTCTGGAGCTTCTTCAGAAAATTAGAAATAGATATACCTAAAGATTCAGCAATACCACTCTTGGGAATATACCCAAATGATACCCCAGAATGTCATAGGAGCACGTGTTCAATTATGTTCACACTGGCCTTATTTGTGATATCCAGAAACAGAAAAAAACCTAGATGTCCCAAGACAAAATCAAGGATACAGAAAACGTTTTTCATGATATTTTAATTTTTCATGACATCTCAATTTATCAGGATCCCTGAGATCTAAGAATGGAATACTACTCAGTTATTAACTATGAGGACATGATGAGTTTTTTCAGGAAAATGAATGTAACTTGAAAACATTATCTTGAGTAAAGTTACTCAGATCCAAAAAGAAAGTCATGGTATGGACTCAAAAATAAAGTTGATATTAGCCCAAAATAAGTATATAATATCAAAGATACAGTCCACAGAACTCAAAAAGTTCAGTAAGTTGAAGGGCTCAAGTAAGGATGCCTCAGTCCCACTTGGGAAAGAAGAATCAAATACAAGGGGGATGGAGGGAATACAAGGGCCTGGTAGGGAATGTGGATGGGGTAGGGGGTAGATGGGAACATGATCTGGTATTAGATGAAGAAAAAGACCTGGAGCCCTGAGGGCCAGCATAAAGAATGGAGCCAGACTTCCTCGGTTACCAGGTTTCCCCTAAGGAACCTGGGGAGTAAGTAAATCTTGGGCATAGAATGGAAAGACCTTGGATGAAATGCCCAAGAATAGGGAGGGGAAACTTATAGAGCCGACCTCTAACAGAAAGTCAGGGCGTGAAGTGATTGGGGAGGGGTGCCAACCCACAGTCAAAACTCTGACTCATAATTATTCCTGTCTGAAAAAACTGCAGGGATGGAAATGGAGCAGAGGCTGAGGAAAAGGAGATCCTACAACAGGCCCAAATTAGGATCCAGATCAAGGGGAGGTCCCAAGGAGCACTATTACTGAGAATATAGAGTGCTCACTAAAATGGACCTATCATGGCTGTCTTTCCGAAAGATCCAACAAGCAGCAGAAAAAGTCAGATACAGATATTTGGACCCAACCAGTAGAAAAAAGCCACTGACCGCTGTGGTTGAATTGGAGAAAGGCTAAATGAGCCTGAACAGGAGATTGACCCTAGAGTAGGACCAACAGTCTCAATTTATCAGGATCCCTGAGATCTTTCAAAAACAGGACTACCAACTTGAGAGCATACACCAGCTAAAATGAGGCCCCCAATACCTATATAGCAGAGGACTTATGGTTTTGGGTAGAATCAGAGAAGATGCAAGTAACCAGAGAAAATGGAGGCTCCAGGGAATTGAGGTCTGATGTAGAGGGGTGTATGTAGTGGGGATATCATAGTGGAGACAGGGGAGTGGGGAGGAGATATGGGATGTGGAATGGATAGAGGGTACACAGGGAGGGAAATGAGATCTGGAATGCAAATTAATTAATTAATTAATAGAAGATAAGCATTTTAATATCAAGGAAGTCATGTAAAGTAAGTAAAATATTAAAAAGTATTATATAATAAATAAAATATTTAATATTAATATCAAAAATTAATAACAAATAAATAAAATGTTAAAAAGAAGAAAAGCATTTTAAAATTTCTTTATTTTTTTCAAATTTTTTTAGATATTTTCTTCATTTACATTTTAAATGCTATCCAGAAAGTCCCGTATGCCTTCCCCCGGCCCTGTTCACCTCCCCACCCTGTTCACCTCCCCACCCACTCCCACTTCTTGGCCCTGGTGTTCCCCTGTACTAGGGGACATAAAGTTTGCAAGACCAAGGGACCTCTCTTCCCATTGATGGGCGACTAGGCCATCTTCTGCTACATGTGCAGCTAGACACACAAGCTCTGGGGGTACTTGCTGTTCCTCCTATAGGGTTTCAGACCCCTTCAGCTCCTTGGGTACATTTTCTAGCTCCTCCATTGAGGGTCCTGTGTTCTATCCAATAGATGACTATGAGCATTCAATTCTGTATTTGCCAGGCACTGACACAGCCTCACAAGAGAGAGCTATATCAGAGTCTGGTCAGCAAAACCTTTCTGGCATATGCAATAGAGTCTGGGTTTAGTGGTTATATATATTATGGATCCCTGGATGGTCTTTCCTTCAGGCTTACCTACGAACTTTGTATCTGCAACTCCTTCCATGGGTATTTTGTTCCCCATTCTAGAAGGAGCAAGGTATCCACACTTTGGTCTCCTTTCTTCTTGAGTTTTTTTTTTTTTCAAATTGTATCTTGGATATTCTAAGGTTCTAGGCTAATATCTGCTTATCAGTGAGTTCATACCATGTGTGTTCTTTTGTGATTGGGTTACCTAATTGAGGATGATATCCTCCAGATGCATCCAGTCACCTAAGAATTTCATGAATTCATTGTTTTTAATTGCTGAGCAGTATTCCATTATGTAAATGTACCACATTTTCTGTATCTATTCTGCTGTTAAGGGATATCTGGGTTCTTTCCCGCTTCTGAATATTATAAATAAGGATGCTATTTACATAGTGGAGCATGTGTCCATATTACAAGTTGGAACATCTCTGGGTATATGCCCAGGACAGGAATTGCTGGATCTTCTGTTAGTATTATGTCCAATTTTCTAAGGAACCACCAGACAGATTTCCAGAGTGGTTGTACCAGCTTTCAATCCCATCAACAATGGAGGAGAGTTCCTCTTTCTCTACATCCTCGCCACCATCTGCTGTCACCTGAATTTTTGATCTTAGCAGTTTCTGACTGGTGTGAGGTGGAATCTCAGGGTAGTTATGATTTGCATTTCCCTGATGATTAAGGATGTTGAACATTTTTTCAGGTGCTTCTCATCCATTCCATATTCCTCAGTTGAGAATTCTTTGTTTAGGTCTGTAGTCCATTTTTTAATAGGGTTATGTAAAGGGCTGCAATATATGTGCCGCCACTAGATAGTGCTAAACCTCTTTGTGCGCAGCTGCGAAAGCACAGCCAGCCAAAGTCACCAGTCCGTCTCCGAGGCTTTTGCCCAACCCCTGGGGGCTTTAACCTATCCCCAGGGTGCATGAAGATCATGGGTGTTGCTACCAGTCCTAGTTTAGACACGTCACCAAAAGTATTTAAGCCACACACTTTCTGAGCTTTCTTTGTCTACCTCAATATGATATAGAAGTAAAAGTTAACCGTGGAAGAATCTGGTGTGTCCTGTGTTTATTTCCCGCGGGACGGGGATAAGCTCGGGATAGGGTTATTTGATTTACTGGAGTCCATCTTCTTGTGTTCTTTATATATATTAGATATTAGTCCCCTGTCTGATTTTGGATTGGTAAAGATCCTTTCCCAATCTGTTGGTGGCCTTTTTGTCTTATTGACAGTGTCTTTTGCCTTACAGAAGCTTTGCAAATTATCAAGGTCCCATTTGTAAATTCTAGATCTTACAGCACAAGCAACTGCTTTTCTGTTCAGGAATTTTTCCCCTGTGCCCATAACTTCGAGGCTTTTCCCTACCTTTTCCACTATATGTTTCAGTGTCTCTGGATTTATGTGGAGTTCCTTGATCCACTTAGACTTGATCTTAGTATAAGGGGATAAGAAAAGATCAATTTGCATTCTTTCACATGATAACCTCCAGTTGGTGCCAGCACCATTTCTTAAAAATGTTGTCTTTTTTCCACGGAATGGTTTTAGCTCCCTTGTCAAAGATGAAGTGACCATAGGTGTATGGGTTTATTTCTGGGTCTTTAATTCTATTCCTTTGGTCTATCTGTCTGTTTCTGTACAAGTACCATGCAGTTTTTATCACAATTGCTCTGTAGTACAGCTTTAGGTCAGGCATGGTGATTCTACCAGAGATTCTTTTATCCTTGAGAAGAGTTGTTGCTATCCTAGGTTTTTTGTTATTCCAGATGAATTTACAAATTGCCCTTTCGAATTCATTGAAGAATTGAGTTGTAATTTTGATGGGGATTGTATTGAATCTATAGATTACTTTCAGCAAGATAGCCATTTTTACTATATTGATCCTGCCAATCGATGAGCATGGGAGATCATTCCATCTTTTGAGATCTTCTTTGATTTCTTTCTTCAGAGACTTAAAGTTCTTATCATATAGATCTTTCATTTCCTTATTTAGAGTCACATCAAGGTATTTTATATCATTTGTGACTATTGTGAAGGATGTTTATTCCCTAATTTGTTTCTCAGCCTGTTTATCCTTGTGTAGAGGAAGGTCATTGATTTGTTTGAGTTATTTTTATATCCAGCTACTTCACTGAAGCTCTTTATCAGGTTGAGGTGTTCTCTGGTGGAAATTTTAGGATCACTTATATATGCTATCATATCATCTTCAAATAGTGATATTTTGACTTCTTCCTTTCCACATTGTATCCCCTTGACCTCCTTTTGTTGTCTAATTGCTCTGGCTAGGACTTCAAGTACTATATTGACTAGGTAGGGAGAGAGTGGGCAGCCTTGTCTAGTCCCTGATTTTAGTGGGATTGCTTCCAGCTTCCCTCCATTTAGTTTGATTTTGGCTACTGGTTTGCTGTAGATTGCTTTTATTATGTTTAGGTATGGGCCTTGAATTCCTGATCTTTCCAAGAATTTTATCTTGAATGGTTCTTGGATTTTGTCAAGTGCTTTCTCAGCATCTACCAAGATGATTATGTGGTTTTTTTCCTTTGAGTTTGTTTATATAGTGGATTAAGTTGATGGATTTCCATATGTTAAACCATCTCTGCATCCCTGGAATGAAGCCTACTTGATCATGATGAATGATTGTTTTGATGCGTTCATGGATTTGGTTAGCGAGAATTTTATTGAGTGTTTGTATTTTTGCATGGATATTCATAAAGGATATTGTTCTGAAGTTCTCTACCCTTGTTGGGTGTTTATGTGATTTAGGTATCACAGTAATTGTGACTTCATAAAATGAATTGAGTAGAGTACCTTCTGTTTTAATTTTGTGGAATAGTTTGAGAAGAACTGGAATTATGTCTTCTTTGAAGGTCTGATAGAATTCTGCACTAAACCCATCTGGTCCTGGGTTTTTTTTTTTTTGTTTGTTTGTTTGTTTGTTTGTTTTTGGTTGGGAGACTATTAATGACTGCTTCTCTTTCTTTAGGGGGTATAGAACTATTTAGGTCATTAATCTGATCCTGATTTAACTTTGGTACCTTGTATTTGTTAAGAAATTTGTCCATAAGAAAAGCATTTTTAATATTAAGAGACAACATAACAAATTTACCAACAAAATTTTCTACAAATGTCCATAGATAAGTGATATATAATTTATCTTTAATTCTATTCCATTGATCTATGTGTTTACTTAAATATAATGTGGCATTTATTAGTATAGACTTGTTGTAACACTTGTAACCAGAAATGGTACTACATATAGCACTTCTCTTATGGATCATGATTTTCTCCCTTTTTTTTCCTATTTTCAGTTATTTCTTTGTCATATGAAGTTTCTGAATGTTCTTTTAAAGTCTCTAAAAGTTTAAGACTTCTCAACAGAGACTCTAAAAGTACAGAAGATACTGGAAAGATGTCTTGCAAACCCTAAAAAATAAAAGATGCCACCTTAGATTTATATACTCAGCAAAATTTTTAATCACTATAAGTGGAAATTCTAAGATATTCCATGACAAAACAAAATTTAAAGGACATCTTTCTACTAATCCAACCCTACAGAGGATACAAAAAGTAAACTCTAACATAAGCAGGAGAAAAACACGCACACACACACACACACACACACACACACACTATGATTTCCTTCAACAACACATTATGATCTATCACCAGTCATTACTATCTCTCAACATCAATAACTCAATTCATAAATAAAAAGACACAGTCTAACAGGGTATATGTTTAAACAGGATCTACCATTATACTGCATACAATAAACACACATCAATAATAAAAATAGATACAACTTCAGAATGAAGTGTTAGGAATTTTTTTTTATCAAGGAAACCCACTAAGAAGCAAGTTGTAGTAACCATTCTAACATCTAATAAATTAGAGTGTCAACCCAAAATAATCAAAAGAGATGGGGAAGTACACTTTATACCCATCCAAAGAACAGCACATTAAGTTAATATCTCAATTCATGAATTCTATGCCTCAAATGTAAGGACATCCACATTTGTAAGTGATGCATTATAAAAGACCAAATCTCACTACAAACCCCAGAATTTAATAGTGCTATTATTCAATGCCCCCCAACTCTCACCAATAAATATGTCATTAAAACAGAAACCAAACAGAAATAATGCAACTACCAGATGTTAAAAACCAAGGAAGTCTAATAGATATGTTCAGAACCATTTACACAAACACAAATGAATTTACTTTCTTTTCAGCCCCTAACAGAGCTTTCTTCAAAATTGACCATATGATTCGTCAAAAAAAAGAAGTCTCAACAGATACAAGAAAATTTAAATACCATCTTGAATCTCATTAGATTACCATAGATACAAGCTGAACTTCAACAACAACAGAAACAACAAAACACCCATATACTCAGGCAAGTGAACAACTCTCTATGCAATGAGCACTAGATCAAAGAAGTAACAAAGAAAGAAGTTAAAGACTTTCTAGAATTCGTTGAAAATGAAAGTGCACATAGCCACACTTATGGCTAACAACGAAAGTAGTGCTGAGAGAAAAATTTATAGCACAAAGGGCCTTAATAATGAAACTGGACCCAGGGAGTAGTGGCACATGCCTTTTATCCCAGCACTGTTGAAGCAAAGGCAGGTAGATTTCTGAGTTTGAGGCCAGCCTGGCCTACAGAGTGAGTTTCACGGTAGTCAAGGCAACACAGAGATACCCTATCTGTAAAATAAGAAAGAAAGAAAGAAAGAAAGAAAGAAAGAAAGAAAGAAAGAAAGAAAGAAAGAAAGAAAGGAAGGAAGGAAGGAAGGAAGGAAGGAAGGAAAGAAAGAAAGGAAGAAAGGAAGGAAGGAAGGAAGGAAGGAAGGAAGGAAGAGGGAGGGAGGGAGGGAGGGAGGGAGAGAGGGAGGAAGGAAGGAAGGAAGGAAGGAAGGAAGGAAGGAAGGAAGGAAGGAAGGAAGGAAAAAAGCAATTGGAGATATCCTATTAAGCAACTTAATACACACATGAAGCTCTAGAACAAAAAGAAGCAAGCACATGCAAGAGAAAAGGACGGCAGTAAATATTCAAACTCAATGATGAAATCATGCAATGAAACAATAGATAGAATAAAAACAAAGAGCTTATTCTTTGCAAAAATAAAAAAAGATAGATAGACATTTGGATAAAGTAACTAAAATGCAAATAGACAGAATCCAAATTTTCAAAATCAGAAAAGAAACGGGAGACATAACTACAGAAACTAAGGGATTTAAAAAAAAATCTTACTTTAAAAGTGTGTACTCAAAAATACTGGAAAATCTAAATGAAATATATAATTTTCAAGACAGATACCACTTATGAAAGTTAAATAACCTTTTGACTTGATCTATCTGCCTAGAAGATTACCAGCTTGTCTGCTCCTCTAAGGACTCCACACACTGAAGGCCTCCTAGAACTTCTGTTGCAAACAGGGCAACTAGGCAAGGCACTCTCACAAACAGGTGTTGTAGCTTGGAATTCTCTGGATCCCAGTAGACTCAGAACCCATTACACATCAAATCTCCTGCACCCTGAATTCTACTCCCCTTCTGGCTTGCACCTTCACAGAGGGCAGTTCCTCAGCTTGTCTTCTTCTCTGAAGGCAGTACAGTATGAAGATATCCCAGGTGTTTCTATGCATGCACGACAACTGACCTAACAGTCTGAAAGCCACCCTGGAGTTCTCCTGCAAATATGGCAACAGAGCCCATTGTCTGAAGTTCTCCCAGAGAATAGCTACATACAGGCAACAGCTGAACTGCACCTCTGACAATCCAACACTCCGAAGGCCTCACAAGGGGTTTGCTACAGAAAAGGGTACAGGCTACCGAATCTGGCTCCAGACACAGACACTCAGACCAGCTTAAACCAGGGATAACCAGATGGTGAGAGACAAGTGCATGACCACAAGCAACATAAGATAATATACATTTGCATCATCAGAACCCAGTTCTCCCAACACAGCAAGGCCCAGATATACCAACAGAACTGAAAAATCAAGAAGCTGACCTAAAATCCTATCTCATAAAAATAATAGATAACTTTAAGGATGATATAAATAACTCATTTAAAGACATACCAGAAAACACAGGGAAACAGGTAGAAACCCTTAAGAGGAAACAAGTAATTCCCTTAAAGAAATACAGGAAAACAGAATCAAACAGATGAGTGAACTGAGCAAAATGGTCCAAGACCTAAAAGTGGAAGGAGAAACAATGAGGAAAACAAAACAGGAGACAAAAGTATAAATGGAAAACCTAGGAAAAATGTCAAGAATTACAGAGGTAAGCAAAACCAATAAATTGCAAGAGATAGAAGAGAGACTCTAAGGTGCAGAAAATACCTAAAAAGATATTGACACAACTGTCATAGAAAAATCAAACCAAAAAAAAAAAACAAAAACAAAAACAAAAAAACTTCTAATGCAGAACATCCAGGGCACAATGAAAAAAAAAAAAAAAAACTAAATCTAAGAATAATAATGATACAGGAGAGAGAAGATTCCCAGCTCAAAGGACCCAAAAACTTTGTCAACAAAATCTTAAAAGAAAACTTTTCCAACCTAAAGCAAGAGATGGCCATAAAAGCACAAGAAGCTGATAAAACAACAAATCAATAAAAGAAAATTCTCTAGTCACATAATAATAAAAACAGAAAATTCACAGAATAAATAAAGAATATCAAAAGCAAAAAGGAAAAATGGACAAGTAACATGTAAAAGAGACCTATAAGAATTATGCCAGACTTCACAACTAACACAATAAAATCCAGCAGACCATGGACTGATATCATGCAGATGCTAAGAGAACAGAATGCAAGCCAAGGCTACTATACCAACAATACTCTCAATCAGCATAGATGGAAAAACCAATATATTCCAGGGCAAATCCAAATTCAAACAATATCTATTTACTAATCCATATCTACAGAGGAATCCAGAAGTAAAGCTCCAACACAATGTGGGAACCTATAACAAAGAGAAAACAAGATGTTAAAAATCCTACAACAAGGCCAAAAGGAGAGAATCACGTGTACATAATGACATCTATAATATATATATTTACATATTTATATATATATGAATTAACAATCAGCTCTCTTTAATATCTCTCAAGATCAACAGTCCCAAATGCCCAATAAAAAGACCCAAGATAACTGACTACAAAACACACTGACCCCATACAATTAAAATAGGAGAATTCATGCTAACTCTCACTATGGGATAGATCATTGAAACAGAAACTAAACAGAGACATAGTGAAACTAACAGAAGTTATGAACTCAATGGATTTAACATATAGATACACCCCATTTCACCCTAAAAAAAAAAAAGAATTTATCTTCTAAGCATCTAATGCTACCTTCTCCAAAATGGACCATATAATCAGTCAAAAATCAAAACTGAACAGATTGAAATAATCCCAGGCATCATATCAGATCACCATGGATTAAGTTTCAGTCTTCAAGAACAACAAAACAACAAAAACCCCAAATGCCCATGAATAGCTCTCTACTTGTTGATAACTTGGTCATGGAAGAAATGTAGAAAATAAAAGTAAAGAATTTCTGGAATTCAATGAAAATGATGAAACAGCATACCCAGACTTATAGGGCAAAACTAAAGCAGTGCTAAGAGGGAATTTCATGACACTAAATGCCCTGGTAAAGAAAGTGGAGAAATCCTATACTACCAACTTAACAATACACCTGAGAGCTCTAGAAAAAAAAGAAAAGAAAAGAAAAGAAAAGAAAAGAAAAGAAAAGAAAAGAAAAGAAAGACACCTAAGAGGAGTAGACAGAGGAAATAGTCAAACTCAGGGCAGAAATCAACGAAATAGAAAAAAAAAATGATCAATACAAAAAATCAAGGAACTAAATGCAGGTTCATTGAAAATATCAATAAGATAGGTAAACCACTAGGCAACATCAACAACAACAAAAATACTATAGGACCTAGAGAGAGTAGCCAAATTAACAAAATCAGAAATGAAAAGAAAGACATAACAAGAAGAACTGAGGAAATTAAAAAAAATATCAGATTCTACTAAAAATCCCATATACAACAAACATGGAAAATCTAAATGAGACTGATGATTTTCAAGACAGATGTCACATACTAAACTTAAATCAAGAGCAGGTAAACAATCTAAACATGCCCGTATCACTTAAAGAAATTCATTAAAATCTTCCCATGCAAAAAAGCCCAGGGTCAGATGGATTTAGTGCAGAACTCTACCAGACCTTTAAGAAAGAGATAATATCCATACTCCTACAACTATTCCAGAAAATAGAAACAGAGGGAATACTACCCAATTCATTCTATGAAGCCACAGTTACTCTGACACCTAAACCTCACAAGAACCCAACAATAAAAGAGAATTTTAGAATCTTGCTTTCCATGTTTGTTATGGTATTCAGGGCTTGCTTTGGTGTGAAAACTGGATTCTGTTGATGCTGAGTAGTCTTGGTTTCTATTGCATATGTTCTTTCTCTTGCCTCTCTCCATTTGGTTATCTCTCATGTTAGCTTGTCTTACTGTCACTGACTGGAACCTCTAGTGAGCCTCTAATCTTAGGTGTGTCAGTGTTACTGGGAGACATGCTGTCTCTGTGCTGGATTGTGTTGCACAGAGCTATAGCATAGGGTTGACTTTGAGGTGCAGATAGAAATCCTAAGGCAAACTTCATATGGACAGACAAAACAATTATGATAGTCTTGTTATATTAAGTCTGTCAAGGTGGGCATGGGTTTTAAATTTTCGATGCAGTCTTTTCCTTTTTGCCTTTGAAAATTTTAGCTTCCCTGCACCACCTGGATGCTCTCATATTCCTACCTTGATGAGCTTCTTAAAGTGTAAGCCAACCCCAATTAAGTGCTGTCCCAAAGAGTTTCTTTGGTCATGGTATCTGCTCACAGAAGTAAAAACCTAAGTAATATTTTCCTCTGAGAAGAGGAGGCTTAACACACTGGGATCCATCCCATTCTGGAATATCAAGTCACTGCAGGGCTAGGCACATCTCCTACAACTGATGCCAGAAAACTCAGACCACTTAGGGGAACTGTAACCACAGGCAGTAACTGTGTGACTGACAACATTGGATAACCCTGCTCCAGTTGATGAGGGTCCTCCATGAAGACTAAGCTGAAATACTGCTATATATATAGACAGGTGTTATAGGACCCCAGAATTCTTAAATTAATTGCATAATCCAAGAAATCTCTCAACACATATCTCAGAAGTTTTACTTATTTGAATATGATAATTAACACAGAGATATGACTGAACAGTAGGGGAGATAATTGAAAACTACACAATATTCTAGTCTGTGAATATCATAGTTAATCCCTGTTCTTCAGGGCAGGGGAATTAATGCAGTAATCTGAGCAGACTTAATGTAAATTTCAGAGGTGGTAGATGACTAGAAGAAAACACACTCTTAGACACACCAGGGCAGATATAAAATCCTAGGGATGTTAAGAGGAAACGCAAAGCCTTGCAAATATAAAAACAATCACATCCAAATGTGATGCTAAGACCTGCATACACAATTCCATCATTGGTATTAATGAATGGAAATTTCAGCCCCTTAGAAAAGAAAAACGGATTTTGTATTTTTAATATAATCCACACCCGGATATTGCGGCTGTCTTTCATTGAATGATCACATATCCTAAACAAAATTTCAGCAAAAAGTAGATTTCATACATGCAAAAAATAATGGACACAAAGTTCTCTGGATGATGAATGTGGGAATAGAAAGAATTAGGGAAGAATATTATAATCAAAAATAGCATAAAAATAAAAGCTGTCAAAGAACTAAAGAGAAAAATATTATGTTTTTAAACATATGACAGTCAGGACA
Source organism: Mus musculus (assembly GCF_000001635.26). Lineage (NCBI taxonomy): Eukaryota > Metazoa > Chordata > Mammalia > Rodentia > Muridae > Mus > Mus musculus. The sequence goes on along the minus strand of NC_000073.6, from coordinate 85,424,739 downwards.
CTCCAATATAATATAATGAATAGGATAAAGCAAACAAACAAAAAGCTACAGGATAGGAAAACTCACATATTTTTAAACTGTATTCTAATAAATTATAGGAATTAAAAAAGCATTCAGTGGCTAATATGCCAAGCCCCATACAATGAGTTTTTAGCTGTCTTTTATAGTGAGTTTTTTTTTTTAACTAATGCTTATATTTTATTGTCCAAGCTCATAGAGTAATGCATTCTTTCCTAAGCTAATCATTTTTTAATACTTTTTATTAGGTATTTTCCTCATTTATATTTCCAATGCTATCCCAAAAGTCCCCCATACCCTCCCACCCACTCCCCTACCCACCCACTCACAATTTTTGGCCCTGGCATTCCCCTGTACTGGGGTATATAAAGTTTGCAAGTCCAATGGGCCTCTCTTTCCAGTGATGGACGAATAGGCCATCTTTTGATACATATGCAGCTAGAGTCAAGAGCTCCGGGGTACTGGTTAGTTCATAATGTTGTTCTACCTATAGGGTTTCAGATCCCTTTAGCTCCTTAGGTACTTTCTGTAGCTCCTCCATTGGGGGCCCTGTGATTCATCCATAGCTGACTGTGTTTGCTAGGCCCTGGCCTAGTCTCACAAAAGACAGCTATATTTGGATCCTTTCAGCAAAATCTTGCTAGTATATGCAATGGTGTCAGCGTTTGGAAGCTGATTATGGGATGGGGCCCTGGATATGGCAGGCTCTAGATGGTCTATCCTTTTGACGCAGCTCCAAAATTTGTCTCGGTTACTCCTTCCATGGGTGTTTTGATCCCAATTCTAAGAAGGGGCAAAATGTCCACACTTTGGTCTTTGTTCTTCTGAGTTTCATGCGTTTAGCAAATTGTATCTTATATCTTGGGTATCCTGGGCTAATATCCACTTATCAGTGAGTACATATTGTGTGAGTTCCTTTGTGATTGGGTTACCTAACTCAGGATGATACCTTCCAGGTCCACCCATTTGCCTAGGAATTTCATAAATTCATTCCTTTTAATAGCTGAGTAGTACTCCCTTGTGTAAATGTACCACATTTTCTGTATCCATTCCTTTGTTGAGGGGCATCTGGGTTCTTTCCAGCTTCTGGCTATTATAAATAAGGCTGCTATGAACATAGTGGAGCATGTGTCCTTCTTACCGGTTGGAACATGTGAACATCTTCTGGATATATGCCCAGGAGAAGTATTGCAGGATCCTCCGGTACTACTATATCCAGTTTTCTAAGGAACCACCAGACTGATTTCCAGCGTGGTTGTATAAGCTTGCAATCCCACCAACAATGGAGGAGTGTTTCTCGTTCTCCACATCTGAATTTTTGATCTTAGCCATTCTGACTGGTGTGAGGTGGAATTTTAGGGTTGATTTTATTTGCATTTCTCTGATGATTAAGGATGCTGAACATTTTTTCAGGTGCTTCTCAGCCATTCGGTATTCCTCAAGTGAGAATTCTTTGTTTAGCTCTGAGCCCCATTTTTAATGGGGTTATTTGATTTTCTGGAGTACACCTTCTTGGGTTCTTTATATATGTATTGGATATTAGTCCCCTATCTTATTTGGGATAGGTAAATATCCTTTCCCAATCTTTTGGTGGCCATTTTGTCTTATTGAAGGTGTCTTTTTCTTTGCAGAAGCTTTGCAGTTTCATGAGGTCCCATTTATCAATTCTCGATCTTACAGCACAAGCCATGCTGTTCTATTCAGGAATTTTTCCCCTGTGCCCATATCTTAGAGAGTTTTCCCTACTTTCTCCTCAATAAGTTTTAGTGTCTCTGGTTTTATGTGGAGTTCCTTAATCCACTTAGATTTGACTTAGTACAAGGAGATAGGAATGGATCAATTCGCATTCTTCTACATGATAACCACCAGTTGTGCCAGCACCATTTGTTGAAGATGCTGTCTTTTTTCCACTGGATGGTTTTTGCTCCCTTGTCAAAGACCAAGTGACCATAGGTGTGTGGGTTAATTTCTGGGTCTTCAATTCTATTCCATTGGTCTACTTGTCTTATACTGAGGTTTTTTTTACTCCTTTATATTTTTGCTTCTTAATGCTCATATATACCCCTACAAAATATTTCATAAAGAAAATTACCACAGAAGATGAATACATAATTTTTTATAACTAACTTTAAATGGTTTTTCAAACTGAATATAATGTAGAGCTATGTGCATTGTAATGATGAAATATTACGCAGATAGTTCTTACATTATAATAGACTGGAATTCTTTTTTTCCCATTTTTATTAGGTATTTAGCTCATTTACATTTCCAATGCTATACCAAAAGTCCCCCATACCCACCCACCCCCACTCCCCTACCCACCCACTCCCACTTTTTGGCCCTGGCGTTCCCCTGTACTGGGGCATATAAAGTTTGCAAGTCCAGTGGGCCTCTCTTTGCAGTAATGGCCGACTAGGCCATCTTTTGATACATATGCAGCTAGAGACAAGAGCTCCGGGGTACTGCTTAGTTCACATTGTTGTTCCACATATAGGGTTGCAGTTCCCTTTAGTTCCTTGGGTGCTTTCTCTAGTTCCTCCATTGGGGGCCCTGTGGTCCATTCAATAGCTGATTGTGAGCTTCCACTTCTGTGTTTGCTAGGCCCTGGCATAGTCTCACAAGAGACAGCTATATCTGGGTCCTTTCAGCAAAACCTTGCTAGTGTATGCAATGGTGTCAGCGTTTGGAAACTGATCATGGGATGGATCTCTGGATATGGCAATCACTAGATGGTCCATCCTTTCGTCACAGCTCCAAATTTTGTCTCTTTAACTCCTTCCATGGGTGTTTTGTTTCCTATTCTAAGAAGAGGCAAAGTGTCCACACTTTGTTCTTTGTTCTCTTGAGTTTAATGTTTTTAGCAAATTATATCTTATATCTTGGGTATCCTAAGTTTCTAGGCTAATATCCACTTATCAGTGAATACATATTGTGAGAGTTCCTTTGTGATTGGGTTACCTCAGTCAGGATGATGCCCTCCAGTCCATCTATTTGGCTAGGAATTTCATAAATTCATTCCTTTTAATAGCTGAGTAGTACTCCATTGTGTAAATGTACCACATTTTCTGTATCCATTCCTCTGTTGAGGGGCATCTGGGTTCTTTCCAACTTCTGGCTATTATAAATAAGGTTGATATGAACATAGTAGAGCATGTGTCCTTCTTACCGGTTGGGGCATCTTCTGGATATATGCAAAAAAGAGGTATTGCTGGATCTTTCAGTAGTACTATGTCCAATTTTCTGAGGAACCGCCAGACTGATTTCCAGAGTAGTTGTAGAAGCTTGCAATCCCACCAAAAATGGAGGAGTGTTCCTCATTCTCCACATCCTCACCAGCATCTGCTGTCACCTGAATTTTTCATCTTAGCCATTCTGACTGGTGTGAGGTGGAATCTCAGGGTTGTTTTGATTTGCATTTCCCTGATGATTAAGGATGTTGGACATTTTTTCAGGTGCTTCTCTGCCATTCGGTATTCCTCGGGCGAGAAATCTTTGTTCAGTTCTGAGCCCCATTTTTAATGGGGTTATTTGATTTTATGGAGTCTACCTTCTTGAGTTCTTTATATATATTGGATATTAGTCCCCTGTCCGATTTGGGATAGGTAAAGATCCTTAGATTTGACCTTAGTACAAGGATATAGTACTGGATAGTACTGGATCAATTCGCATTCTTCTACATGATAACAGCCAGTTGTGCCAGCACCATTTGTTGAAAATGCTGTCTTTTTTCCACTGGATGGTTTTAGCTCCCTTGTCAAAGAACAAGTGACCATAGGTGTGTGGGTTCATCTCTGGGTTTTCAATTCTGTTCCATTGGTCTACTTGTCTGTCACTATACCAGTACCATGCAGTTTTTATCACAATTGCTCTGTAGTACATCTTTAGGTCGGGCATGGTGATTCCACCAGAAGTTCTTTTATCCTTGAGAAGAGTTTTATCCTAGGTTTTTTGTTATTCCAGATGAATCTGCCGATTGCCCTTTCTAATTCGTTGAAGAATTGAGTTGGAATTTTGATGGGGATTGCATTGAATTTGTAGATTGCTTTTGGCAACATAGCCATTTTTACTATATTGATCCCGCTGATCCATGAGCATGGGAGATCTTTCCATCTTCTGAGATCTTCTTTAATTTCTTTCTTCAGAGATTTGAAGTTCTTTTCATACAGATCTTTCACTTCCTAAGAGAGAGTCACGCCTAGGTATTTTATATTATTTGTGGCTATTGAGAAGGGTGTTGTTTCCCTAATTTCTTTCTCAGCCTGTTTGTCCTTTGTGTAGAGAAAGGCCATTGACTTGTTTGAGTTAATTTTATATCCAGCTACTTCACTGAAGCTGTTAATCAGGCTTAGGAGTTCTCTGGTGGAATTTTTAGGGTCACCTATATATACTATCATATCATCTGCAAAAAGTGATAATTTGACATCTTCCTTTCCAATTTGTATCCCCTAGATCTCCTTTTGTTGTCTAATTGCTCTGGCTAGGACTTCAAGTACAATGTTGAATAGGTAGGGAGAGAGTGGACAGCCTTTTCTAGTCCCTGATTTTAGTGGGATTGCTTCAAGCTTCTCACCATTTACTTTGATGCTGGCTACTGGTTTGCTGTAGATTGCTTTTATCATGTTTAGGTCTGGGCCTTGAATTCCTGATCTTTCCAAGACTTTTATCATGAATGGGTGTTGGATTTTGTCAAATGATTTCTCAGCATCTAAAGAGATGATCATGTGGTTTTTGTCTTTGAGTTGGTTTATATACTGGATTACGTTGATGGATTCCCGTATAATGAACCATCCCTGCATCCCTGGGATGAAACCTACTTGGTCAGGATGGATGATTGTTTTGATGTGTTCTTGGATTCTGTTAGCAAGAACTTTATTGAGGATTTTTGCATCAATATTCATAAAGGATATTGGTCTGAAGTTCTCTATCTTTGTGGGGTCTTTTTGTGGTTTAGGTATCAGAGTAATTGTGGCTTCATAGAATGATTTGGGTAGAGTACCTTCTGTTTCTATTTTTTGGAATAGTTTGTGAAGAACTGGGATTAGATCTTCTTTGAAGGTCTGATAGAACTCTGCACTAAACCCATCTGGTCCTGGGCATTTTTTGGTTGGGAGACTATTAATGACGGCTTCTATTTCTTTGGGGGATATCGGGCTGTTTAGATCATTAACCTGATCTTGATTCACCTTTGGTACCTGGTATCTGTCTAGAAACTTCTCCATTTCATCCAGGTTCTCCAGTTTTGTTGAGTATAGCCTTTTGTAAACGATCTGATGGTGTTTTGGATTTCTTTGGGATCTGTTGTTATGTCTCCTTTTTCATTTCTGATTTTGTTAATTAGAATGCTTTCCCTGTGCCCTCTAGTGAGTCTGGTTAAGGGTTTGTCTATATTGTTGATTTTCTCAAAGAACCAGCTCCTCGATTGGTTGATTCTCTGAATAGTTCTTCTTGTTTCCACTTGGTTGATTTTGCCCCTGAGTTTGATTATTTCCTGCCATCTACTCCTCTTGGGTGAATTTGCTTCCTTTTGTTCTAGAGCTTTTAGGTGTGTTGACAAGCTGCTAATGTATGCTCTCTCTAGTTTCTTTTTGGAGGCACTCAGAGCTATGAGTGTTCCTCTTAGAAATGCTTTCATTGTGTCCCATAAGTTTGGATATGAAGTGGCTTCATTTTCATTAAACTCCAAAAAGTCCTTAATTTCTTTCTTTATTCCTTCCTTGACCAAGGTATCATTGAGAAGAGTGTTGTTCAGTTTCCACGTGAATGTTGGCTTTCTATTATTTATTTTGTTATTGAAGATCAGCATTAGTGCATGGTGATCTGATAGGATGCATGGGACAATTTCAATATTTTTGAATCTGCTGCGGACTGTTTTGTGACCTATTATGTGGTCAATTTTAGAGAAGGTCCCGTGAGGTGCTGAGAAGAAGGTATATCCTTTTGTTTTAGGATAAAATCTTCTGTAGATATCTGTCAGATCCATTTGTTTCATAACTTCTGTTAATTTCACTGTGTCCTTGTTTAGTTTCTGTTTCCATGATATGTCCATTGGTGAAAGTTGTGTGTTGAAGTCTCCCACTATTATTGTGTGAGGTGCAATGTGTGCTTTGAGATTTACTAAAGTTTCTTTAATGAATGTGGTTGCCCTTGTATTTGGAGCATAGATATTCAGAATTGATAGTTCCTCTTGGAGGATTTTACCTTTGATGAAAATGAAGTGCCCTTCCCTGTCTTTTTTGATGACTTTGGGTTGGAAGTCAATCTTATCAGATATTAGGATGGCTACTCCAGCTTGTTTCTTCATACCATTTGCTTGGAAAATTGTTTTCCAGCCTTTCATTCTGAGGTCATGTCTATCTTTTTCTCTGAGATGAGTTTCCTGTAAGCAGCAAAATGTTGGGTCTTGTTTGTGTAGCCAGTTTGTTAGTCTATGTCTTTTTGTTGGGGAGTTGAGACCATTGATATTAAGAGATATTTAGGAAAAGTAATTGTTGCTTCCTGTTATTTTTGTTGTTAAAGTTGGCATTCTGTTCTTGTGGCTGTCTTCTTTTAGGTTTATTGAGGGATTACCTTCTTGTTTTTTCTAGGGCGTTTTTCCCGTTCTTGTATTGGTTTTTTTTCTGTTATTATCCTTTGAAGGGCTGGATTCATGGAGAGATAATGTGTGAATTTTGTTTTGTCGTGGAATACTTTGGTTTCTCCATCTATGGTAATTGAAAGTTTGGCTGGGTATAGTAGCCTGGGCTGGAATTTGTGTTCTCTTAGTGTCTGTATAACATCTGTCCAGGCTCTTCTGGCTTTCATAGTCTCTGGTGAAAAATCTGGTGTAATTCTGATAGGTTTGCCTTTATATGTTACTTGACCTTTTTCCCTTACTGCTTTTAGTATTCTATCTTTACTTAGTGCATTTGTTGTTCTGATTATTGTGTGTCGGGAGAAATTTCTTTTCTGGTCCAGTCTATTTGGAGTTCTGTAGGCTTCTTGTATGTTCATGGGCATCTCTTTCTTTAGATTTGGGAAGTTTTCTTCAATAATTTTGTTGAAGATGTTTGCTGGTCTTTTGAGTTGAAAATCTTCATTCTCATCCACTCCTATTATCTGTAGGTTTTGTCTTCTCATTGTGTCCTGGATTTCCTGGATATTTTGTGTTAGGATCTTTTTGCATTTTCCATTTTCTTTGATTGTTATGCCGATGTTCTCTATGGAATCTTCTGCACCTGAGATTCTCTATTCCATCTCTTGTATTCTGTTGCTGATGTTCGAATCTATGGTTCCAGATTTCTTTCCTATGGTTTCTATCTCCAGTGTTGCTTCACTTTGAGTTTTCTTTATTGTGTCTACTTCCATTTTTAGGTCTAGTATGGTTTTTCATTTCCATCACCTGTTTGGATGTTTTTTCCTCTTTTTCTGTAAGGACTTCTACCTGTTTGATTGTGTTTTCCTGTTTTTCTTTAAGGACTTGTAACTCTTTAGCAGTGTTCTCCTGTATTTCTTTAAGTGAGTTATTAAAGTCCTTCTTGATGTCCTCTACCATCATCATGAGATATGCTTTTAAATCTGGGTCTAGGTTTTCGGGTGTGTTGGGGTGCCCTGGACTGGGCAAAGTGGGAGTGCTGGGTTCTGATGATGGTGAGTGGTCTTGGTTCCTGTTAGTAAGATTCCTACATTTACCTTTCACCATCTGGTAATCTCTGGAGTTAGTTGTTATAGTTGACTCTGTTTAGAGATTGTTCTTCTGGTGATTGTGTTACTGTCTATCAGCAGACCTGGGAGACAGATTCTCTCCTCTGAGTTTCAGTGCTCAGAGCACTCTCTACTGGCAAGCTCTCTTACAGGGAAGGTGCGCAGATATCTTGTGTTTGGACCTCCTCCTGGCTGAAGAAGAAGGCCCAAAACAGGACCTTTCTCAGAATCTGTGTTGCTTTGGCAGGTCCCAGAAGCTGTCAGCTTCTGTGGTCCAGACTCTCACCTGTGCAGACTAAATTCCTAAGTTCGGTGGAGTCCGGGAACCAAGGTGGCATCCTCTGCTCCTGAGGCTGAGGCCTTCCGAGCCAGGTGGAAACCTGTCCTCTGGTCCGGACGGTGGCCGGCTGTCTGCGGCCCGCAAAGGGTGCTGCCTCAGCGTCTCTGTGCCTCCGCCTGTCCCAGAAGGTGTCCGGTTCTGTGGTGCACCCTCTCACCTGTTCAGACTAATTTCCTAAGTTCGGGGGAGTCCCCTAGACTGGAATTCTTAATCAGTATAAAAATTAATGTTTATAATGTGAGGTTTAAGAATGGTATTCTGTGCACTCAGCTTGTTGTTTAACCTTCTCTTAAGAAAAGTGAAAGTAAACTTTTACTAGCCTTAAATTTCTACACAATCAGCTTTTACAAAATATGTTTATGAATATTTAAATTCAAATTACTCATCCTTCTATATCCCTGACACAAAAGTAATTCAATTTATAGTTATGTGTTAAAGAAGGAGGAATACACCCTAAAGGAAACCTTATAAAATTAATATTTATAAATGCTGGTGACATATATAGGCATTGCATGAAATTGATAATTTGTTTAATACTGAGTTCAATTGAGGTCACTTGGAGTTACTGGCATAATTCCTAGTAAAACTCATTTGGAATACCTGACGTAATCTGAATTAACTGTTTCAAATGGTCATCAGAAAACTGTTTTGGTGAACTAGGCTTGTTAGAAAATTTGCCCAGGAGGAATCCTGCCTGATGTTCATGGCTACTGACATGGATGTAATCATAAGGGATATAGAAGAAACGGATAATCATGAACAAAGGTATTACCACTTATTTGTCACTTGAACATATGAACTCAGATGCTAAGCCTAAGGACATAGATTGCTCAAGAATCCTCCAGAGGCAAACGTAGAACTGAAAAGTAAATTACTAAGAGAAGTACATTTGTCCTTTAGTAGTGAGTACAGTAATAAATAGTGAGTTCTGGATGTGTTCACACAATAATAATGCATGAGATTCTGTATATCTGACTGTATATGCTACATTTTGCTCTGGCATATATTTTGTGGACTGGAAAGAGATGTTCTCTTTGATCTCTGTCATCTGGTTTCTGAAGATTAAACTTATGTTTTGTCATTTGAGTGACCCCAGTTGCTTTTGGAGAATAAAAGAAACTGAAAATGATCTAGGAGATACAGAAACTTATTGTTTGTTTTCTATTTCCACAAAGCAAGGTTATGTGAAGAATGATTATTTCAGTTGGAATATAGACAAGAAGTAAGTGGATATTTCATTTAGTTATTTTACTTGATCATTAGAGACAAAGCATTCTAGAAATGCTGGGATGTAGACCATGGAACCATGTGCCTTCTGGCTCTCCCTTTCTAGGTGATATCCAAAATTTATTTTATGTTTCAATTCTGGGTATTTTTTCCAATTCTGGTTGTTTTATGAGTACCTTATTGGTTTTTTTTTTTCATTTTTGAGTCACAATTTCTAGGTAGATACTAAATGAATGACCCCATGTATTGACCATGCTTCTAAAGAGACTCCCCTAATTTGCCAATTTCCAACTTACTGTGTCTTGGGATTAACCTGAGAAAATTGGAATAAATAATGCTTTTAGGTTATTTCATGGAGACTAAAATATAGTGGTTTTTTATTAGTCTGCTAATGTTTCATCTGTCAGCGTGGATGCCCAATTCCTACACATCATCCATTTGGATATCTGCCCTTATTCTTAGCTACATGTATTAAGAAGATGCACAGATATTGTTCAAATGATCAGTCTATCATAAGTTCAAAATGTTGTGGTCTATGAATCCTGCAGCAGAAGTCAAGACTGAGACAAGTATTTTTTTAACAAGGAGAATTTTCATTTTTCTTTCTTTTACATTCTGTTACAAGGTCATTGGCACATTTTTTTGTATTAATGTCAGAAACTTATGCAAATTTATCAATTAGAAACCTTTGAAGCATCTCCCTGTTCCAGCAGATAATTTGTTAATTTGATACAAGGGATGATACCCATACAACCTATGACTGGCTATTTCATTTTTGAGTGCTAGAATAAAATATGTTGTCTGTGATACCTGATAAAATTTGAGGGAGGATTACTATGGGTACAGACTTTTCCATTACCAAGACTGTCATGTACAGATTTCACAAATTTATTTCCCATTATTACTGTATAATTTCATCTACTATATTCATTCAATATTTAAATTTATTTCTGTTTTCCTAATAATATTAAATGTGTTTTGATTTATGGGGATTGAGTGTACTTTATATAAATTGATATACATTTTATGATATATAATATCTCTTTTAAAATGGGGTTACTGTATTTGAGATTTCAGTTGAAGAAATTGTGATAATTTCTCCACAATATTATAGGACATTTATCAAAATAAGATTTCAAAGTTTCAATAATATCATATTTAAAAAGAAATTATATATGTGTATGTATGAGGGACTGACAGACATAGAGAGAGAGAGAGAGAGAGAAAGAGACATACATACAGACAGACAGAGAGATATTTTCACAATGATATTGTCAGTTTTAGATATTCTATTCACTTTTAAATTGAATATATCAGAATAAAATAAAAATGGACACAATGAATAATTTTGTCTTTGGAGTAGATTAAAGGAATTATTTAAAAGAAATTAGTAGAGCCATGGGTTCATATAATAGAGAAAGTGAGTATTTAATAATAAAAATTAATACTCATGGTAAAATGCAGGATGGAGGAGATGAACCAGAAATCTAAATGCTTAGATATAGTTGAGAAAGAATGTAGGGGAGTTGTTAGAACAAGAAAATCGTCAAAACACATTTGTACATCTCCCATAAGATTGTGGAAAGCTAGATATTATTTCAGATAAGCCTTGTCATATATAAGGAAAGGGCTTTTAATTCATTTAATTTACTTTAAAATATTTCTAGCTACTGGGACAATATGTCTTAGTGTTCTCTTTCAAAATATGGGAAGTTTTATGTCCAGCACTCTAACAATTTAAACTGCATGACTTTCACTGTATGTGTTTTCAGGTGGTACAGAAGGGTAGAGTCTATATAAATGCTTTAATTTCTTCTTACTTACTATTAATAAGGAAAATATCAAGGGAAGAATTTCCTATCTAGAATTTAACAAGAAGTAACATATTATGTAAAAAATACCTATTGGATATATACATGACTTAGTTTTTAAGTTTTTCTTTGGTCATGATCATTTACACACACACACACACACACACACACACAACACACACACACACACACACACACACACACATATATATATATATATATATATATATATATATATATGTGTGTGTGTGTGTGTGTGTATATATATATATAGTGAGAGAGAGAGTAGAATCATTATATATAATTTCTTAAAAGGCCTTTTATGTTACATAGCAGATATGTTTCCAAAACTATGTATGTTTCTCATCCTACATTGTGCCTACACAAAAGAAATTGTTGAACAGTTATTCACTGTTAATTTGTCACCAATATTTGGACATTTATTTCCTTACTATAAACATGACAGCATAATTAAATAGGCCAGTTACTTTTAGAAGTAAAATATTGAGTTACTGTTGCACCTAAATTGTTTATGATCTACATGCAAAACAATATAATATTAGAACAATGTTAATAAATTAGGATACTCAAAAACTTGACCATTGTATTGTGGTGGAGATATACAGTACAATTTAATACAATTTGATAATCTCTAATTGAAATCTTGTGCATATATAGTATTGGTAGTATGAAGAGATATTCACCTAAATACCAAGTAGTAAAAATTTTAAAGTTGTGTTTTAGTTATTTCTGAGTAGCATCGTTAAGGTTTGAGAAGCATTAAGATTATAGGAGAAAGTGGAATGTGATCATATTTCGTCACATAATATCTAACTATAACTTATGCCATCATTATGAACTTGCAAAATGAGGCTTATTATTTGTGGTTTGTAGGCTATATAAAACAACAGAAATTTATTTTGTGGAAATTTAGAGAATTTAATGTAAACTTATGCAATATTCCCTTTCCTGTCAGATAAAAGTACATAACTGAGAATTTTTTGTATTGATTTCCTCTATGTATGCTAACCTTTTTTTTTTCTGGCTCATGCTTGTACGGTTTTAAGAATTATGTTCTCTACTGCTTTGTTTTCAGGGTGACACCCAAGACCAACCATTTGATTTTCTCTGTTTATCTTGCCTTGGAAGAAGTAAATAAGAACTGCCATATTTTGCCCAACATTTCTCTGCTAGTCAATATTGAATGTAATGGGAGAAAATATGATGAGAAAACTGGTTTGGCTTTGAAAATTGAGAACATTATTCCTAATTACTCCTGCACAAATGAGAGAACATATTTAATTGTACTTACAGCTCCTATATGGGCAGTATCTACAAAACTTGGACCATTCCTGTTCATGTCCAGAATTCCTGAGGTAAGTCAAGATGGAATAATTTTAAGGAAATACTTTCTCACCTCCGTGAGACTTTCTGATTATGAAGGCAGTTTAAAAGGCAGAGGAAGGTGTAATGTTCATTATGATTTATCAAACTTATATTTATGGATAGATATGTTTTGTGGCAAACACAACAACTTTATCATAAATGGAGATGGGGGATATCTGTATTGTGAAATGTTATACCAGAAGACTCAGTATACCTTTATTATTTAGAGAATCACAAGAAGTTGGATACACTGAAATAATGAGATGAAAAAGAATCACTTTCTAACATGAATACAGTTTGCTCAAGCACACTCCGATCTCACAACAACCCCTCTGCAGTCCATCATGTTCATATTATTGCCTATGTACTGTATTTTTCAGCTTTACTGTGGTCACTTTCATCCTCTTCTGAGTGATAATGAAGAATTTCCTCATCTTTACCAGATATCACCAAAGGACACATCTCTACCACTAGCCATGGTGTCCTTAGTTGTTCATTTCAGATGGAACTGGATAGGAGTGATTGTTACAAGTGATGACCAAGGAATACAATTCCTTTCTGAATTGAAAGGAGAAATGCAAAAAAACATTGTTTGTTTATCAGTTGCTATTATTATCCAAACTGAGATGTCCATGGCTCTTAAAGAGTTAAGTATGAATTATAAACATATCTCAATATCATCAGCAAAAGTTGTGATAGTTTATGGAGACAAATTTTCACCCATAAATTATGCCCTCACATTGTGGATATCTCAAGGCATTTTAAGAATCTGGGTTAGTGTGTCACAATTTGATATGATCACAATTCTAGGAGATTTCTTGCTATACTCCTCTACTGGTACTTTTATTTTTTCACACCAGCAACCTGAGATACCTGGTTTTGAAAAATTTATCCAAACAGTATACCCTTCAAACTACAGTAGTGAATTTTCCTTTGCCAAACTATGGTGGACATATTTTAGATGTTCATTGCCACCATCGAATTGTAAGAAGCTGAAGAATTGTCCAACCAAAACTATATTTACATGGTTATTCAGGACACCATTTGGAATGGCCATGAGTGATACATGCTATAACTCATACAATGCTATATATGCTGTGGCCCACTCACTTCATGAGATGCTTATGCAAGAAGTAGACACATGGTCAAATAATGCTGGGAAGGAACTGGAATTTGACTCTTGGAAGGTAATGAGTGTTACACTAAATGGTATTTACATGGTTTGAGTATTTTAATAGAATCACATGGTCTAAAGCCATGTCAATAAGAAATTTCACACATAAATGTACATAGATCTATATTCTATTATTGCATACGTGTCAGATCATATTATGACACAGTGAACACTGGTATGCATGTCAGCATTCACAATCCAAGTCATGAAGTTTTAAACAGAACTTTGAACCAAATATGTGACTCATGTATTAATTTTCCTCATGAAATTCTTAAATAGCCATAACAAAATGACTTCTCTTTTACGTTATTCAAAAGATCCTATTCAAATTACTAAATAGATCACAAAAAATATCATGTATTTTTCCATTAATTTTACTTACTAATACTTTGTACTCCATTGCCTGTGACCAAATAAAATTATTGGGAGAAAAAGCATAGAGGCGTCATTACTCTCCAACCATAAAAAGCCGGAGTATAGGTTTTAAAGAACCAAGTCAATCAAGAAAGTAAACAAAGTGGAGCTAAATTTACATCTACATGAAATTTATTTTAGACTTTAGTACTGAATACTTCTGGCAAAGTTAGATTTTTGGAAAGGGTAATAATAAGTGGGAATTTTCTAAATGTAATACTTTCTATTCTAATGTGTAAGCCTAGTTGAAACTAAAATGACAAATGTGTTTTAGATGTTCTCTATTCTGAAGACCTTAAAATTTGTAAATCCTGCTGGAGACCTAGTCAACATGAACCAGAATTTGAAGCAGGCTACACAGTATAACATTTTCTATGTCATGGATTTTCAAAAAGATTATGGACTTAAAATGAAAATAGGAAGATTTTCAGAGCATCTTCCAAGTGGTCAACAGCTATATATGTCTAAAGAAATGATAGAGTGGGCTACAGATATTGATCAGGTAATTTGGTCATAATTTTATTGTTTAACATGTAGCACAATTACCTAAAATATTCTCTACTTTTGCTTTGTCATGGAATAAATAGTTGGTATTTCTTCATTTATTGACTTACTCTACACTGACCTAGATATTCTCTTTTTCTTATTACTCCCCTCTGTTTTGATATTTCTTAACATATAACTCATAATGCATTCGTTGATTTTATCTATAAAAAATAAAACAGTACAATTTATCATGATACATATGTGTTAAATGAGGTCTTTCAGGAATCTCTGTTGTGGGAATCAGTGGATGTTTTTCCATTAGGATATTGTCCATATTTATATAATATATATTATTTTTTCACAGATTCTACCCTCAATATGTAGTATGCCTTGCACACCAGGACTCAGAAAATCCCCTCAGGAAGGAAAGGATATCTGCTGTTTTGTTTGTATCCCCTGCCCAGAAAATGAGATTTCCAACATGACAAGTAAGATTGTCTGTTACCAAAATATAAAGATTGATTTTTTTCTCACAAATTTACATAGTTCTCAAAAGTCCTTTGTGTAAAGGAAAGGATATATCATGCTAAGGATTAAAAACTTCAGATATACTATTATTCAAAATATTAAACACATTTCTCTTGAACTGTATTTTTGCCTCACTATTGTAGATCCCTGGAAAGCAATATTTTCCTGAATATTTCTTTAGAATAAAAAGACAAGTACATTATGACATATTTGTGCTTTTCAGTTTTATTAAATATTGAATACTATACATTTGCAATACATTACCATTTATTCACTTTACCGTCTACTCACATTCCCCCATCCCTCCACTTCTGCCAGTCCCATTATTACAAATTCATCCCCCTCATGAACCTTATATTTCCCACTATAGTAAGACAGCTTCCTCTTGGATCCTGCTTCATCATGTGTTATCTGTTCAAAGCAGGACTAGCGCTGAGGCCCAATGATGCAGCAAAATAAGTGAAAGAAAGCCAATGGCAGGTCACAAAGATATGCATAGATTTTCCTCCACTTGTTACAGGACACAGAAGACCAAGCGGTACATTTTCTATTTATGTGGATAGGCTTTACAGACAGCCTATCAGTTCTTATGGTAAGCTTGAACTGTAGTTGAACAGAGGCTGACATTCCTTTGTATAATGTATAAAGGCTTGTATACACACACATACACACACACACACACACAAATATATAAAATACAATTTACAGAATATAATATATATAATAGGTATATGTATATTTTAGTACCTGATTTTTTTAAAATATGAATTTGTATTATTTGAGTACTTCTGCTCACCATTTAAACAGCATTATTCAGAGCCCTCCAAGAGATAATACAAAATGAAACAGAATATACATCTTTCAAT
The DNA here is from genome assembly GCF_000001635.26 of Mus musculus. Taxonomy (NCBI): domain Eukaryota; kingdom Metazoa; phylum Chordata; class Mammalia; order Rodentia; family Muridae; genus Mus; species Mus musculus. The sequence continues at coordinate 85,408,809 of NC_000073.6, read as the reverse complement.
ACAGAGACAGTACTTGAAAGACACAACTATTCACATTGCTAAATTTAATTCAGATAAAATTAAAAGTAAACAGAATATACATTGTAGTGAAAGTTAAAAGGGTACAAGCCAAAAAATGTTCTAAGCCTTTGTGTATAATTATGTGTCAAGAAATTTTTTGAGAAATAGGATATTACGTAGACATTCCTGAATAAATACTACAACCTTGGGAGCATTAGGATGTAAAATCTTACAGAGATTATGAATACTGGAGGAAATATACTTTACCAAAATTCATACATTTAATCACAAAACTGAATATATCATTTTTGACATGTAGAAAACTTGGGTGTTAAAATTTCCAAATTGTGTCTGCCTTAATATTATCAGTACTTTCATTTGCTACATTTAGTACCAAGATTATAATAAAATAACACCATTTTACTTTTCTGTATCCTTCTTACACAATCAACACTCTTTAGTGCCTTTAAAATTTATGACCAATTTTTTAATTGCTCTTCCATGCAAAGATTTTCTGAATATAAAATATTTATAAGTAAAATAAATTAGTCTGTATAGTATTACTTGAGTGTTTAGAGGGAAGACTATTTTGTTATTCAAGGACAATTAGTAGGTAGCCTCTACCCTAGGAAAGCATCTAAGTATTCTCTGGTTGTCTTTAGATCCTTATGCAATATTTTTACTTGATAAAGTTTCCCTACTCCACTTTGTTATGTTTATTGTTTTTGATCTCATCCAGGTTATACTCAAGATTCTCTTTTGTTGAGATTTTATGGGTTTTACTAGTGATCATCTTAGAAAATAAAAAATATAAACTCACATCAAATTTTCATCTACTAACTGTTACAATCTATAGACTCCTTCTTTTGGATATTTAAGGTTTTAATGAGAAATCAATTTTGTAGATATATTAATTGGATAGGACTTCAAAACTCTTAATTTTACTATGATTTTCTCTAGTGGTGTCTGTGACTTTCATAGAGTAAGGACTAAACATAACTGTGTGTGTAAGGAAAAGTATTTGGAGCACAGTTAGGGATTAAAATGTTTTAGTAACATTTTGAATATGGGGTTTTTTTCCAAGATATGGATTAGATATAATTTATTGGTCCAACAATCAACTTGAGACCACATGTAGACTGAAAGAATTGCTGATCACTAAACAGTGAGACATATGGACACAAATATGAAGCATAAATTAATTACAAAAGTTTCTTTCCACAAATGGTCAATTTAAGATGTGTGATTGTAGAAACATGAAAATTATGTGATGGAATGAGTTTTTGAAATAATCCATAAACAACTTGAATATATAAGATAATTATAAACAAAAGCTTTCATGAAGATGATATGCATTAAAATTTAGATCAAATGCTATACAGCCTGCACATATAAATTTACATATAGCACAAGATGCAAGTCTAATTTAGATATAATTTTTCTAATGAATTAATTCATTGTATCTTGTAAATGATAATAAATAAATATATCTGATAACACTTTTTTTCATATACTAGACATGGATCAATGTGTAAAGTGTCTGGAAGATCAATATGCCAATGAAGACCATACTCTCTGTCTCCAAAAAGTTGTTGCTATTTTAGATTATAGAGACCCTTTGGGAAAAGCTCTGGCTGGCTTTGCTCTATGCTTCTCTCTCCTTACATCTGTTGTACTCTTTGTCTTCCTGAAACACAGAGATACTCCCATAGTCAAAGCCAATAACCAAACTCTTAGCATTGTCCTACTCATCTCCCTCATATTTTGTTTTATCTGTTCCTTGCTTTACATTGGTCATCCCACTATGGTCATCTGTATCCTGCAGCAGACCACATTTGCCATTGCATTCACTGTGGCTACCTCTACAATCTTGGCTAAGACAATTACTGTAGTACTGGCATTCAAGATAACTGTTCCAGGAAGAAGAATGAGGTGGCTGCTTGTGTCAGGGGCACCCAAATACATCATTCTCATATGCACCATGATTCAGCTGATTCTCTGTGGAATCTGGCTGGGAACTTCTCCTCCATTTGTTGATGCTGATGTACAAATGGTACATGGACACATCATCATTGTTTGCAACAAAGGTTCAGTGATTGCCTTCTACTGTGTCCTTGGATACATGGGCTCTGTTGCTCTAGCAGGTTTCACTGTAGCTTTCTTGGCCAGGAATCTGCCTGATACATTCAATGAGGCCAAGCTCTTGACATTCAGCATGCTGGTGTTCTGCAGTGTTTGGATGACTTTCATCCCTGTCTACCACAGCACCAAAGGCAAGACTATGGTTGCAGTGGAAGTTTTCTGTATCTTGGCCTCCAGTGCAGGGCTGCTTCTTTGTATTTTTGCCCCAAAATGCTATTTTATTTTAAGACCACAGACAAATTCTTTTCACAAGTTCAGGAAACCACATGCTAAAACTGAAAATAAAAGTTAAATTAGCCACTTATATAGTGAATCAAACTTATCTACATTTTCACAAAACTGCTTTCTACTTGTCATGTATTATGTTGAAATATGAAGTTGATATCATATAAAAAATGTGGAATATAGGATGTATAATAAAATTCAAACACATAACCTGGACTTTAGTTTATTGGATAAAACTGTTTAATCAGAGAGTTTTATACCTATAATGACAGTTTAATTTTATTTTATAACTGTCAGGTATCTGAAAATTGCCACTTGCCTTTCAAATTATTTCATGTATTATTCACCTACCTGTATTAATTTTTGTTATTCTTACTTTCTAGAAAAAATATCACCATGTTGATATTATAGAGAGAGAGATATTAAGACAGAATCCTTTTTTATTTTTCTTGTTCTGCAAAAAAAAATATGAAGAACAATTAAATAATTTTCTTTGTAACATGATAATCCAGCACGTGGGAAGATAAAAATTTGTGATGGGTATCACTATATTTTGTTTCAATTTGAATACTGATCATAATGAAGATGCTCTGAGATTTATATCATAATTCTGCTGAAAGTCTCATAGATGAGGATATAAACAAGTCCATAAAAATCTGTTGTTATTTGGCTAAATAGCCGTTGCCTAAAATGCATATCTTTTTATTTATGTTTTTATTTGAGGACATAGTCTTCTCTCAAACTTAGTCATATATAATTATATAATACATAGCAATCAGTTAAGAAATGCATAATTATTTTAACTACAGAGATTAACAAGTCTTTTTCTCCACCTTAAGTAAAACAGCCTCACCATCAAGGCTTGGAAAATATCTTGGCATATGAGGCAGAGAAACTAAGGGCCAATCACTTAGAAACTGTGAAATTCTATCTTTATAACTCAGTGATGTTCTTGAAAGATATTACTAAATAAAATCTCCAAAATATCAAAAATTGAAAACACTGGCATAACTCAGGAAATCTTTAGGTCTCCCCCAACATACTTTAAACTATAAGAAGTAGAGAGGGCATTTGGAAAGAAAACTTATTCTTTTATTGGGGACATGATTTATGCTAGAATATACACTGTCTAATAAATGGCCCTAAATCTTTGCACTGTCTAGCATCACTAACTGTACATAGTGAATTATCAAAAACCAAAGACAAAATTTGGGAAGTGGTTGTATTGAAAAGCAGTAGAAGCTATATAGGGAAAGGAGGAATAAATATTAATATGTTACAATTAATTTATTGTGAAATTTCATAATTTCTCAATTTATTAGTTTACATTATTAAAATAATTTGAAAATTTCACTAAGCTATTATACATAAATCAGCTATAATTTGAAGCTGAATTCTCAATATTAAGTTTCACGAATTTTGCACTAAAACTTTTCTCTCTTATAGGAATTCTCAAGATGAGATACCTTTGATGGGATTTTATGTGAAGATAAAGGAGAGATCCTGTTATTTTTTTATGTGCGTAAAACCTAAGAGTGGAGTTTTACATGGGGCAAAGGAACATTCAATAAAGAATAAATATTTAAACTAATAAGTATTATAGTTATATTTATAAATTAAGAGTAAGATTAAGAGCCATAGTGTAAGTGGAAAAATGTATTATTTACATCTGTCTACGGTTTCTCTGTGTATCCCTGGTTGTCCTGGAAATCACTCTGTAGACCATCCTGGCCTCAAACTCAGAAATCTGCCTGCCTCTGCCTCCTAAGTGCTGGGATTAAAGGCATGCACCACCACTGCCTGGCTTGGATTACTGCTTTCTTAGAGATTAACTTCTTGTGCTCTTTATATATTTTGGATATTAGCCCTCTATCAGATGTAGGGTTATTGGAGAATTTTTAAACAATCTGTAGGATGCTAATTTGTTCTATTGACTGTGATTTTTGCCTTACAGAATCTGTTCAGTCTTATGAGGTCCCATTAATCAGTTGTTGATCTTAGGGCATAAGCCATTGCCAGTCTACTTAGAAAATTTAAATTTCCCCTTATGCCGATGAGTTTGAGGCTCTTTACACTTTCTCTTTTATTAGATTAATTATATTTGGTTTTATGTTGAGGTCCTTGATTCATTTGAATTTGATCTTTGTGCAAGAGGATAAAGAAGGATCTTTTCTCATACTGCTAAATACAGACCAACAAGTAGTCCAGCACCATTTATTGGAAATGTTTTCTTTTTACACTTGTGTTTTTGGCCTCTTTGTCAAAGTTCAAGTATCCATATTTGTGGGGCAAGGGGCTACACACAGACAGCCTGGTCTCCAGTTGAGCTTCTGTCTTGAACCCTGGTGGGACCCTGTGGATGGTAATTTCCACGTACGTGGGACAGAAGAAATTTGATCATGTCTCCTGGACTCCTGGCTCCTGTTGAAGTTACCACCTCCACAGAGGCACGTGGCTATCAGTCATGTAGGAACAGCACCAAGCCTTCCCACATGAAAATAAGGTTTTCCCCAAACTCTCAGCTCAAGCCAATGAGAGGTACCTGCTGTCAAACCCTAAATCACCCACAGAACTGTATATACATCCATCCAGGAATTAAAGGTACATGAGAACTACTCCTTCATCTGAGTCTTTTGTTCCAAGAGCTGTATGTAACACTTGGGAAGAAATCTTCTCTCCCGAAAGTCTACCTGAGGTCCTACTGCATTTCTCACTGGATAGTTACCTTCTCATCGGCCCAGCCTGACCTGACTCTGTTCAGAGCGGCTCCAGAGTTACTGAGGGACCTGGAAGGCACTGAAGAGACTTTGTCTCCCTGCCTGCACTTGCTTCCCTTTGCTGGAACCCTCGCACCAGGCCTGGACAGAGATCTTTTTGTCAAACCTCTGGTACCCAGGCCCACATCTGGTGCCCCATGTGGGGCTTCCTCTATGAATTTTGAAGGTATTTTGCTTCTACAGCTTGGAGAATGGAGAGAGAGAGAGAGAGAAAGAGAGAGAGAGAGAGAGAGAGAGAGAGAGAGAGAGAGAGAGAGAGAGAGAGATACTTCATTTGAGTGGGAGAGGGAGGGGCTAGAGGAGCAGATGGATTAATTAATTTTTCCTCTGAGGCATAAGGAGGCAGGGGTGGGTAGATGGATTTTATATCTCTTATTAATTGGGTAAGGACTGTGAGATCTGAAATGGAATACTTTTTAGGACCTTGATCTTTGGATTCATCTGACTGAGGGTGCTTAGCAGCTGTGTTGCTATTAGTCTGTCTTGTTTTAGATGGCCCTATGCATTGCCTAATTGTAGCTAAGATTGACGAAAAAAATCACGGGAGGTTTTTTTTTTTTTTTCCTTCTCAGGTATCTTTGTTTTTGATGAGAGAAGCCACTCTGTTCCATGAGTGCAGGCTATAAATATTATCATTGGCTATGCATGGCACTATCTGAAGGACTTCCTCCCCAAAAAAGGAGGCTTGCTTTTTGGCTATCTTTATTCCTCAGTCTTTTAGTAGGGCACGTGTTTCTCTGACCTGTGGTGATATTTTATGTGATTGTGAGTTGATAATGATAGAAAAGAGGAGAAGTGCTTGTGCAATGGAACGTTCCCTTGGCCTCTTTGGCTTTGGGGGGTTCCAGAGAAGTCCAAAAATCTAAGCCTTCTGACAAATTTAAGAACTGGCAGACCGCCCCCCCCCCCAACCCGTAGCTTTTACATGGCTACTGTATTACCAGGTTTTCTTTGTTTTAAGGAGAAGTTAGATAGAGTGTCTTTGCCAATGCCCACTGCGGGCTATCAGGATTTAGACAAAGGTCAGATGGACCTTCGGCCAGCACTAGAGAGGATCTCTGGCCAGGAAGCTTCAATTGTCCCTTTAGGTTTTCTAAAAGCACAGTAGGAAAAGACAGGTTGTTTTAAGAGGTGTGCGGGCTCACCTTCCCTCAGTATCCATTAGGTGCGACTGTTCAAGCCCCATGTCCATGAGCCAGATGTGGGCCTGGGTAGGTTTACTTCTGGGTCATCCATTCTATTCAACTGATTGAACTGTTTGTCACTGTACCAATACCATGTGATCTTTGTTATTTTTTCGTTTTTAGTACAGTTAGAGGTAAGGCATGGTAATGCCAACTAAAGGTCTTTTATAGTTGAGAATTTTTTGGCTATGATGAATTCTTTGTCCAGATGAAGTTGAGAATTGCCCTTTCCATGTCTTTGAAGAATTGTGTTGGAATTTTGGCAGGGACTCCATTGAATCTGTAGATTGCTTTTGGCACAATGGCCACTTTTACTATGTAATCATACCAATCCAGTAGCATAGTAGATCTTTCCATTTTCTGAGGTCTTCTTCAACTTCTTTCTTTAAGAGTTTGAAGTTCTCATACTGATCTTTCACTTTCTGAGTAAGAATTATAACATGATATTTGTGGTTATTTTAAAGATTGTTGATTCAATAATTACTTTCTTAGCCTGGTGACCATTTGAGTAGAGGGAGGCTGGTGATTTGTTTGAGTTAATTTCATTGTCTGCCACTTTGTTGAGGTTATTTCCCAGCTACAGAAGTTTCTTAAGTGGAATTTTGGGATTTGTCTGAATACTATCATGTCATCTGCAAATAGTGAAACAATGATTTCTTCCATTTCAATTAGTAAAATATTGATTTTTTTGTTTTTTAAATGTATTTAGCTAGAACTATAATTAATAGATAGAAAGAGTGTGGATAACTTTGTCTTTTTCCTGACTTTAGTGTGGTTGATATTAATTTCTCCTCATTTATTTATTCATTTTGATGTTGGATGTTGTATATATATATATATAACTTTTATTATGCCTTGAATTCCTGATCACTCCAAACACTTAACAGAAGGGGGTGTTGGATGTAATCAAAGGTTCTCTCAGAATCTAATCAGAAGATCATGTGAGTTTTTTCTTTAGCTTGTTTACACGGTATATTATTTTGATACATTTTCATTCTGTCACTGGGGATAAACATACTTGATAATTGGGAGTGATAATTTTTATGTGTTCTTGAGTTTAGCATGTGGGAATTTTATTGAGTGTTTTTGCATAGAAATTCATAAACAATACCAGGCTGAAGTTCTGTTTCTTTCTTGGGTGTTTGTGGGGTTTAGGTGTCAAAGTAATTGTGGCCTCATAAAATGATTATTGTACTTTCTGGTATTTTTTTTTTCATGGAATATTTTCAGGGGTACTGGTATTAGTTCTTATTTGAAGGTGTGATAGAATTCTGCACTAAAATCATCTGGCCCTGGGCAGTATTTGCTTAGGCAATTTTTAATTACTACTATTGACTCCTTAGCAGTTATGAAAGTGTTTCAATATTTTGCCTGACCATGATAAAATTATGCTGCTACATGATATGTGTCTAGAAATCATCAATTTCATCTACATTTTCCAGTTATGTTGAGTATAGTCATTTGTAGTAATGTATGATGATTTTGTTAAATTCTTTGGTTTCTGTTGTTATGTCTCTCTTTTTATTTCATATTATGTTTAAATGAAACTGTCTCTATGCTCTTTCTTTAGATTTTCTAAGGGTTTATTTTCTCAAAGGAACAACTCTTAGTTTTGTTGATTCTTTGTACTGTTCTCTTTGGTTCTCACTGGCTGACTTCAGCTATTAAATTGATTTCCTGCCCTCTACTCCTCTTGGGTATGTTTGTATCTTATAGTTCTTGAACTTTCAGAAGAGCTGTGAAGTGACTATATTAGGATCTCTCCAAATTCTATATAAAGGCACTTAGTACTTTAAATTTTCCTCTTATCTTTGGTTTTCATTGTGTCCCACATATTTGGGGATGCTATGACTTCATTTTCATTCTATGAAGACTTTAACTTCTTCTTTTATTTCTTCTCTGATGAGTTGGTACCATGAGGTACTAATAATAAGGTATATTCTTTATAAATGGCTCAAGAAAAATTTAGGATATATAGATGCCACTCAGGAAAAAAAAAATAAATCAGGCATTTTGTGTTTGAAGCACAATTTACTGCTCAGTATGAAACTGTGTTCACAATAGTGTTAAATAAATGGATAATTCACAAGGGACCATGAGACCAGTATGGAATTACAGTGGCTTTTCTAAGCCCTTTCATGCACCAAGATCTCTATAATGTAAGAAAGACATTGGTTGATTAAGTGATCATAGAAAATATTTGTTACTGGAAATCTAATGAGAGAACATTTGTGTCAACATGGAGTTTCTAAGAAGAAAAATTATTTTTAAAAGTCTAATTTTGTGCTGTGAAGGTTCTAAGGAAATTTTCAATTCCTGGGAAGTAATTCTCATTTGATATCCATAATAGAACAACTAAGGTAAAATTAATAAATTCTCCTCAGGACTTAAGCAATTACTTCCCTGCCCAGAATGAAAAGGTTATATTCCTTCCAAAAAAGATTATAATACTAGTGGAAATATTTTGCCATCCACCCTGTATTGAAAAGAGTGGCAATAGGTTCAGGAAAAATGATATTCCAGTGCAACTCTGATCCAGGTAATAAGCAATTACTACAGGATAGAACATGGCCATGTTGATAATTGTTGCTCAATAGGTAGTAGGTGATTCACTGAGGCTTCCTGAATTAATTGAGATGGTGATATGAAGAAAGGTTCTATGCAAGAAATTAATGATTAAATTAAGTTTAATTTCTAGGGAAGAAAGTCTGAAGATTAGAGAGAACTAGTTAAGTTAGTACTGCCTATCAATGCTTTGTAACAAAACTTGATATTTGCAGAAAAGTAATTGATAGAGGTTGTTCAAATTCATTATCTTGTTAGCTGTACATTTCTGGGATGTGACCTTTTCTGAAAAGTGAGTACAATAGATTTGAGTAGATTAGATTCCTGTGTTTTCCCGGGAACTACAAGAAACAACACAAATTATAAAAACTGGTCTTGCTTTTCTGCCAAGACTAGATGGTAAAACCACTTGGATAAAAATAATGCATTTGCAGACTTTGACTGAAGGACATGAAGCAATCACACTGGCTGTAGACTGAAAACTTCTATTATACTGGCGTACATTTACATTGTCAAGGAAGGGACATGAAGGCTCCTGGTGAAAAGTCACCGAAATTACTACTTAACTTTTGACAGTGAATGCTAAACAAAAGTACCTACATAACAGGCTCAGATATCAAGGAAAATACCAATTCTTTTCAAATTGGATTCAATGTATACTCAACCAGAGGGAGGTTAAGTCAGATGCTGTAACTTAGAACAAAAACCTGAAGATGAATAAGCTACTTCTGTGGCTTTTTTCAGTTGATGTGTTATGCCTCTGAAACTCTTCTTTAAATATGTGTGCATACACTTATACTTTTATTGTCATCCTCAAGTTATAATTAATGGTGAAGATCATGAAAACAAGTGTTTGTTTCTATGACATTTTGACTTATTATTTTAGCCATTTTTGGACATGTATAATCATTTCCTGTAAGGTAAAGTGATGACTGCTGAAAAGGAGGCAGAAAGAATATAAAAAAGATAGGAAGTGCTAGAATAATTGGTGATATTTCCAATGACCAGAAAGTTACTTAGGCATGAAGGTAAACATAAGGAACTATTATAATGAGGTCCCTGAAACTTGTCAGACTCACTAGGCCCCTCCTTGTTAAAAGCTGAGAGTCCTTCTCAGAGAAAATATCCTTAAGAATTCTCTCTCTCTCTCTCTCTCTCTCTCTCTCTCTCTCTCTCTTCCTTTGTAAATTTGATCTTTTTATTTACATTTCAAATACTATCCACTTTTCTAGTTTCCCCTCCAAAAGTCCCCCATCCACTACCCTTATTCCTTACTCACCAACACACCGACACCAGCGTCTCTGTCCTGGCACTAGCCTAAACTGTGGAATTGAGCTTTCATAGGAACAAGCGCCTCTCCTCCCCTTGATGTCTGACAAGGCCATTCCAAGCTACATATGCAAGTGGAGGCATTTTTCCCTCCATGTGTACTCTTTGGTGGGTCCTTTTGTCCATGGGGGCTCTGAGATTTCTGATTGGTACATATTGTTCATTCTATGGGCCTACAAAATCCTTCAGCTCCTTCAATCCTTTCTCTAGATCCTCCATTGGGGACACAATGTTCAGTTCAATGGTTGGTTGTAAATATCCACCTCTGTAATTGTCAGGTAATAGAAGAGATGATAAAGAGATAGCTATAACAGGGTCCTATCTATCATCAATCACTTGTTGGCATGCACTGCACAATAGTGTCTGGCTTTGGTACTTGTATATGGGATGGTTCCCCAGGTTGGGCAGTCCCTGGATTGCCTTTCCTTCAGTCTCTGCCAAACACTTTGTCTCTTTATCTCCTCTCATGATTATTTAGTTCCCTCTTCTAAGATGGATCAAAGTATTCACACTTTGGTCTTTCTTTTTGTTGAGCTTTATGTGGTCTGTTATTTTAAATCATTTGTAATGCCAGCTCTTGGAACAATATCCACTTATCAGTGAGTGCATACCATGCATGTTTTTTTGTGATTGGATTATCTCACTCAGAATGATATTTTCCAGCTCAATCCATTTGCCAAATTATTTCATGAATTCATAGTTTTTATTTTATTTTTTTTCCATTTTTATTAGGTATTTAGCTCATTTATATTTCCAATGCTATACCAAAACTCCCCCATAGCATAGTTTTTAATAGCTGAGTTGTACTCCATTGTTTAAATTTAAATGTACCACATTTTCTGTATCCATTCCTCTGTTGAAGGACATCTGGGATCTCTCCAGGTTCAGGCAATTATAAATACGGTGGCTATCATCTTAGGGGAGCATGTGTCCTTATTACATTTGGCAAATCTTCTGGGTATATACCCGGGAGAGGCATAGGTGGGTCATTATATAGAACAATGTCCAATTTTCTGAAAAAAATGCCAAATTGATTTCCAAAATGTTTGGATCAGCATGCAATTCCACTGACAATGGAAGAATGTCTCTGTTTCTCCACATCTTCTCCAACTTCTGCTGTCACCTGAATTTTTAGGCTAGCCATTATGACTGCTGTGAGCCATAATCTTAGTGTTGTTTTGGTTTGCATTTCCATGATGACTAAAAATGTTGAATATTTCTTTAGGTACTTCTCATCCACTTGGTATTCCTCAGTTGTGAATTCTTTCTTTAAATCTGTACCACATTTTTAATAGGATTATTTGGTTCTCTGGAGTATAAGTTCTGGAGGTCTTTGTATATATTGGAAATTAGCCTTCTATTGGATGTTGGGTTAGTAAAATTCTTTTCCGAATAAGCCGTTTACCATTTTGTGCTATACTCAAAAAATAAACAGCCAGGCAGTAGTGGCACACACCTTTAATCCCAGCACTTGGGAGTCAGAGGTAGGTGAATTTCTGAGTTTGAAATCAGCCTGGTCTACAGAGTGAGTTCCAGGACAGCTCGGGCGACATAGAGAAACCCTTTCTCAAAAAAACAATAAAAATATAAAGAAAATAAGAAAGAGAGAGAGAGAGAGAGAGAGAGAGAGAGAGAGAGAGAGAGAGAGAGAGAGAGAGAGAGAGAGAGAACAAACAGGCTGAGAGGGGAATTAGGGAAAAACCACCTTTCACAATAGTCACAACAATATAAAGTATGTTGGTGTGACTCTAACAAAGCAAATGAAAGATATGTATGACAAGAACTTCAAATTTCTTGAATAAAAACTTGAAAATGATCTCAGAGGATGGAAAGTTCTCCCAGGCTCATAGATTGACAGCATTAATACAGTAAAAATGGCCATCTTGACCAAAGAAAAGCTACAGATTCAATGCAATCCCCATCAAAATTCCAACTCAATTCTTCAGGGAGTAATAAAGAGAAATTTGCAAATTAGCCTATAATAACAAAAATCACAGGATAGAAAAAATTATTCTGAACAATATAAGAACTTTTGAAGAATCACCATCCCTGACCTCAAGCTGTACTACAGAGCAATTGTGATTAAAAATTGTATGGTATTGGTACAGTGATAGGCATGTAAATCAATGGAATAGAATTGAAGACCTAGAAATGAACCCATACTACTATTGTCAACTGATCTTTGACAAGGGTACTAAAATCATCCAGTGAAAAATGGCAGCATTTTCAACAAATGCTGCTGGTTCAGTTGGTAATCAGCATGTAGAAGAATACAAAATCAATAATTCTTATCTCCTTGTACAAAATTCAAGTCCAAGTGAATTAAGTAAACCACATAAAACAAGAAGCACTGAAACTAATAGAAAATAAAGTTGTGAAGATCCTTGAGCACATGGGCACTGGGGAAATTTTCATGAACAGAACACCAATAAATTAAAATGGTTCCTCTTAATGAAGAAGAGTTTCAAAGAAGACACTTGAGGTCATAACAGCCTACCTGTCTCTCAGGAGGTCTGCAGTAACACATGTGAGACTCATTTCCAAATTTTCATCTCAGCTTATACACTCACCATATCCAAGCTGATTCTGGACCCACCTGTCATACTCAGGAGCTCAATATTCCTCATGTTCTGCTTCTCCATACTCAGATTGTGGGTCTACCAGGAGGTCTTCAGAAACCATAAATACAGCCTTCTGACTCCCAGGAAGCCTACTATAACCAGAGACACAGGAGATCTACTATAACCAGGGTCACACTATTTTAGTATATCAACCCATCTACTATTATGGCAGAACCTGTCTATGGAGCACAGAGCCTTCATGTCTCCCAGAGGTTAACATGGAAAGGAACACATGAGGTCTGCCCCAAACAGGTACACAGAAGGTCATCAAGAACCAGAGACACAGGAGGTCTCCACACCTTCAACCAGGGACAAAATTGACTCCCTTCCAGGAGAACAGCTCAAACACATGAAACTGAGCATAAACTGCCTCCAAAGAGGCCAGCTCTAGTCAGAGGAACCTGGGCAAGATAACACCAGGGATAACCAAATGGAGACAGGCATGTGTCCTAACATAAGTGATGGAAGCCAATGTAATTTAGCACTGTCAGAACCCAGTTCTTCCACCCAGCAATCTCTTGATCACCTAAAAGACCTGAAAATCCAGTTTCTGACAAAAAAAGTCCAATCTCATGAAGAGGATAGAGGTCTTTGATGAGTATATAAATAACTCATTGGAAAAAAATACAGGAAAACACAAGAAAGCAGATGAAAACCCTTAAACAGTAAACAAGTACATCCCTTAAAGAAATACATGAAAATACAAACAAGCAGGTGAAGGAATAGAACACAATGATCTGAGATGTAAAATTGGAAGTAGTAAAAAATAAAGAAATCAGAAATGGAGGCAGGCATGGAGATGAAAAACTTAAGGAATAGATTAGGATCTACAGATGCAAGCATCAACAGCAGAATACAAGAGATAGAAAAGAAAATCTCAGCCATAGAGGATGCAATAGAAGGTATGGACACATTGGTTAATGATAATACAAGTGACAAAACCTCCTAATCCAAATAACCAGAATTCTCTAAACAATATAAAGACAGACCTAAGGATAATAAGAGTAGCAAAGGGTAGGGGTTCCCAGCTCAAAGGGCCAGAAAATATCAACAAAATCATAGAAGCAAACTTCCCCAGTCTAAAATAAGACATGGTCAGAAATGTAAAAGAAGCGTACAGATCATCAAAAAGGTTGGACCCAAAAAATAGTTTTCCTTTCACATAATAATCAAAACACTTAATGGTAAGAACAAAGAAAGATTATTAAAATGTGTGATAGAAATCACCAAGTAAAACAAGAAGACAGACCTTTCAGATTACAACAGACTTCTCCACAGAGTCTCTAAAAGCCTCATGAGCCTGGATACCCAGAAAAAAATTTCAATCTCCATAAATAGAGAAATGAAAATATTTCTATGATGAAGTGAAAAGTAAACAATATTTTATGTTTCTACAACACTACAGAGGACACTGAAATGAAAACTCAAAAAAATGAAGTATAACTACATCCAATTATCTCTAATATCAATAACTAAATTCCTCAATAAAAAGACACAGGCTAACAAATGGATACATAAACAGGACCCAGCATTTCACTGCATACAGGAAACACAACATGGTGACAAAGACAAATACTATCTTTAGAGTAAAAGGCTGGAAAAAGATTTTAGAATGCTAAAGATTACTGAATTATGACATGTTTATATTTATCAATTTTATTATAAGTAGGAATATCATGCATTTACAATACTTTACATTTTATTCACTTTACATTCTAATCACAGCCTTCATTCCTCACCTTCGGACATTCCAATTCTTACAAATTCATACACCTAATACTCCCTCCCCTTCCCATCAGAGAAAGACAGCCTCCCCTTGAATACTGCTCCACCATGTGCTATCTGTTCAAAGCAGGACTAGTGCTGAGGCCCAATGTGGCACTCCAAAAAGGGGAAAGCAATCCAATAGCAGGGCACAAAGATGGCAAAAGATGTTGCTCAAATTTTGAAAGGACCAAGATGAAGACCAAGCTATCCATTTGCAATTTATGTGTAGGTAGCCTAATTCCAACCTCAGCCTGCTCTCCAGTTGGTGGGGTAGCTTCCCAGATTTCATAGAGGTCCAGGATATTTGTCTCTGTAGTTGTTCTTTTTTTTTTTTTCCATTTTTTATTAGGTATTTAGCTCATTTACATTTCCAATGCTATACCAAAAGTCCCCCTTACCCACCCACCCCCACTCCCCTACCCACCCACTCCCCCCCTTTGGCCCTGGCGTTCCCCTGTACCGGGGCACACAAAGTCTGCGTGTCCAATGGGCCTCTCTTTCCAGTGATGGCCGACTAGGCCATCTTTTGATACATATGCAGCTAGAGTCAAGAGCTCAGGGGTACTGGTTAGTTCATAATGTTGTTCCACCTATAGGGTTGAAGATCCCTTTAGCTCCTTGGGTACTTTCTCTAGCTCCTCCATTGGGAGCCCTGTGATCCATCCATTAGCTGACTGTGAGCATCCACTTCTGTGTTTGCTAGGCCCCGGCATAGTCTCACAAGAGACAGCTACATCTGGGTCCTTTCGATAAAATCTTGCTAGTATATGCAATGGTGTCAGCGTTTGGATGCTGATTATGGGGTGGATCCCTGGATATGGCAGTCTCTACATGGTCCATCCTTTCATCTCAGCTCCAAACTTTGTTTCTGTAACTCCTTCCATGGGTGTTTTGTTCCCACTTCTAAGGAGGGGCATAGTGTCCACACTTCAGTCTTCATTTTTCTTGAGTTTCATGTGTTTAGGAAATTGTATCTTATATCGTGGGTATCCTAGGTTTTGGGCTAGTATCCACTTATCAGTGAGTACATATTGTGTGAGTTCCTTTGTGATTGTGTTACCTCACTCAGGATGATGCTCTCCAGGTCCATCCATTTGGCTAGGAATTTCATAAATTCATTCTTTTTAATAGCTGAGTAGTACTCCATTGTGTAGATGTACCACATTTTCTGTATCCATTCCTCTGTTGAGGGGCATCTGGGTTCTTTCCAGTTTCTGGCTATTATAAATAAGGCTGCTATGAACATAGTGGAGCATGTGTCCTTCTTACCAGTTGGGGCTTCTTCTGGATATATGCCCAGGAGAGGTATTGCTGGATCCTCCGGTAGTACTATGTCCAATTTTCTGAGGAACCGCCAGACTGATTTCCAGAGTGGTTGTACAAGCCTGCAATCCCACCAACAATGGAGGAGTGTTCCTCTTTCTCCACATCCTCACCAGCATCTGCTGTCACCTGAATTTTTGATCTTAGCCATTCTCACTGGTGTGAGGTGGAATCTCAGGGTTGTTTTGATTTGCATTTCCCTGATGATTAAGGATGTTGAACATTTTTTCAGGTGCTTCTCTGCCATTCGGTATTCCTCAGGTGAGAATTCTTTGTTCAGTTCTGAGCCCCATTTTTTAAGGGGGTTATTTGATTTTCTGAGGTCCACCTTCTTGAGTTCTTTATATATGTTGGATATTAGTCCCCTATCTGATTTAGGATAGGTAAAGATCCTTTCCCAGTCTGTTGGTGGTCTTTTTGTCTTATAGACAGTGTCTTTTGCCTTGCAGAAACTTTGGAGTTTCATTAGGTCCCATTTGTCAATTCTCGATCTTACAGCACAAGCCATTGCTGTTCTGTTCAGGAATTTTTCCCCTGTGCCCATATCTTCAAGGCTTTTCCCCACTTTCTCCTCTATAAGTTTCAGTGTCTCTGGTTTTATGTGAAGTTCCTTGATCCACTTAGATTTGACCTTAGTACAAGGAGATAAGTATGGATCGATTCGCATTCTTCTACATGATAACAACCAGTTGTGCCAGCACCAATTGTTGAAAATGCTGTCTTTCTTCCACTGGATGGTTTTGGCTCCCTTGTCGAAGATCAAGTGACCATAGGTGTGTGGGTTCATTTCTGGGTCTTCAATTCTATTCCATTGGTCCACTTGTCTGTCTCTATACCAGTACCATGCAGTTTTTATCACAATTGCTCTGTAGTAAAGCTTTAGGTCAGGCATGGTGATTCCACCAGAGGTTCTTTTATCCTTGAGAAGAGTTTTTGCTATCCTCGGTTTTTTGTTATTCCAGATGAATTTGCAAATTGCTCCTTCTAATTCGTTGAAGAATTGAGTTGGAATTTTAATGGGGATTGCATTGAATCTGTAGATTGCTTTTGGCAAGATAGCCATTTTTACAATGTTGGTCCTGCCAATCCATGAGCATGGGAGATCTTTCCATCTTCTGAGATCTTCTTTAATTTCTTTCTTCAGGGACTTGAAGTTTTTATCATACAGATCTTTCACTTCCTTCGTTAGAGTCACGCCGAGATATTTTATATTATTTGTGGCTATTGAGAAGGGTGTTGTTTCCCTAATTTCTTTCTCAGCCTGTTTATTCTTTGTGTAGAGAAAGGCCATTGACTTGTTTGAGTTAATTTTATATCCAGCTACTTCACCGAAGCTGTTTATCAGGTTTAGGAGTTCTCTGTTGGAATTTTTAGGGTCACTTATATATACTATCATATCATCTGCAAAAAGTGATATTTTGACTTCCTCTTTTCCAATTTGTATCCCCTTGATCTCCTTTTGTTGTCGAATTGCTCTGGCTAATACTTCAAGTACTATGTTGAAAAGGTAGGGAGAAAGTGGGCAGCCTTGTCTAGTCCCTGATTTTAGTGGGATTGCTTCCAGCTTCTCTCCATTTACTTTGATGTTGGCTACTGGTTTGCTGTAGATTGCTTTTATCATGTTTAGGTATTGGCCTTGAATTCCTGATCTTTCCAGAACTTTTATCATGAATGGGTGTTGGATCTTGTCAAATGCTTTTTCTGCATCTAACGAGATGATCATGTGGTTTTTGTCTTTGAGTTTGTTTATATAATGGATTACATTGATGGATTTTCGTATATTAAACCATCCCTGCATCCCTGGAATAAAACCTACTTGGTCAGGATGGATGATTGCTTTAATGTGTTCTTGGATTCGGTTAGCGAGAATTTTATTAAGGATTTTTGCATCGATGTTCATAAGAGAAATTGGTCTGAAGTTCTCTATCTTTGTTGGATCTTTCTGTGGTTTAGGTATCAGAGTAATAGTGGCTTCATAAAATGAGTTGGGTAGAATACCTTCTACTTCTATCTTGTGAAAAAGTTTGTGCAGAACTGGAGTTAGATCTTCTTTGAAGGTCTGATAGAACTCTGCACTAAACCCGTCTGGTCCTGGGCTTTTTTTGGCTGGGAGACTATTAATAACTGCTTCTATTTCTTTAGGGGATATGGGACTGTTTAGAAGGTCAACTTGATCCTGATTCAACTTTGGTACCTGGTATCTGTCCAGAAATTTGTCCATTTCGTCCAGGTTTTCCAGTTTTGTTGAGTATAGCCTTTTGTAGAAGGATCTGATGGTGTTTTGGATTTCTTCAGGATCTGTTGTTATGTCTCCCTTTTCATTTCTGATTTTGTTAATTAGGATTTTGTCCCTGTGCCCTTTAGTGAGTCTAGCTAAGGGTTTATCTATCTTGTTGATTTTCTCAAAGAACCAACTCCTCGTTTGGTTAATTCTTTGAATAGTTCTTCTTGTTTCCACTTGGTTGATTTCACCCCTGAGTTTGATTATTTCCTGCCGTCTACTCCTCTTGGGTGAATTTGCTTCCTTTTTTTCTAGAGCTTTTAGATGTGTTGTCAAGCTGCTAGTATGTGCTCTCTCCCGTTTTTTCTTGAAGGCACTCATAGCTATGAGTTTCCCTCTTAGAAATGCTTTCATTGTGTCCCAAAGGTTTGGGTACGTTGTGGCTTCATTTTCATTAAACTCTAAAAAGTCTTTAATTTCTTTCTTTATTCCTTCCTTGACCAAGGTATCATTGAGAAGAGTGTAGTTCACTTTCCATGTGAATGTTGGCTTTCTGTTATTTATTTTGTTATTGAAGATCAGCCTTAGTGCATGGTGATCTGATAGGATACATGGGACAATTTCAATATTTTTGAATCTGTTGAGGCCTGATTTGTGACCTATTATGTGGTCAATTTTGGAGAAGGTACCATGAGGTGCTGAGAAGAAGGTATATCCTTTTGTTTTAGGGTAAAATGTTCTGTAGATATCTGTCAGATCCATTTGTTTCATCACTTCTGTTAGTTTCAGTGTGTCCCTGTTTAGTTTCTGTTTCCATGATCTGTCCATTGGTGAAAGTGGTGTGTTGAAGTCTCCCACTATTATTGTGTGAGGCGCAATGTGTGCTTTGAGCTTTACTAAAGTTTCTTTAGTGAATGTGGCTGCTCTTGTATTTGGAGCATAGATATTCAGAATTGAGAGTTCCTCTTGGAGGATTTTACCTTTGATGAGAATGAAGTGTCCCTCCTTGTCTTTTTTGATGACTTTGGGTTGGAAGTCAATCTTATCAGATATTAGGATGGCTACTCCTGCTTGTTTCTTCATACCATTTGCTTGGAAAATTGTTTTCCAGCCTTTCATTCTGAGGTAGTGTCTATCTTTTTCTCTGAGATGAGTTTCCTGTAAGCAGCAAAATGTTGGGTCTTGTTTGTGTAGCCAGTTTGTTAGTCTATGTCTTTTTATTGGCGAGTTGAGACCATTGATGTTAAGAGATATTAAGGAAAAGTAATTGTTGCTTCCTGTTATTTTAGTTGTTAAAGGTGGCATTCTGTTCTTGTGGCTGTCTTCTTTTAGGTTTGTTGAGGGATTACCTTCTTGTTTTTTCTAGGGCGTTGTTCCCGTTCTTGTATTGGTTTTTTTCTGTTATTATCCTTTGAAGGGCTGGATTCGTGGAGAGATAATGCGTGAATTTGGTTTTGTCGTGGAATACTTTGGTTTCTCCCTCTATGATAATTGAGAGTTTGGCTGGGTATAGTAGCCTGGGCTGCAGTTTGTGTTCTCTTAGTGTCTGTATAACATCTGTCCAGGCTCTTCTGGGTTTCATAGTCTCTGGTGAAAAATCTGGTGTAATTCTGATAGGCTTGCCTTTATATGTTACTTGACCTTTTTCCCTTACTGCTTTTAGTATTCTATCTTTATTTAGTGCATTTGATGTTCTGATTATTATGTGTCGGGAGGAATTTCTTTTCTGGTCCAGTCTATTTGGAGTTCTGTAGGCTTCTTGTATGTTCATATGCATCTCATTCTTTAGATTTGGGAAGTTTTCTTCAATAATTTTGTTGAAGATGTTTGCTGGACCTTTGAGTTGAAAATCTTCATTCTCATCCACTCCTATTATCCGTACGTTTGGTCTTCTTATTGTGTCCTGGATTTCCTGGATATTTTGAGTTAGGATCTTTTTGCATTTTCCATTTTCTTTGATTGTTGTGCCGATGTTCTCTATGGAATCTTCTGCACCTGAGATTCTCTCTTCCATCTCTTGTATTCTGTTGCTGATGCTCAAATCTATGGTTCCAGATTTCTTTCCTAGGGTTTCTATCTCTAGTGTTGCCTCGCTTTGAGTTTTCTTTATTGTGTCTACTTCCCTTTTTAGGTCTAGTATGGTTTTGTTCATTTCCATCACCTGTTTGTATGTTTTTTCCTCTTTTTCTGTAAGGACTTCTACCTGTTTGATTGTGTTTTCCTGTTTTTCTTTAAGGACTTGTAACTCTTTAGCAGTGTTCTCCTGTATTTCTTTAAGTGAGTTATTAAAGTCCTTCTTGATGTCCTCTACCATCATCATGAGATATGCTTTTAAATCTAGGTCTAGGTTCTCAGGTGTGTTGGGGTTCCCTGGACTGGGCGAAGTGGGTGTGCTGGGTTCTGGTGATGGTGAGTGGTCTTGGTTCCTGTTAGTAAGATTCCTCCGTTTACCTTTCGCCATCTGGTAATCTCTGGAGTTAGTAGTTATAGTTGACTCTGTTTAGAGATTGTTCTTCTGGTGATTCTGTTACCGTCTATCAGCAGACCTGGGAGACAGATTCTCTCCTCTGAGTTTCAGTGCTCAGAGCACTCTCTGCTGGCAAGCTCTCTTACAGGGAAGGTGCGCAGATATCTTGTATTTGGACCTCCTCCTGGCCGAAGAAGAAGGCCCAAAACAGGACCTTTCTCAGACACTGTGTTGCTTTGGCAGTTCCCAGGTTGTACAGACTCTCACCTAAGCAGACTAAATTCCTAAGTTCCTTGGAGTCCCGGGACCAAGATGGCGACCGCTGCTGCTGTGGCTTAGGCCGCCTCCCCTGCCGGGTGGGCACCTGTCCTCCGGTCCGGAAGGTGGCCGGCTGTCCCCGGCCCACACAGGGTGCTGCCTCAGCGCCTCTGTGCTTCTGCCTGTTCCAGAAGCTGTCAGGTTCTCTGGCGCACCCTCTCACCTGTTCAGACTAATTTCCTAAGTTCGGCGGGTCCCGGACCAAGATGGCGACCGCTGCTGCTGTCTCTTGTCTGTTTCTTGTTAAGAGAGTGTAAATAAACGTTCCACCAGCCCGCTGAGTGTGCAGGAAATGTTCTCAATGCAACAAAAAGAAAAAAACCATCAAGAACTCTTGTTTCCTCGGGGCTTTCTAGGGGTAGAGGGGGCTGCCATTTGTCCCACTCCGGTACTGATAGCACGCCTCTCACCTTCTCCTGTAGTTGTTCTTATAGTGTCATTCTTCTAGCTCACCTATGTCTATTCTAAACTTTCTAGAGTACTCCCTAAATTCATCCTGATATTTGCTGTGGGTTTCTCCTTCTATTTCCATCTGCTGCTATATGGAGCTTCTCATTAGACAGTTATGCTATGTTCCTGTTTGCAAACATAACATTACTATTAATACTGGCAGACTTTGGCTCAATCATATAACTTTGGAAAAACGTTGGTTGGCTATTCCCACATACTCTGCTCCATCTCTATCCCTGCAAATAAGCATGAAAAATATTTGTTTGAAGGTTTCCTGGGTGGATTGATGGTTCTTTTCTTGCTCTAAAAGTTGTGCCTAACTACAGCTGGTAGCCAAATATGTTTCTATATCCATTCTTCCTTAAATCCCAGTTAGGGTCATAATTGTATATTCCCTGAATCCTCACCCTTCCCAAGCCTCCAGCTTGTTCCAGAGCAGCCCCTCATCAATTTCCATTCTCAATCCCATTGCTCTCTGAACCCTCTCCCCATAGATTCTCACTAACTCTGTACCCCCTTACTCCCTGTCCTATACCTTTATCTCTCTTAATTGACTTCCTAAGACTATTTAGTGGCATCATCTGTGTAATATTTGTACATCCTCATTTGTAATGTTCTCATTACCAAGTTTCTTTGGGTCAGTGAATTGTAGCATGGTTATGCTGAAATTTATGGCTAATGTCTTCCACATTGATTTCCACATTTTCTCTATAAGTTCATACTCACATCAGAAATGGAGGTTTATTCCCCTTGACAAATCTTAAGAATATGAGTAACTACATGCATATTATTATTATTATTATCATCATCATTATTATTAATTATTATTATTATTTAAATGTAGATGCAAAATGTTTTTATTGCATATTTTCTTTCTGTACATTTCAAATTTCGTCTTCTTTCCTGATTTCCCCTTGGAAACCCCTTATTTCATCTCCCACACCTGCTTCTATAGGGAAATTCCCACACACATATACACTCCTGACTTCCTGCCCTTGCATTTCCCCTACACTGGGGCATTGAGCCTTCACAGGACCAATGGACTCTTGTCCTATTGGTGACCATCAAGGCCATCCTCTGCTACATATGTGGCTGGAGCCATGGGTCCCTACATGTGTACTTGAGTTCTGACGGTCTAGTTGCTTGATACTGTTGTTCTTACTATGGTATTGCAAACCCCTTCAGCATTTGAAATGTAAATGAAGAAAATATCTGAAAAATGTTGTAAAAAGGAAAACATTGTTTTCTAATAACATGTAAGCAACATTATATAGATTATGTTGTCTTTAGAAATACATATATGTGCCGGAATATTTGCATTAGGGGTTTGCAAAAAATTTAAAATAACTGTATGTATGTATGGTAGTAGGAAGTATCAGTAATGCTTTAATGATGTAATAATACTATAATTTCACCAATACAAGTAGATTTAATAAAGCATCTATCATTTTGCTGCTTATAAGAAACAAAGCTCAATAACAAAGACAGACACTACCTCAGTACAAAAGAATGGAATAAGGTCTTCCAAGCAAATTTTCCTAGGACTCAAGTTTAAGTTGCCATACTAATATCCAATAAAATAGACTTTCAAACACACGCGCACACACACACACACACACACACACACACACACACACACATCAAGTGTGATATGGAAGACACTTTACAATCATCAAAGAGAAAACCTGGCAAGAGAAAGTCTTTTCTGAATATCTATGCCACAAATGCAAGAACTCCCATATTCATGAAATAAACATTAGTTAAGCTCAAAACACACATTGATCCCCACACAATACTAGTGGTAGACTTCAATACCCCACTCTCAACAATGTGCAGATTATTGAAACAGGAACTGAATTGAGGCAAAGCAAAACTAATAGAGGTTATGAAACAAATACATTTAACATATATCTATAGAATATTTCATCCTAAAACAAAAGAATGCACCTGCTTCTCAGCACCTCACTGTACTTTCTCCAAAGTCAAACATATAATTAGTCACAAAACAAACCTCCACCAATAAAAGAAGACTGAAATAATCCCATGAATCTCGTATCAGATCAACATGTCTAAAAGCTGGTCTTCAATAACAGGACTAACAACAGAAACCCCACAAAAACATGGAAACTGAACAACTCTCTAATCAGTGATATCTTGGTCAGGGATGAAATAAAGAAAGAAATTAAAGACCTCCTAGAAATTAATGAAAATATAGGCACATCATACCCAAACTTATGGGTTACAATGAAAGCAGCACTAAGAAGAATATTTGGAGCACTAAGTGCCCTGGTAAAGAAACTGGAGAGATCTTACACTAGAAATTTAACAGCACATCTGGGAGTTTTACAACAAAAAGAAGCACACATCGCCAAGAGGAATGGACGGAAGAAAATAGTCAAACACGGGGATGAAATAAACCAATATAAAAACAAAGAGAACACTAAAATGAACCAACAAAACCAAAGATTGGTTGTTTGAAACAATCCACAGGATAGATGAAACACTAGGCAAAGAAGCTAAAATACTCGTAAGCAGTATCGAAATTGACAAAATCAGAAATTAAAAGGTAGATATATCACAAGAAACAGAGGAAATGCACACACACACACATACACAAAATCACATCCTACTACAAAAGTCTATACTCAAAAAAACTGGGAAATTTATTAAAAAGTGGATGATTTTCTAGACAGATACCATGTATCAGAGTTAAATCAAGAGCAAGAAAACTAAACAGACACATATTGCACAAGGAAATAGAAGAATTCACTAAAATCGCCCAACCAAAAAACACTGGGCCAGATAGATTTAGGGCAGAATTCTACCAGACCATCAAAGAAAACCTGATACCAATATTCCTCAAACTACTCCATAATATAGAAACAGAGGGAACTATCTAATTCATTCTATGAAACCACAATTACTTTGATACCTAAACTGCACAAAAGTCAAACCAAAATGAGACTCTCAAACCAATATTGCTTATAAATATTAATGGGAAAATACTCAATAAAATACTTGCAAACTTAATTCAAGAAATCTTCAAATCCATCATCCATGATGATCAAGTAAGCTTCATCCCAGTGATGTAAGGTTGATTCAATATATAAAAATCCATTAACATAATCCACTATATACACAAACTCAAAGAAAAAAATCACATGACCATCTCCTTAGATACAGACAAGGCATTTGACAAACACAACAAACCTTCTTGTTAAGATCACTGGAGGGATCAGGAATTCAAGGCTCATATACAAACTTTATAAATGCAGTTTCAATTAAGTGGAGAGATACTTGTAGCAATCCCATTAAAATCAGGGACATGAAAAGGATACCCACACTCTCAATATCTATTCAATATAATACTAAATGTGATAGGTAGAACAATAAGACAAAAAAAAGATCAAGTGATATAAATTGGCAAAAAAGAAATATGAATATTTGTAGATGATATAATAGTATACAAAAGTGACCTAAAAAATTTTACCAGAGGAAATCTCCAGCTGATAAACAACTTAGCACTGTGGCCAGATATAAAATTAACTCAAAGAAATAAGTAACCTTCCTTTGTACAAATGATAAACAGGCTGAGAAAGAAACTAGGGGAACAACTCCCTTCACAATAGTCACAAATAACATATTTTATCTTGGGACAACGTTAACCAAACAATTGTAAGATCTGTATGATCATAACGTCAAGTCTCTCAAGAAAGAAAGCAAAGAAGATCTCAGAACAGGGAGAGATACTCCATGGTCTATATAATCGCAATCTAATCCCAAAGCAATTCTTCAAAGACATAGAAAGAGCAATTCTCAAATTCATTTACAAATGCAAAATACCCAGAAAAGCAAAAACAATTTTTAATAATAAAGGACCTTCCTTGAGAATTACATTGCTGACCTCAAGCATTACTACAGAGAAATTATAGTAAAAACTGCATAGTATTGGCACAGAGACAGACACTTTGATCAATGGAATACAATTGAAAGCACAGAAATAAAATCACAAACTTATGGACACTTATTCTTTGTCAAAGAATCTAAAGAATACAATGGAAAAAAGTAGACATCTTCCATAAATTGTGCTGTTCTGACTGCCTGGCTGTATGGAGAATAATAAAAATAGACCCATATTTGTCACCTTGCACAAAGCTCAAGTACAAGTGGATCAAGGTCTTCAACAAAAAATCAGATACATTGAATCTAATAGAATAGAGAGAGGGAAAGAGCCTTGTACTCATTGGCACAATGAGAAATTTCCTAAACAGAACTCTAATTGTTCATGCTCTAATATTAAGAATTGATAAATAGACCATGGGTGCAAACTCTGTGGACAGTCCCATGGTCCTTATAGGAGAGGAGTCTCCACTCCTGGGCACTGTAAAACACCCAGGACCTTAGGAAGACCGGTGAGTAGAGTACAACATATGCTCCGACACCACTGAGAGTAACTGGAACTGGTAGGTTCCAGAGGCACAGGAAACCCACGCAATCAGTGACTCGGGTTCCTTCTGTTCATTACCACTCTAGCACGGGTACAATCACGACAGACAGGCTCAAGGTCCTGAGAGGTTAAGAGTCTTCAATCCCAGGGGTCTATAACATGCAAAGGATCCGAAGATTCCAGGATCCCAAGATCACAGAAACTTGGTCACACAAGGATTTCAGGGTCTCAGAGGCAGTGTGACTCCCAGGAACTTTGACACACCTAGAGTCTTAGGATCACAGGATCACAGAATCGCGTGATCACAGAGAAATCCAGACTCTGAAGAGCTCTGACTCAACCGAAATTACAGGAAGGACAGGTTCCAATCAGATATAGGGAAAGCTGGGAGTACTTGAGATGATCAGATGGCAGCATGTAATTATTAGAATAGATGCAACAGAAACCAAGTTTACTTGGCAGCATCAGAATCCAATACTCCCACCATAGCAAGTCCTGAATATACCACCACACCAGAAAAGAAAGTTATGAATCTACAGCCACTTCTCATGATGATGATGATGTAGGACTTTAGGAAAGACATAAATAACTCCATTAAAGAAGTACAGGAGAACACATGTAACCAAGTAGAAACCCTTAATGAAGAAACAACAACAACCACAACAACAACAAAATCCCTAAAGAATTACAGGAAAACAAAACCAAATAGGTGAAGGAATTGAACAAAACCACCAAAGCTCTAAAAATGGAAGTAGAAACAATGAGGAAATCACAAAGTGAGAGAACTCTGGAGATAAAAAACCTAGGAAAGAGATCATGAGACATAGATGCAAGCATCACCAACAGAATACAAGAGATAGAGGAGAGAATCTCAGGTGCAGAAGATACCATAGAAAACAGTAACAAAACAATCAAAGAAAATGAAAAATGCAAAAAGATCCTAACCCAAAATATCCAGGAAATCCGGGGGAAAAATGAGAAGATCAAATCTAAGGATAATACTTACAGAACAGAATGAACATTTCCTGCTTAAAGCACCAGTACACATCTTCCACAAAATTATAGAAGAAAACTTCCATAACCTAAAGAAAGAGATGCCCATGAACATAAAGAAGCCTACAGAATTCCAAATAGATTTGACCAGAAAGGAGATTCCTCCCAACACATAATAATCAGAACACCAAATGCACAAAACAAAGAAAGAGTGTTAAAAGCATTAAAGGAAAACCACCAAGTAACATATAAAGGCAGATCTATTAGAATTATACCAGAATTCTTGCCATAGATGTTGAAAACCAGAAGATCCTGGACAGATGTCACACAGACCATAAAGGAACACACATGTCAGCCCAGGCTATTATTCCCAGCAAAACTGTCAATTACCATAGATGGACAAACCAAAGTATTCAATGACAAAACTAAACTTACACAATACCCTTCCACAAATACAGCCCTTCAAAGGATAATAAAGGGAAAACTCTAACACAGGGAGGGAAAGTAAGATTTAGAAAAATCAAAAAAGTAATCTTTTAAAAAATCTAAAAGAAGATACCCATTGAACAGAATTCCAACACTAACAACAATAATAACAGGAAGCAAGTATAACTTTTCATTAATATGTCTTAATATCAGTGGACTCAACTGCTCAATAAAAGACATATACTATGAGACATGTTACATTAAGAGGACCCAACATTTTGCTGCATACATAAAATGTACCTCAATGACAAAAACAGTCAGTATAAGAACAGAGACTAAAAGGATGGAAAACAATTTTCCAAGCAAATTCTAAGAAACAAGCAAGAGTATCTATTATAATATCAAATAAAATTGACTTTCAACCTAAAGTTATCAAAAAGATAAGGAGGGGCACTTCATACTGATCAAATGTAAAATCCACCAAGACAAACTCATTTCTGAACATTTATGCTCCATTTGAAAGGGCATCCACATTCATGAAGGAAACCTTATGAAACCTCAAAGCACAAATTGCACAGCACGTAATAGTAGTGTAATGCTTCAATACCCCACACTCATCAGAAGACAGATCATGGAAACAGAAACTAAATGGAAGTTATGAAACCAAAGGATTTTTCAGATCTGTATAGAGCATTTTTATCCTAAAACAAAAGGAGATACATTTTTCTCAGCACCTCATGGTACCTTCTTCAAAATGGAACATACTTTTTGTCACAGAACAGGCCTCAACCAATACAAGAAGATTGAAATTATGCCATGCATCCTATCGGATAATCAGGGACTAAGGTTGATGTTCAATAACAACATAAATAATAGAAAGGACACATATATGTTGAAGCATGATTGCTTCAGTTGGAATCTAGGCAAGCAGTAAGTGCATACTTCATTTACATATTTTACTTTGTTACGCGAGAGAAAGCATTATAGAGATACTGGGATGTATACCTTGATACCATGTGTATTCTGGCTATTCATTTCTAAGAGATAACCAAAATTTATTTTATATTTAATTGCTGGTTATTTCCCTAATTCTGCTTGTTTTAGGTGTACTTGTTGTTGTTGTTGTTGTTGTTGTTGTTTGGGAGGGTCACAATTTCTGGATAGATTCTGATTGAATAACTGACAGTACAGACCTTGCTACTAGAAAGATTCGCTTAATTTGCCAATTTCCAACTTATTGTTTCATGAGATGTCCCTGAGAAAAATAGTAATGAATATTGCTTTTGGTTTATTTTGTAGAGACTAGAATGAAGTTGTCTTTATTGTTCTGCTAATGTTTCGTTTGTCAACATGGATGTCTAATTCCTCCATTTCAGCCTTTTGGATATCGGCCATTACTTTTAGTAACATTAATGAAGAAGATACACAAACTTTGTTCAAATAATCTAACATAATTTTGAATTTTTCATTGTCTATGAATCCTAAAGCTGAAGTCAATACTGGGAGAAATATTAACTCATAAGAATAATTTTCTCTTTCTTTTATTTATTTTATTTATTTTCTCTTTCTTTTATTTCTTTTATTATTATTATTTCTTTCATTTGTTTTATTCTATTTCAAAGCCATGGCAACATATTTTTTGGTATTAAAAATGTCATAAACTTTTGTAAGTTATTAGAAATGTATGAAGCATCTACCTATTCCAGCAGACAATTTTTTAATTTGTTAGAAGAGAAGATGCCCATATGTGCTATGAGTTGCAATTTCGGCATTTGAGTGCTAGAATAAAATACATTGACTGTGATACCGGATAAAAGTTCAGAGAGGGTTTTCGGCTCCAGACAACCTTCCTGGCCAGAGGACAGGTGTCTGCCCGGCCCGGGAGGCTTCTGCCTCAGGTTCCACGGGAGCCATCTCGGTTCTGGGACTCTGTGGCAGGCAGTCTGCACAGGTGAGAGTGTGGACTACAGAGGCTAGCAGCTTCTGGGACAGGCGAGAGCCATAGAGCTTCTGAGGTGGCGCCATTTTCGGCTCCAGACAACTGGTCACCTTCAGGGCCAGAGGACAGGTGTCCCCCCCCTCCCGGGAGGCTTCTGCCTCAGGTTCCGTGGGAGCCATGTTGGTTCTGGGACTCTGTGGAGGAAAGTCTGCACATGTGAGAGTGTGGACTACAGAGGCTAGCAGCTTCTGGGACACGCGAGAGCCACAGAGCTTCTGGGGCAGTACCGTTTTCTGGCTCCAGACATCCGGCCACCTACCTGGCCAGAGGACAGGTGTCCACCCAGCCTGGGAGGCCTTTGCCTCAGGATCCACAGGAGCCATCTTGGTTCAAGGACTCCGGGGAAAGTAATCTAAACAGGTGAGAGGGTAGACTACTGAAACAACAGCTTTTGTGACATGCCAAAGCAACACAGCTTCTGGGAAAGATCCTGTTATGGGCCTTCATCTTCGGCCAGGAGGAGGTCCAAACACCAGATAACTGTGCACCTTCCCTGAAAGAGGAGAGCTTGCCTGCAGAGACTTCTCTGACCACTGAAACTCAGAGGAGAGAGGTAGTCTCCCAGATCTGCTGATAGAGGGTAACAAAACCACCAGAGGAACAATCTCTAAACAGAGACAACTACAACAACTAACGCCAGAGATTACCAGATGGAAAAAGGTAAACATAAGAATGTTACTAACAGAAACCAGGACCAATCAACATATCAGAACCCAGCACAAACACTTTGCCCAGTCCAGGGCACCCCAACACACCCGAAAAGCTAGACCTGGATTTAAAAGAATATCTCATGATGATGGTAGAGGACATCAAGAAGGACTTAAATGTTGGGAGCCGCCCCCACATTCGCCGTCACAAGATGGCGCTGACATCCTGTGTTCTAAGTGGTAAACAAATAATCTGCGCATGTGCCAAGGGTATTTTACGACTACTTGTACTCTGCCTTTCCCGTGAACGTCAGCTCGGCCATGGGCTGCAGCCAATCAGGGAGTGATGCGTCCTAAGCGAAGGATAACTCCTCCTTAAAGGGGACGGGGTTTCCGCCATTCTCTCTCGCTGGCATCTCTCTGGCTCTGCGTGCCCTGCGCTCTCTCGCTGCCTAAAGATGTAAACAATAGAGCGCGCTCTGCGCTTTGGCGCGCCGGAGCTCTGGCTCCTAAAGATGTAAGAAGGGGCTTTCGCTTTTGGGGCTGGGGGTTTGCGCTCCTAGCTCCTGAAGATGTAAGCAATAAAGTTTTGCCGCAGAAGATTCTGGTCTGTTGTGTTCTTCCTGGCCGGGCGTGAGAACGCGATTAAGAATTGGTGCCGAAATCTGGGACGAGAAAATCCGGGACGAGAAATTCCGGGACGAGAAAATCCGGGAAGAAAAAACCCGGGAGGAAACTCGGGACGGGAGTTTCACCGGCGCAAGGAAGATCCCTCATTCCAGAACCAGAACTGTGGGTCGCGGTAATAAAGGTTCCCATAAAGCAGACTGTTGAGAAGGATTCAACTGCATGAATTCAGAACTTTTCAGCTGGGGAACGAGAGTACCAGTGAGTACAGCTTTACGAGGTAAGTCTGGTCTTGAACTTTCTAAGGAAATTCAAGACAGTCTATCAGAAGTAAAGTGGAAAATGTTTGGCCTTGAATTTTTTCTAGTGTTAGAAGCCCTTTGTTCCTTTTCACATGTTATCAAGTGGTTAAGGCAGGGCGGATTCTAGATGAAATTCAGGACAATCTATCAGAAGTAAAGCGGGGAGAGAGAGTAGGAGCAAAGAGAAAATATGGTACACAAAATAAGCATACAGGCCTTTCCACGGGTCTTGAACCTGAGGAAAAGTTTAGGTCAGGTAAGAATACCTGGGGAGAGATTAGAAGGAAGGAGAAGGAAAAAGAAAAGAAAAAAGATCAATCAGCAGAGGTTTCTAGGAGAAGGAGCCTATACTCATCACTAGGTGAGCTCAAGGAGCCAGTTCTTAATAGTTCTGAATCAGATGAAAAGGCTATTAGGGCCTGGAAGGCGCTCTCCCGAGCAGGTGAAGCCACTGGACAATAATGACAGAGGCAGGCTCTTGCAGCCTACAAGGTCTTATTGTCCACCCTGGAGTTGTAGATCAAGATTGTAAAGGGGAACTTCAGGTTCTCTGTTCTTGTCCTCAAGTTGTCTTTTCTATATCACAAGGGGACAAAATAGCTCAACTAATAATTTTGCCAAGCCTACATGGCTGTTTTTTCTTCCTCTGGTATTCCTAGAGCTGCCAGAGGGATTGGTTCTACTGAAAATGATTCTGATTACTTAATAATGCCTTTAGATTGTTGTCAAATTTTATCTACTCACGTAGGGGTAAACCCTCGTGGCGTCAGGCCATTACAGGTCTGACAAATGGATGTCACGCATATTTCCTCCTTTGAGAGAAATCAATATTTACATGTTTAGATAAGAAGAGATCACCTCCATACCTTAAATGATTTTCAAAAGCTGTTGGGAGATATTAATTGGCTCAGACCTTTTTTAAAGATTCCTTCCGCTGAGTTAAGGCCTTTGTTTGGTATTTTAGAAGGAGATCCTCATATCTCCTCCCCTAGGACTCTTACTCTAGCTGCTAACCAGGCCTTACAAAAGGTGGAAAAAGCCTTACAGAATGCACAATTACAACGTATTGAGGATTCGCAGCCTTTCAGTTTGTGTGTCTTTAAGACAGCACAATTGCCAACCGCAGTTTTGTGGCAGAATGGGCCATTGTTGTGGATCCATCCAAACGTATCCCCAGCTAAAATAATAGATTGGTATCCTGATGCAATTGCACAGCTTGCCCTTAGAGGCCTAAAAGCAGCAATCACCCACTTTGGGCGAAGTCCATATCTTTTAATTGTACCTTATACCGCTGCACAGGTTCAAACCTTGGCAGCCACATCTAATGATTGGGCAGTTTTAGTTACCTCCTTTTCAGGACAAATAGATAACCATTATCCAAAACATCCAATTTTACAGTTTGCCCAAAATCAATCTGTTGTGTTTCCACAAATAACAGTAAGAAACCCACTTAAAAATGGGATTGTGGTATATACTGATGGATCAAAAACTGGCATAGGTGCCTATGTGGCTAATGGTAAAGTGGTATCCAAACAATATAATGAAAATTCACCTCAAGTGGTAGAATGTTTAGTGGTTTTAGAAGTTTTAAAAACCTTTTTAGAACCCCTTAATATTGTGTCAGATTCCTGTTATGTGGTTAATGCAGTAAATCTTTTAGAAGTGGCTGGAGTGATTAAGCCTTCCAGTAGAGTTGCCAATATTTTTCAGCAGATACAATTAGTTTTGTTATCTAGAAGATTTCCTGTTTATATTACTCATGTTAGAGCCCATTCAGGCCTACCTGGCCCCATGGCTCTGGGAAATGATTTGGCAGATAAGGCCACTAAAGTGGTGGCTGCTGCCCTATCATCCCCGGTAGAGGCTGCAAGAAATTTTCATAACAATTTTCATGTGACGGCTGAAACATTACGCAGTCGTTTCTCCTTGACAAGAAAAGAAGCCCGTGACATTGTTACTCAATGTCAAAGCTGCTGTGAGTTCTTGCCAGTTCCTCATGTGGGAATTAACCCACGCGGTATTCGACTCTACAGGTCTGACAAATAGATGTTACACATGTTTCTTCCTTTGGAAAACTTCAATATCTCCATGTGTCCATTGACACATGTTCTGGCATCATGTTTGCTTCTCCGTTAACCGGAGAAAAAGCCTCACATGTGATTCAACATTGCCTTGAGGCATGGAGTGCTTGGGGGAAACCCAAACTCCTTAAGACTGATAATGGACCAGCTTATACGTCTCAAAAATTCCAGCAGTTCTGCCGTCAGATGGATGTAACCCACCTGACTGGACTTCCATACAACCCTCAAGGACAGGGTATTGTTGAGCGTGCGCATCGCACCCTCAAAGCCTATCTTATAAAGCAAAAGAGGGGAATTGAAGAGATTTTACCCCGAGCACCAAGAGTGTCTGTGTCTATGGCACTCTTTACACTCAATTTTTTAAATATTGATGCTCATGGCCATACTGCGGCTGAACGTCATTGTTCAGAGCCAGATAGGCCCAATGAGATGGTTAAATGGAAAAATGTCCTTGATAATAAATGGTATGGCCCGGATACTATTTTGATAAGATCCAGGGGAGCGGTCTGTGTTTTCCCACAGAATGAAGACAACCCATTTTGGATACCAGAAAGACTCACCCGAAAAATCCAGACTGACCAAGGGAATACTGATGTCCCTCGTCTTGGTGATGTCCAGGGCGTCAATAATAAAGAGAGAGCAACGTTGGGGGATAATGTCGACATTTCCACTCCCAATGACGGTGATGTATAATGCTCAAGTATTCTCCTGCTTTTTTACCACTAACTAGGAACTGGGTTTAGCCTTGATT
This sequence comes from Mus musculus, assembly GCF_000001635.26. Classification (NCBI taxonomy): domain Eukaryota; kingdom Metazoa; phylum Chordata; class Mammalia; order Rodentia; family Muridae; genus Mus; species Mus musculus. The sequence continues at coordinate 85,375,147 of NC_000073.6, read as the reverse complement.
CAGACAGCCTTGGCTCTGTCTGGACAGGTCCAGACGACTGACACCATTAACACTTTGTCAGCCTCAGTGACTACAGTCATAGATAAACAGGCCTCAGCTAATGTCATGATACAGGGAGGTCTCATGCTGGTTAATCAACTCATAGATCTTGTCTAGGAACAACTAGATGTATTATGGCAAATAGCTCAGCTGGGGTGTAAACAAAAGTTTCCGGGATTGTGTGTTACTTCCATTCAGTATGTTAAATTTACTAGGGCAGCTAATTTGTCAAAAAGTCTTTTTCAGTATATGTTACAGAATTGGATGGCTGAATTTGAACAGATCCTTCGGGAATTGAGACTTCAGGTCAACTCCACGCACTTGGACCTGTCCCTGACCAAAGGATTACCCAATTGGATCTCCTCAGCATTTTCCTTCTTTAAAGAATGGGTGGGATTGATATTATTTGGAGATACACTTTGCTGTGGATTAGTGTTGCTTCTTTGATTGGTCTGTAAGCTTAAGGCCCAAACTAGGAGAGACAAGGTGGTTATTGCCCAGGCGCTTGCAGGACTAGAACATGGAGCTTCCCCTGATATATCTATGCTTAGGCAATAGGTCGCTGGCCACTCAGCTCTTATATCCCATGAGGCTAGTCTCATTGCACGGGATAGAGTGAGTGTGCTTCAGCAGCCCGAGAGAGTTGCACGGCTAAGCACTGCAATAGAAGGGCTCTGCGGCATAAAATGAGCCTATTCTAGGGAGACATGTCATCTTTCAAGAAGGTTGAGTGTTCAAGTGTCCTTCCCCCAGGAAAAACAACACGGGACCAGACCAGGACCCCTCTGGGTGATGAGCCTGGGAGGAGGTTATGTGTACGGCTCCTTTACCTACACACTGGGGATTTGACCTCTATCTCCACTCTCATTAATATGGGTGGCCTATTTGCTCTTATTAAAAGAAAAGGGGGAGATGTTGGGAGCCGCCCCCACATTCGCCGTCACAAGATGGCGCTGACATCCTGTGTTCTAAGTGGTAAACAAATAATCTGCGCATGTGCCAAGGGTATTTTACGACTACTTGTACTCTGCCTTTCCCGTGAACGTCAGCTCGGCCATGGGCTGCAGCCAATCAGGGAGTGATGCGTCCTAAGCGAAGGATAACTCCTCCTTAAAGGGGACGGGGTTTCCGCCATTCTCTCTCGCTGGCATCTCTCTGGCTCTGCGCGCCCTGCGCTCTCTCGCTGCCTAAAGATGTAAACAATAGAGCGCGCTCTGCGCTTTGGCGCGCCGGAGCTCTGGCTCCTAAAGATGTAAGAAGGGGCTTTCGCTTTTGGGGCTGGGGGTTTGCGCTCCTAGCTCCTGAAGATGTAAGCAATAAAGTTTTGCCGCAGAAGATTCTGGTCTGTTGTGTTCTTCCTGGCCGGGCGTGAGAACGCTATTAAGACTTAAATAACTCACTTAAAGAAATACAGGAGAACACTGCTAAACAGGTAGAAGATATTAAAGAGGAAGTACAAAAATCCGTTAAAGAATTGCAGGAAAACACAACCAAACAAGTGATGGAATTGAATAAAACCATCCAAGACCTAAAAAGGGAAATAGACACAATAAAGAAAACCCAAAGTGAGGCAATGCTGGAGATAGAAACCCTAGGAAAGAAATCTGGAATCATAGATGCAAGTATCAGCAACAGAATACAAGAAATGGAAGAGAGAATCTCAGGTGCAGAAGATGCAATAGAGAACATCGGCACAACAATCAAAGAAAATGGAAAATGCAAAAAGATCATAACTCAAAACATCCAGGAAATCCAGGACACAATGAGACCAAACCTTCAAATAATAGGAGTGGATGAGAATGAAGATTTTCAACTCAAAGGACCAGCAAGTATCTTCAACAAAATTATAGAAGAAAACTTCCCAAATCTAAAGAAAGAGATGCCCATGAACATACAAGAAGCCTACAGAACTCCAAATAGACTGGACCAGAAAAGAAATTCCTCCCGACACACAATAATCAGAACAATAAATGCACTAAATAAAGATAGAATACTAAAAGCAGTAAGGGAAAAAGGTCAAGTAACATATAAAGGCAAGCATATCAGAATTACACCAGATTTTTCACCAGAGACTATGAAAGCCAGAAGAGCCTGGACAGATGTTATACAGACACTAAAAGAACGGAAATTACAGCCCAGGCTACTATACCCAGCCAAACTTTCAATTACCATAGATGGAGAAACCAAAGTATTCCACGACAAAACCAAATTCACACATTATCTTTCCACAAATCCAGCCCTTCAAAGGATAATAACAGAAAAAAAAAAAAAACAAAAAAAACAATACAAGGACAGAAACCACACCATAGAAAAAGCAAGAGGATAATCCCTCAACAAACCTAAAAGAAGACAACCACAAGAACAGAATGCCAACTTTAACAACAAAAATAATGGAAAGCAATAATTACTTTTCCTTAATATCTCTTAATATCAATGGATTCAAATCCCCAATATAAAGATATAGACTAACAAACTGGCTACACAAACAAGTCCCAACATTTTGCTGCCTACAGGAAACTCATCTCAGAGAAAAGGATAGACACTACCTCAGAATGAAAGGTTGGAAAACAATTTTCCAAGCAAATGGTGTGAAGAAACAAGATGGAGTAGCCATTCTAATATCTAACAAAATCGACTTCCAACCCAAAGTAATCAAAAAAGACAAGGAGGGGTACTTCATACTCATCAAAGGTAAAATCTTCCAAGAGGAACTCTCAATTCTGAATATCTATGCTCCAAATACAAGGGCAGCCACATCCATTAAAGAACTTTAGTAAAGCTCAAAGCACACATTGCACCTCACACAAAAATAGTGGGAGACTTCAACAAACCATTTTCATCAATGGACAGATCATGGAAACAGAAACTAAACAGGAACACAGTGAAACTAACAGAAGTGATGAAACAAATGGACTTAACAGATACCTACAGAACATTTTATCCTAAAACAAAAGGATATACCTTCTTCTCAGCACCTGATGGTACCTTCTCCAAAATTGACTACATAATTGGTCACAAAACAAGCCTCAACATATTCAAAAATATTGAAATTGTCCCATGAATACTATCAGATCACCATGGACTAAGGCTGATCTTCAATAACAAAATAAATAATAGAAAGCCAACATTCATGTGGAAACTGAGCAACACTATTCTCAATGATACCTTGGTCAAGGAAGGAATAAAGAGAAATTAAGGACTTTTTGGAGTTTAATGAAAATGAAGCCACAACATACCCAAACTTATGGGACAAAATGAAAGCATTTCTAAGAGGAAAACTCATAGCTCTGAGTGCCTCCAAAAAGAAACTAGAGAGAGCACACTTTAGCAGCTTGACAACACACCTAAAAGGTCTAGAAAGAAAGGAAGCAAATTGACCCAAGAGGAGTAGAAGGAAATAATCAAACTCATGGGCAAAATCAACCAAGTGGAAAGAAGAAGAACTATTCAGAGAATCGACCAATCGAGGAGCTGGTTCTTTGAGAAAATCGACATGATAGATAAACCCTTAGCCAGACTCACTAGAGGGCACAGGGAAAGCATCCTAATTAACAAAATCAGAAATGAAAAGGGAAACATAACTACAGATCCTGAAGAAATCCATAACACCATCAGATCCTTCTACAAAAGGCTATACTCAACAAAACTGGAAAACCTGGATGAAATGGACAAGTTTCTAGACAGATAACAGGTACCAAAGGAAATCAAGATCAGGTTAATAATGTAAACAGTCCTATATCCCCTAAAGAAATATAAGCAGTCATTAATTGTCTCCCAACCAAAAAAGCTCAGGACCAGATGGGTTTAGTGCAGAGTTGTATCAGACCTTCAAAGAAGATCTAATACCAGTTCTTCATAAAATATTCCACAAAATAGAAACAGAAGGTACTCTACCCAACTCATTTTATGAAACCACAATTACTCTGATACCTAAACCACAAAAAGACCCAACCAAGATAGAGAACTTCAGACCAATTTCCCTTATGAATATCAATGCAAAAATCCTCAATAAAGTTCTTGCTAACCGAATCCAAGAACACATCAAAACAATCATCCATCCTGACCAAGTAGGTTTCATCCCAGGGATGCAGGGATGGTTCAATATACAGAAATCCATCAACGTAATCCAGTATATAATCAAACTCAAAGACAAAAACCACATGATCATCTTGTTAGATGCTGATAAAGCATTTGACAAAATCGAACACCCATTCATGATAAAAGTCTTGAAAAGATCAGGAATTCAAGGCCCATACCTAAACATGATAAAAGCAATCTACAGCAAAACAGTAGGCAACATCAAAGTAAATCGTGAGAAGCTGGAAGCAATCCCACTAACATCAGGGACTAGACAAGGCTGTCTACTCTTTCCCTACCTATTCAACATTGTACTTGAAGTCCTAGGTAGATCAATTAGACAACAAAAGGAGAACAAGGGGATACAAATTGGAAATGAGGAAGTCAAAATATCACTTTTTGCAGATGATATGAGAGTATATATAAGTGACCCTAAAAATTCCACCAGAGAACTCCTAAGCCTGATAAACAGCTTCAATGAAGTAGCTGGATATAAAATCAACTCAAACAAATCAATGGCCTTTCTGTACAGAAAGGACAAACAGATTGAGAAAGAAATTAGGGAAACAACACCCTTCTCAATAGTCACAAATAATATAAAATACCTTGGAGTGACTCTAACTAAGGAAGTGAAAGATCTATATGATAAGAACTTCAAGTCTCTGAAGAAAGAAATTAGACAAGATCTGAGAAGATGGAAAGATATCCCATGCTCATGGATTGGCAGGATAAATATAGTAAAAATGGCTATCTTGCCAAAAGCAATCTACACATGCAGTGCAATCCCCATCAAAATTCCACCTCAATTCTTCAACGAATTAGAAAGGGCAATCTGCAGATTCATCTGGAATAACAAAAAACCTAGGATAGCAAAAACTCTTCTCAAGGATAAAAGAACCTCTGGTGGAATCACCTTGCCTGACCTAAAGCTGTACTAAAGAGCAATTGTGATAAAAAACTGCATGGTACTGGTATAGTGACAGACAAGTAGACCAATGGAACAGAATTGAAGACCCAGAGATGAACCCACACACCTATGTTCACTTGATCTTTGACAAGGGAGCTAAAACCATCCAGTGGAAAAAAGACAGCATTTTCAACAAATGGTGCTGGCACAACTGGTGTTTATCATGTAGAAGAATGCGAATTGATCCATTTCTATCTCCTTGTACTAAGGTCAAATCTAAGTGGATTAAGGAACTCCACATAAAACCAGAGACACTGAAACTTATAGAGGAAAATGTAGGGAAAAGCCTCGAAGATATGGGTGCAGGGGGAAAATTCCTGAATAGAAAGCAATGGCTTGTGCTGTAAGATTGAGAATCGATAAATGGGACCTCATAAAATTTCAAAGCTTCTGCAAGGCAAAAGACACCATCAATAAGACAAAAAGACCACCAACAGATTGGGAAAGGATCTTTACTTATCCCAAATCAGATAGAGGACTAATATCCAATATATATAAAGAACTTAAGAAGGTGGACTCCAGAAAATGAAATAAACCCATTAAAAAACGGGGCTCTGAGCTGAACAAAGAATTCTCACCTGAGGAATATGGAATGGCAGAGAAGCACCTGAAAAAATGTTCAACATCCTTAATCATCAGGGAACTGCAAATCAAAACAACCCTGAGATTCTACCTCACACCAGTCAGAATGGCTAAGATCAAAAACTCAGGTGACAGCAGATGCTGGCAAGGATGTGGAGAAAGAGAAACACTCCTCCATTGTTGGTTGGATTGCAAGCTTGTACAACCACTCTGGAAATCAGTCTGGCGGTTCCTCAGAAAATTGGACATAGTACTACTGGAGGATCCCACAATACCTCTCCTGGGCATATATCCAGAAGATGTCCCAACCGGTAGAAGGACATGTGCACCACTATATTCATAGCAGCCTTATTTATAATATCCAGAAGCTGGAAAGAACCCAGATGCCCCTCAACATAGGAATGGATACAGAAAATGTGGTACATTTACACAATGGATACTACTCAGCTATTAAAAAGAATGAATTTATGAAATTCCTAAGCAAATAAATGACCTGTAGGACATCATCCTGAGTGAGGTAACCCAATCACAAAGGAACTTGCACAATATGTATTCACTGATAAGTGGATATTAGCCCAGAAACTTAGGATACCCAAGATATAAGATACAATTTGCTAAACGCATGAAACTCAGAAGAACGAAGACCAAAGTGTGGACACTTTGCCCCTTCTTAGAAATGGGAACAAAACACCCATGGAAGGAGTTACAGAGTCAAAATTTGGAGCTGTGTCAAAAGGATGGACCATCTAGTGATTGCCATATGCAGGGATCCATCCCATAATCAGCTTCCAAATGCTGACACCATTGCATACACTAGCAAGATTTTGCTGAAAGGACCCAGATATAGCTGTCTCTTGTGAGACTATGCCAGGGCCTAGCAAACACAGAAGTGGATTCTCACAGTCAGCTATTGGATGGGTCACAGGGACCCCAATGGAGGAGCTAGAGAATGTGCCCAAGGAGTTCAAGGAAACTGCAACCCTATAGGTGGAACAACAATATGAACTAACCAGTACCCCGGAGCTCTTGTCTCTAGCTGCATATGTATCAAAAGATGGCCTAGTCAGCCATCACTGGAAAGAGAGGCCCTTTGGACTTGCAAACTTTATATGCCCCAGTACAGGGGAATGCCAGGGCCAAAAAGGGGAAGTGGGTGGGTAGGGTTATTGGGGGGGTGGGTATGGGGGACTTTAGGGATAGCATTGGAAATGTAAACGAGGAAAATACCTAATAAAAAAAGAGAAAAAAAAAGTTCAGAGAATAGTACTATGAGTATAAATTTATCAATATCAATTACAGATTTCAAAATTTTATTTCTCATTATTATGGTATATTTTCATCCACTATTCTCATTCAACATTTAAATTTATTTCTCCTCTTTTCTTAATAGTATTAAATGTTCATGGGTTTTTGTTGAAATATATATGATAGATATTTTCTGATATATCTCTTTTTCAATGAAGTCACTGTAATTGAGTTTTCAGTTGAATAATTTGTGTTAATTTCTACTGCAATGATGTAGAAAACGTATCAAAAATGACAGTTTAAAATTTCAATAAAATCATGTTTCAAAATAGCATCATATATATACATGTGTACATATACATATATATATATATATATATGTATATATATACATATACATATTCGTACACATGTATATGTTTGTGTGTGTGTGTGTGTGTGTGTGTGTGTGTGTGTGAGAGAGAGAGAGAGAGAGAGAGAGAGAGAGAGAGAGATTAGCGCAGTGAAGTTGATAATATTAGTTAAATGTTCTATATTCACTTTTGAATAGAATATGTAAGAATAAAATTAAAACGTAGATGATAAATATTTGTGAGTTTCAACTGGATTAAAGAAAATATTTAGAAGAAATCGGTGGACTTGTGTGTTGATATGATAGTGAAAATGCTTATTAAATAATAAAAAGCAATGTTCATGGTAAGATGTAGGTTTGTGAAGATGAAACAGAATTCCAAATGATCAGATATAGATAAAAACAAATGTAGGTGAGCTTGAGTTTTTTGAATAAAAAATCTTCAGGAAAAAATCTGCATATCTCTAATGACCCTTTGATAAACCTGATAGTATTTTAAATAAACCTTGCCATATATGTCTAGGAAATGCTCTTTGTAATTCATTTATTCAATTTCAAATTTTGCTAGCTAATGAGACAACATGCCTGAGTGTTATTTTAAAAGTATGGGGAGTTTTATGTACAGCACTCTAAGAATTTAAACTTCATAAGTTTTCACTATATGTGTTTTCCCAGGATACACAAGGAGAGAAGTCCAGACAATTTTTTGTTTGTTTGGGTATTTGTGTTTGTTTGTTTTGCTTTTTTCAAATTTTTATTAGATATTTTCTTCATTTACATTTCAAATGCTATCCTGAAAGTCCCTATACCCTTTTCCCGCCATGCTCCCTTACCTACCCACTCCTACTTCTTGGCCCTGACATTCCTCTGTACTGCGGTATATAAAGTTTGCAAGACCAAGGGGCCTCTCTTCACAATGATGGCCAACTAGGCCATCTTCTGCTACATATGCAGCTAGAGACACTATTTCAGGGAGTACTGGGTAGTTCATATTGTTGTTCTTCCTATAGGGTGGCAGACCCCTTCAGCTCCTTGGGTACTTTCTCTACTTCCTCCACTGGGAGCCCTGTGTTCCATCCAATAGCTGACTGTGGGCATTCACTTCTGTATTTGCCAGGCACTGGCATAGCCTCACAAGAGACAACTATATCAGGGTTCTTTCAGCAAAATCTTGCTGGCATATGCAATAGTGTCTGCATTTGGTGGCTGATTATGGAATGGAACCCTGGGTGGGGCAGTCTCTGGATGATCCATCCTTTCGTCTAATCTCCAAACTTTACCTCTGTAACTCCTTACCTGGGTATTTTTTTCCCTATTCTAAGGAGGAATGAAGTACCCATGCTTTGGTCGCCATTCATCTTGATTTTTCTTGTGTTTTGAAAGTTGTATCTTGGGTATTCTAAGTTTCTGGGTTAATATCCACTTATTAGTGAGTGCATATAAAGTGAACTCTTTTGTGATTGAGTTATTTCATTCCATATGATATCCTCCAAATACATCCATTCGCCTAAAGATTTCATAAATTCATTGTTTTAAATAGCTGAGCAGTACTCCTTTGTGTAAATGTGTTGGGAGCCGCGCCCACATTCGCCGTTACAAGATGGCGCTGACAGCTGTGTTCTAAGTGGTAAACAAATAATCTGCGCATATGCCGAGGGTGGTTCTCCACTCCATGTGCTCTGCCTTCCCCGTGACGTCAACTCGGCCGATGGGCTGCAGCCAATCAGGGAGTGACACGTCCTAGGCGAAATATAACTCTCCTAAAAAAGGGACGGGGTTTCGTTTTCTCTCTCTCTTGCTTCTTACACTCTTGCTCCTGAAGATGTAAGCAATAAAGTTTTGCCGCAGAAGATTCTGGTCTGTGGTGTTCTTCCTGGCCGGGCGTGAGAACGCGTCTAATAACAATTGGTGCCGAATTCCGGTACGAGAAAAAAACTCGGGACTGGCGCAAGGAAGATCCCTCATTCCAGAACCAGAACTGCGGGTCGCGGTAATAAAGGTTCCCGTAAAGCAGACTGTTAAGAAGGATTCAACTGCATGAATTCAGAACTTTTCAGCTGGGGAACGAGAGTACCAGTGAGTATAGCTTTACGAGGTAAGCCTGGCCTTGAACTTTCTAAGGAAATTCAAGACAGTCTATCAGAAGTAAAGTGGAAAATGTTTGGCCTTGAATTTTTTCTAGTGTTAGAAGCCCTTTTGTTCCTTTTCACATGTTATCAAGTGGTTAAGGCAGGGCGGATTCTGGATGAAATTCAGGGCAATCTATCAGAAGTAAAGCGGGGAGAGAGAGTAGGAGCAAAGAGAAAATATGGTACACAAAATAAGTATACAGGCCTTTCCAAGGGTCTTGAACCCGAGGAAAAGTTTAGGTCAGGTAAGAATACCTGGGGAGAGATTAGAAGGAAGGAAAAGAAAAAAGAAAAGAAAAAAGATCGATTAGCGGAGGTCTCTAGGAGATACTCGTCACTAGATGAGCTCAGGAAGCCAGCTCTTAGTAGTTCTGAAGCAGATGAAGAATTCTCCTCTGAGGAAACAGACTGGGAGGAAGAAGCAGCTCATTATGAGAAAAAAGGGTACCAGCCAGGTAAAGTGCTAGCTAATCAGTTAAGGAAGCCAAAAGCGGCTGGCGAAGGCCAGTTTGCTGATTGGCCTCAGGGCAGTCGGCTTCAAGGTCCGCCCTATGCGGAGTCCCCGCCCTGCGTAGTGCGTCAGCAGTGCGCAGAGAGGCAGTGCGCAGAGAGGCAGTGCGCAGACTCATTCATTCCCAGAGAGGAACAAAGGAAAATACAACAGGCATTTCCAGTCTTTGAAGGAGCCGAGGGTGGGCGTGTCCACGCTCCGGTAGAATACTTACAAATTAAAGAGCTTGCCGAGTCGGTCCGTAAATATGGAACCAATGCTAATTTTACCTTGGTGCAGTTAGACAGGCTTGCCGGCATGGCACTAACTCCTGCCGACTGGCAAACGGTTGTAAAAGCCGCTCTCCCTAGTATGGGCAAATATATGGAATGGAGAGCGCTTTGGCACGAAGCTGCACAAGCGCAGGCCCGAGCAAACGCAGCTGCTTTGACTCCAGAGCAGAGAGATTGGACTTTTGACTTGTTAACGGGTCAGGGAGCTTATTCTGCTGATCAAACAAACTACCATTGGGGAGCTTATGCCCAAGTTTCCTCCACGGCTATTAGGGCCTGGAAGGCGCTCTCCCGAGCAGGTGAAACCACTGGTCAATTAACAAAAGTTGTCCAGGGACCTCAGGAATCCTTCTCAGATTTTGTGGCCAGAATGACAGAGGCAGCAGAGCGTATTTTTGGAGAGTCAGAGCAAGCTGCGCCTCTGATAGAACAGCTAATCTATGAGCAAGCCACAAAGGAGTGCCGAGCGGCCATAGCCCCAAGAAAGAACAAAGGCTTACAAGACTGGCTCAGGGTCTGTCGAGAGCTTGGGGGACCTCTCACCAATGCAGGCTTAGCGGCCGCCATCCTCCAATCTCAGAACCGCTCCATGAGCAGAAATGATCAGAGGACATGTTTTAATTGCGGAAAGCCTGGGCATTTTAAGAAAGATTGCAGAGCTCCAGATAAACAGGGGGGGACTCTCACTCTTTGCTCTAAGTGTGGCAAGGGTTATCATAGAGCTGACCAGTGTCGCTCTGTGAGGGATATAAAGGGCAGAATTCTTCCCCCACCTGATAGTCAATCAACTGATGTGCCAAAAAACGGGTCATCGGGCCCTCGGTCCCAGGGCCCTCAAAGATATGGGAACCGGTTTGTCAGGACCCAGGAAGCAGTCAGAGAGGCGACCCAGGAAGACCCACAAGGGTGGACCTGCGTGCCGCCTCCGACTTCCTATTAATGCCTCAAATGAGTATTCAGCCGGTGCCGGTGGAGCCTATACCATCCTTGCCCCTGGGAACCATGGGCCTTATTCTCGGCCGGGGTTCACTCACCTTGCAGGGCTTAGTAGTCCACCCTGGAGTTATGGATTGTCAACATTCCCCTGAAATACAGGTCCTGTGCTCAAGCCCTAAGGGCGTTTTTTCTATTAGTAAAGGAGATAGGATAGCTCAGCTGCTGCTCCTCCCTGATAATACCAGGGAGAAATCTGCAGGACCTGAGATAAAGAAAATGGGCTCCTCAGGAAATGATTCTGCCTATTTGGTTGTATCTTTAAATGATAGACCTAAGCTCCGCCTTAAGATCAACGGAAAAGAGTTTGAAGGCATCCTTGATACCGGAGCAGATAAAAGTATAATTTCTACACATTGGTGGCCCAAAGCATGGCCCACCACAGAGTCATCTCATTCATTACAGGGCCTAGGATATCAATCATGTCCCACTATAAGCTCCATTGCCTTGACGTGGGAATCCTCTGAAGGGCAGCAAGGGAAATTCATACCTTATGTGCTCCCACTCCCGGTTAACCTCTGGGGAAGGGATATTATGCAGCATTTGGGCCTTATTTTGTCCAATGAAAACGCCCCATCAGGAGGGTATTCAGCTAAAGCAAAAAATATCATGGCAAAGATGGGTTATAAAGAAGGAAAAGGGTTAGGACATCAAGAACAGGGAAGGATAGAGCCTATCTTACCTAATGGAAACCAAGACAGACAGGGTCTGGGTTTTTCCTTAGTGGCCATTGGGGCAGCACGACCCATACCATGGAAAACAGGGGACCCAGTGTGGGTTCCTCAATGGCACCTATCCTCTGAAAAACTGGAAGCTGTGATTCAACTGGTAGAGGAACAATTAAAACTAGGCCATATTGAGCCATCTACCTCACCTTGGAATACTCCAATTTTTGTAATTAAGAAAAAGTCAGGAAAGTGGAGACTGCTCCATGACCTCAGAGCCATTAATGAGCAAATGAACTTATTTGGCCCAGTACAGAGGGGTCTCCCTGTACTTTCCGCCTTACCACGTGGCTGGAATTTAATTATTATAGATATTAAAGATTGTTTCTTTTCTATACCTTTGTGTCCAAGGGATAGGCCCAGATTTGCCTTTACCATCCCCTCTATTAATCACATGGAACCTGATAAGAGGTATCAATGGAAGGTCTTACCACAGGGAATGTCCAATAGTCCTACTATGTGTCAACTTTATGTACAAGAAGCTCTTTTGCCAGTGAGGGAACAATTCCCCTCTTTAATTTTGCTCCTTTACATGGATGACATCCTCCTGTGCCATAAAGACCTTACCATGCTACAAAAGGCATATCCTTTTCTACTTAAAACTTTAAGTCAGTGGGGCTTACAGATAGCCACAGAAAAGGTCCAAATTTCTGATACAGGACAATTCTTGGGCTCTGTGGTGTCCCCAGATAAGATTGTGCCCCAAAAGGTAGAGATAAGAAGAGATCACCTCCATACCTTAAATGATTTTCAAAAGCTGTTGGGAGATATTAATTGGCTCAGACCTTTTTTAAAGATTCCTTCTGCTGAGTTAAGGCCTTTGTTTGGTATTTTAGAAGGAGATCCTCATATCTCCTCCCCTAGGACTCTTACTCTAGCTGCTAACCAGGCCTTACAAAAAGTGGAAAAAGCCTTACAGAATGCACAATTACAACGTATTGAGGATTCGCAACCTTTCAGTTTGTGTGTCTTTAAGACAGCACAATTGCCAACTGCAGTTTTGTGGCAGAATGGGCCATTGTTGTGGATCCATCCAAACGTATCCCCAGCTAAAATAATAGATTGGTATCCTGATGCAATTGCACAGCTTGCCCTTAAAGGCCTAAAAGCAGCAATCACCCACTTTGGGCAAAGTCCATATCTTTTAATTGTACCTTATACCGCTGCACAGGTTCAAACCTTGGCAGCCACATCTAATGATTGGGCAGTTTTAGTTACCTCCTTTTCAGGAAAAATAGATAACCATTATCCAAAGCATCCAATCTTACAGTTTGCCCAAAATCAATCTGTTGATGTATAATGCTCAAGTATTCTCCTGCTTTTTTACCACTAACTGGGAACTGGGTTTGGCCTTAATTCAGACAGCCTTGGCTCTGTCTGGACAGGTCCAGACGACTGACACCATTAACACTTTGTCAGCCTCAGTGACTACAGTCATAGATAAACAGGCCTCAGCTAATGTCAAGATACAGAGAGGTCTCATGCTGGTTAATCAACTCATAGATCTTGTCCAGATACAACTAGATGTATTATGACAAATAACTCAGCTGGGATGTAAACAAAAGTTTCCGGGATTGTGTGTTACTTCCATTCAGTATGTTAAATTTACTAGGGCAGCTAATTTGTCAAAAAGTCTTTTTCAGTATATGTTACAGAATTGGATGGCTGAATTTGAACAGATCCCTTCGGGAATTGAGACTTCAGGTCAACTCCACGCGCTTGGACCTGTCCCTGACCAAAGGATTACCCAATTGGATCTCCTCAGCATTTTCTTTCTTTAAAAAATGGGTGGGATTAATATTATTTGGAGATACACTTTGCTGTGGATTAGTGTTGCTTCTTTGATTGGTCTGTAAGCTTAAGGCCCAAACTAGGAGAGACAAGGTGGTTATTGCCCAGGCGCTTGCAGGACTAGAACATGGAGCTCCCCCTGATATATGGTTATCTATGCTTAGGCAATAGGTCGCTGGCCACTCAGCTCTTACATCTCACGAGGCTAGACTCATTGCACGGGATAGAGTGAGTGTGCTTCAGCAGCCCGAGAGAGTTGCACGGCTAAGCACTGCAATGGAAAGGCTCTGCGGCATATATGAGCCTATTCTAGGGAGACATGTCATCTTTCATGAAGGTTCAGTGTCCTAGTTCCCTTCCCCCAGGCAAAACGACACGGGAGCAGGTCAGGGTTGCTCTGGGTAAAAGCCTGTGAGCCTAAGAGCTAATCCTGTACATGGCTCCTTTACCTACACACTGGGGATTTGACCTCTATCTCCACTCTCATTAATATGGGTGGCCTATTTGCTCTTATTAAAAGGAAAGGGGGAGATGTTGGGAGCCGCGCCCACATTCGCCGTTACAAGATGGCGCTGACAGCTGTGTTCTAAGTGGTAAACAAATAATCTGCGCATATGCCGAGGGTGGTTCTCCACTCCATGTGCTCTGCCTTCCCCGTGACGTCAACTCTTGCTTCTTACACTCTTGCTCCTGAAGATGTAAGCAATAAAGTTTTGCCGCAGAAGATTCTGGTCTGTGGTGTTCTTCCTGGCCGGGCGTGAGAACGCGTCTAATAACATAAATGAACCACATTTTCTGTATCCATCCCTCTCTTGAAGGGACATCTGGGTTCTTTACAGCTTCTGGCTATTATAAATAAAGCTGCTATGAACTTAGTGAAGCATGTGTCCTTATTACCAGTTGGAACATCTTCTAGGTGAATGCCCAGGAGAGGCATTGCTAGGTCTTCCAGTAGTCCTATGTCTAATTTACTGAGGAACAGCCAGACTGATTTCCAGAGTGGTTGTACAAGCTTGAAATCCCACCAGAAATGGAGAAGTGCTCCTCTTTTTCCACATCCTTGCCAGCATCTGCTGTCACATGAGTTTTTTATCTTAGTCATTCTTACTGGTGTGAGGTAGAATCTCAGGGTTATTTTGATTTGCATTTCCCTGATGATTAAGGACCTTGAACATTTTTTTCAGGTGCTTCTCAGCCCTTCGGTATTCCTCAGTTGAGAATTCTTTGTTTAGTGCTATACCCCATTTTTAAAGGGGTTATTTGAATTTCTGGAGTCTTGCTTCTTGAGTTCTTTATATATTTTGGCTATTACTCCACTATTATATTTAGGATTGGTATAAATCCTTTCCTAATCTGTTGGTGGACTTTTTGTCTTATTGACAGTATCTTGTGCCTTAAAGAAGCTTTGGAATTTTATGAGGTCCCATTTCTCGATTCTTGATCTTAAAGCACAAGCCATTGTTGTTCTTTTTATGAATTTTTCCCTTGTGCCCATATCTTCGAGGCTTTTCGTCACTTTCTCCTCTGTAATTTCAGTGTCTCTGAATTTATGTGGATTTTTTTGATCCACTAAGACTTGAGCTTTGTACAAGGAGATAAGTATGGATCAATTAGCACTTTTCTACATGTCAACTGCCAGTTGAATCAGCACCATTTGTTGAAAAAGCTGTCTTTTATACACTGGATGGTATTTGCTCCATTGTCAAAGATCAAGTGACCATAGGTGTGTGGGATCATTTCTGGGTCCTCAATTCTATTCCACTGATCTTCCTGTCTGTGGCTGTACCAGTGCAATATGGTTTTTATCACAATTGCTCTGTAGTACAACTTAAGGTCAGGAATGGTGATTCTACCAGAAGTTCTTATATATTTAAGAAGAATTTAAGAAGAGTTTTTGCTATCCTAGGTTTTTTTGTTTTTTTTTTTTTTAATTTCAGATGAATTTGCAAATTGTGCTTTCCAACTAAGTGAAGAATTGAGTTGGAATTTTGATGGGGATTGCATTCAATCTGTAGATTGCTTTCATGATAGTCATTTTTACTATATTAATCCTGACAACATGGGAAGTCTTTCCATCTTCTGGGATCTTCTTCAATTTCTTTCTTCAGAGATGTGAAGTTCTTGTCATACAGATCTTTTACTTCCTTAGTTAGTGTCACACCAAGGTATATTATATTATTTGTGACTATTGTGATGGGTGTTGTTTCCCTAATATCTTTCTCTTTCTGTTTATCTTTTGTGTAGCAAAAGTCACTTATTTGTTTGAATTAATTTTATATCCAGCTACTGCACAGATGCTGTTTATCAGGTTTAGGAGTTCTCTGGTGGAATATTTAGGGTCACTTATATAAACTATCATATCATCTGCAAATAGTGATATTTTGACTTCTTCCTTCTAATTTGTATCCTCTTGATTTCCTTTTCTTCCTCTAATTGCTTTGGCTAGGACATCAAATACTAAATTTAATAGGTAGGGAGAATGTAGGCAACCTTGTCTAGTCCTGGACTTTAGTGGGATTGCTTCAAGTTTCTCTCCATTTAGTTTGATGTTGGCTACTGGTTTGCTGTATATTGCTTTTATTATGATTAGATATGGGCCTTGAATTCCTGATATTTCCATGACTTTTATCATGAAGGGGTGTTGGATTTTGTCCAATGCTTTCTAAGTAACTAACTAGATGATCATGTGACTTTTGTCATTGAATTTGTTTATATAGTGGATTATGTTGATGAATTTCCATATATTAAAACGTCCCTGCTTCCCTGGGATGAATACTACATGGTCATGATAGATGATCATTTTGACGTGTTCTTGGATTCAGTTTACAAGGATTTTATTGATTATTTTTGCATTGATATTCATAAGGGAAATTGGTCTGAAGTTCTCTTTTTTTGTTGGATCTTTGTGTGATTTAGGTATCAGAGTAATTGTGGCTTCATAGAATGAATTGGGTAACGTACCCTCTATATCTATTTTGTGAAATAGTTTGAAGAGAACTGGAAATCGGTCTTCTTTGAAGGTCTGGTAGAACTCGGAACTAACCCCATCTGGTCCTAGCTATTTTTTGGATGGGAGACTATTAATGACTGCTTCTATATATTTAGGGGAAATTGGACTGTTTAGATCATTAATCTGATCCTGATTTAAATTTGCTACCTGATATCTGATGAGGAAATTTTCCATTTCATCCACGTTTTCCAGTTTTTTTTGTTTTTGTTTTTGTTTTGTTTTTTTTTTTGTTTTAGTTTTTGTTTTTGTTTTTTTTTTTTTTTTTTTTTTTTTTTTTTTGTAGTAGGATCTGATGATATTTTGTGTCTCCTCAGGTTCTGTTGTTATGTTTTCTTTTTCATTTCTGATTTTGTTAATTAGGATACTGTACCTGTGCCCTTTAGTTAGTCTGGCTAAGGGTATATCTATCTTGATGATTTTCTTAAAAAACCAGCTCCTTGTATGGTTGATTCTTTGAATAGTTCTTTTTGTTTCCACTTGGTTGTTTTCACAACTAAGTTTGATTGTTTACTTCTGTCTACTCCTCTTGGGTGAATTTGCTTCCTTTTGTTTTACAGCGTCTGGTGTGCAGTTAAGATGGTAGTGTATGCTTACTGTAGGTTTTTTTTTTTCTTTTTCTTTCTTTTCCTTTTTCTTTTTTTTTTTTTTTTTTTACACTCGGGGCTTTGAGTTTTCCTCTTAGGACTGCTTTCATTGTGTCCCATTAGTTTTGGTATGCTGTGGCTTCATTTTCATTAAACTCTAAATAGTCTTAAATTTCTTTCTTTCTTTTTTCCCTTGACCAAGGTATCATTGAGTAGAGTATTGTTCTGGTTCTACATGAATGTTGGCTTTCTATTATTTATGCTATTATTGAAAATCAACCTTAATTCTTGGTGATCTTATAGGATGCATGGTATTATTTCAATATTTTTGTGTCTGTTGAGGTGTATTTTGTTATGATTATATGGTCAATTATGGAGGAGGTACCATGAGGTGCTGAGAAGAAGGTAATTCCTTTTTTTTTTTTTTTAGGATAAAATATTTTGTAGATATCTGTTAAATTCATTTGTTTCATAACTTCTGTTAGTGCCTGTCTGTCTCTGTTTAGTTTCTGTTTTCAGGATCTGTCTATTGTAGAGAGTGGGGTGTTGAAGTTTCCCACTATTATTGTGAAAGATGCAATGTGTGCTTTGAGTTTTACTAAATTTCCTTTAATGAATCTGGCTGCCCTTGCATTTGAAGCATAGATATTCAGAATTGAGAGGTCATCTTGGTAGATTTTACCTTT
This sequence comes from Mus musculus, assembly GCF_000001635.26. Classification (NCBI taxonomy): domain Eukaryota; kingdom Metazoa; phylum Chordata; class Mammalia; order Rodentia; family Muridae; genus Mus; species Mus musculus. The sequence goes on along the minus strand of NC_000073.6, from coordinate 85,357,184 downwards.
GATGAGTATGAAGTTCCCTTCCTTTTCTTTTTTGATAACTTTGGGTTGGAAGTAAATTTTATTCGATATTTGAATGGCTATTCCACCTTGGTTCCTTGGACCATTTGCTTGAAAAAAAATTTTTTTTCTAGCCTTTTACTCTGAGGTAGTGTCTGTCTTTGTTCCCAAGGTGGGTTTCCTGTAAGCAGCAAAATGTTAGGCCCTGTTTGTGTAGCCAGTCTATTAGTGTATGTTTTTTTAATTGGGGGAATTGAGACTATTGATGGTAAGAGAAATTAAAGAAAAGTAATTGTTGTTTCCTGTTATTTTTGGTGTTAAAGATGGGATTCTGTTATTGTATTTGTCTTCTTTTAGGTTTGTTGAAGGATTAATTTCTTGCATATTCTAGGGTGTATTTCCCATCCTTATGTTCATATTTTCCCTTTATTATCCTCTGAAAAGATGGATTTGTGGAAACATATTGTGTGAAATTGGTTTTATCATGGAATACTTTGGTTTCTACATCTATGGTAATTGAGAGTTTTCCCAGATATAGTAGCCTGGGCTGGCATTTGTGATCTCTTTGGTTCTACATAACATCTCTCCAGGATATTCTGGCTTTCATAGTCTCTGGTGAGAAGTCTGGAATAATTCTAATAGGCTTGCCTTTATATGTTCCTTGACCTTTTTTCCCTTACTGCTTTTAATATTCTATATTTAGTGCAGTTGTTGTTCTGATTATTATGTGTCGGGTGTAAATTCTTTTCTGGTCTAGTCTATTTGGAGTTTTGTTGGTTTCTTGTATGTTCATGGGCATCATTTTCTTTAGGTTTGTGAAGTTTTCTTTATAATTTTGGTGAAGATATTTGCTGGCTCTTTAAGTTGGAAATCCTCATTCTCATTTACTCCTATTATCTATAGGTTTGGTCTTCTCATTGGGTCGTGAATTTCCTGGATATTTTGAGTTAGGATCTTTTTTGCATTTTTCATTTTCTTTGATTGTTGTGTCCATCTACTCTATTGAATCTTCTGCATCTTAGATTCTCTCTACCATCACTTGTATTCTGTTGCTAATGCTCGAATCTATGGTTCCTGATTTCTTTTCCTAGGGTTTCTATCTCCAGAGTTCAAACAAATATTTTAATTTCTACATACTTACCATTAATAAGGAAAATATTAAGGCAAGAAGCTCCTATTGTAGATAGCTAAAATTCTTAATTACCTAGCAAATTTAATTAAGAGCACAGCCTCCACTCCCAGAGAAGCTGTGGTCTTCCTGCAATTCTCAAATCTAGCCCCCCCCCAAACACACACACACACACACACACACACACACACACACACGCGCGCGTGTGTGCGTGCGCAAGGAGGACTGAGACTGAGCTTGAGCCTTGCTAATTTGCAACTGAATAAAGTACCTGGACTTCCCCCAAAGAGGCTTTTGTACTGTTACTTTTCACTGTCTGAATTTTGTTTTTCAAGCAGGTCATACAGCACATTCAGCCTGACTGCAGCAGGCATGCATCCCTGCCCCCAAGAGCATGCAGGTGGCAGCTACTATTTTCATTCTAAAAACATTCCAGCACATATTGTGGCTTTTAGTCTGATTTGGGATTAAGGTTTGCTATGAGGGTTAGAAAGGCAGAAATTTCAGATATTAGAAGAATGTTGTTTTTATTCTGATAAGATGGGCTTAGTCTCTTAGATGGTCTCCAGTTTTCCACCCTTGCTGCAAATGCAAGGCCCCCCTTGGTTCCTCAGGCCTTAGAGACAATAGAGATGAGGAGGGTGTCATCCAGCTCCTAATAGAGCCTAATAGAACCACAAATTGTGGTGTTACAAGTGGCATAATTCTTGTAGAGGCCTTGCTGAATGTGAAGTTGACAGTTCTCCTTTAGGAGCTGAACAGAACTCAGAACTGTGCATACTGGTTCGTGATACTACAAATCCAGTATGGGCACCAGCGTGGGTACGAGGCTAAGCACTGCAGGGGAAGGTCCAACTTGACCATTTCTGAGTTCCCTGAGAGACACACCAGGTTTAGATGGAGGTTGGTATCTAGTTCCAGTTACAACCATAAGAATCTTTCTGAGGCTCTGCCTCCCCTTCCCAAAAGATACCAAGAGCCATGATTGTGGGTCATGACACCACCCACAGGAGGAATCGGGTCAATGGTCCCCCAGCCATGGATAATGCCCTCTCATCCAAGGATGAGATTATTTGATCACCTCAGTTAAGTGTGGCCTTATTAAATTTAATTCAATGGGGGGAAAGGTTGGAGACCATACCATGAAAAGGCAAGCCCTTCACAGTCTCCCACCCTAACAAGCCAAATGGCCTTGTGCTAAGAAGCCGTTGGTCACCTCCTCCTCCCTGTTCCCTGCCTGTCACCCAAGGCTATTAAGGAGGATCCACGCACGCTCCTTTAGTGTTATCTTATTATAGTGCCTTTTAAAATTGAATTCTGATACAGTTAAGTCTTCAACAATGTTCCAAGTCCTAGAAAGACCATGAAGCTGACAACTTGGAATTCAGTAGGAATTCAGCAAGGAAGTTCTTTCAGTAACAAATTTAGCATTACAAAAGATGGAGCCAACAGCTCAGGGATAGTCTGCAAAATGTTTACTAGGACAGAAAGGACAGTTTTAACCAAATAAGGGTTTATGGTGAGAAAAGTTAATCCCACTGAGACAGGTTTCTTCATTAGACCCTAAGAATTCAGGTAGAACTACAGAGCATAAATAAAATTTATGCCTCAGCCTAGCCTTTCATTTTTATATTAACAACAGGGAGGAGATGTAACCTCCCCCCACAGCCTGAAACCAGGCTGAACAGGCTTGACTGTTATCACTAGGAGATCACCAGGGGTGGAGTCTGCCACCCTATTGTTCTGCCACTTCTGCTGCTGCTACCTGCCACCTAGCTGTTTCAGAGTATACATGTGGTCACCTGAAGCTGGACTCCAAAGATGATTTCTTGGGAATGGGCCCCTCCCCCTTCTTTATAAGCCTGTGTTCCCGGATATTAAAATTGAGCTTTGATCAGAATCTTGACTTAGCTCTATCCTTTCTCTTGACGTTTAGATTCCCTTTTCTTCCAGATTCCAAGATGCTTTCCATGCTCGAACCCAGACATGTGAGCTGCTGGCTGGCCTCAACAGTCATGATCTTGGTAATAGAGGATGTAAAGGAAATACAAGCTGTAAAGGACCCATTAGTTGAATTATATTATACATTCTTCTATTTTTTTCAATAGATGAGAACCTAACCCAGGGCCTTGCTTTTATGAGGCAATCACTCTAGCACTAAGATAAATCCCCAACAATTTTATATGCATTGGTATTTCTGTGTGAGGATGACAGATCCCCTGAACCTGGGATACTGCCTGTTGTGAACTGCCATGTGGATGCTGGGTATTGGACCTGTGTCCTCTGGAAGAGCAGCAAGTGTTCTTAACCCCTGAGCATCTCTCCAGTCTCCTTATACATTGCTCCCTTTTTTGGTTGATTTTTGATGGTGCTGTTGTTTTATTGGGTTTTTGTTTTATTTTGTTTTATTAAATATTTTCTTTATTCACATTTCAAATGCTTTCCAATATCTTATTTTCCCATTTCAAAATCCCCTATCCCTTCCTGCTCTCCCTGCTCAATGAGAACACAAGAAGACTCTAGAAAAACAAATAACCCTATTTTCAAAAGTTGTACTGAGCTAAACAAAGAGTTCTCAACTGAGGAATACTGAATGGCTGAGAAGAACAAAAAAAAAAAAAGTCCAGCCTCTTTAGTCATCATGGTAATGCAAATAAAAACAACCCTGAGATTCCACCTCACACCAGAATGAATAAAATAAAAAAAAAAAAATTCAGGTGACAGTAAGTCGATGCTTGTGAGATATGGATGAAGAGAAACATTCCTGCATTACTAGGGGGATTTTAGGCTCATACAACCACTCTGGAAATCAGTTTGGCAGTTCCCCACAAAACTGGACATAGTATTACTGGAGGATCCACCAATACCACTCCTGGGTATATACCCAGAAGATGCTTCAACATGTAATAAGGACACCAACTCCACTATGTTCATAGCAGCCATATTTATAATAGCCCTAAAATGGAAAGAACCCAGATTTCCCTCAACAGAGTAATGGTTGCAGATGATGTGGTACCTTGACACAATGGAGAACTAGACAGCTATTACAATGAATTTATGAAATTCTTATTCAAATGGATGAATCTGGAGTATATCATCCTGAGTGAGGCAACCCAATCACAAAAAAAAAACCACATATGCTATGCACTCACTGATAATTGGATATTAGTCCAGAAGCTCAGAATACCCAAGATACAATTTGCATAAAACATGAAACTCATTACTCTTGAATCTTTTATCATCCTACATTTTTTTTATTTCTTCTTTTCAAAAACCACAATAGAATTCCTTAGACTGGTAGAATCTTCTATATGTTGGGTCTACCATTGTTCTTGTAAAAATTGTCCAAGTTACTGCATTTTTTCCCTTTGTAATGGACTACTATTCTTTCTATATAATCTGTTTGATAAATCTTTGGGGCAAGGCTTTATAATTTACCAGTGACACCTTTTATAATTTTGGAAATTCAGTATTGTGATATCCTGTGTCAAATATGGGCACAATTTGTGATTTACTCAATCACCCATTCCAATTTTCTCCCCCAGGAATAGTTATCATATCATCCCTAATTTTCTCATGTGCTTTCCCTGAAAATGCAGGAATATTAATTTGAGTAACCTAATGTTGTTAAAGATCTCTGACCTATAAATTTATGGGTATGTCAGCCACATACGTTCTCAATTTTCATGCATACCCTTTCGTCCCATAAAAGTACTCAATCGGACACGTTGTGTTATTTGTGATAATTTACCAATTCCTATTAACTGTGTGTAAACCTCCTGAAGTTGCCAATCTAAATCAAATATTTCTGGGAAATTATACTAATGTCTGCTCCTCTATTCACCAAAACTTCTATTTTTAAATAATTTGGGTCCTTGATAATTTATCATTGTTTGACAGAACACATATTTTCTACTACTCAAAAAAAAATCTCTATAATTTCTACTGGAGAAATACAGGACAAGAGTCTGCTGTTGAACCAAGTCTGCTTCTCTCTTTCATTGTGGTAGGTAAATGCCCAGTCTCAGATACCAAAAATGACACCAGTTTTTCACCTCCCAGTGTGTCATTTTGCATTCCAAGCACTTCTATCTCTGTTCACAAATTCTGTATGTGAAAAGACAACTCAGAATTACTTTCTAACATCAGAGGATTAAGTGAACTTTCTGATTTTTTTCAGGTTTTCACAAAATCTCAAAATGCCATGCATGAAGTCAATGAAAACCAGGAACTCCATTTGGTAGCAAGGTAGGGGACAACACAGAAGCAGTAGCTGCAATTTTGAAGACTCATTAAAAAACATTGCTAATCTTTCAAAATCTGCTGATTCCTCAAATTCATTAGATGTGGTTTCCCATTGTCTTTAGGATCCATGTCTGGACACCTCCTGTAGGCTTCAATCTTTCAAAACCTATCTTATTTATGCTCATTCAATCCTTCTATTTCCCTTCTAGTACACCAACTAGAGGTAGAGGAGTAAGAATTTTAAAAGAAAAAAGAAGTTGTGGCCTTGTTTAGAAGTAATTCCTTGTGGTGATTCAAGTCTTTCTCTTCAGGGTACCAGCAATCAAATCGCAATAACAAACAACAAATGCTAATGAGTAGTTGGGGCATGATCCAGCATAAAAAGCAAGACCCCATTGAATCATTTCATGTCAGCATATGTAGTCAGAATCAGCCAAAATTGTATTAGAATTTCATTTTCTCATTTCTCTCTACATACTGAAGATGAGAAAATACCAGTATGACATGTTTTAAGCCATCAGGATATAAGAATGTCCTTTCTCAGTGTGGTTCTATTTATATTCTTTTATAACATCATTTGCCCTCTCTATTGTTTCCTTTTTTTTCAGTAAAATACCACATGCCCTCTCACAGGACACACTCCAGAAAAAGTATCACATGATACATCTGAGTTTGAACAAAACTCTCACAAGACAGCTTCCAGAAAAAAAAAAATTATATGACACACCTGCATTCCAGAAATACCCACATCACATCCGAGTCTCAAAATTCATGGACTTTGGTTGTCTGGGCATTGACTATATGAGAATAATTTTCCTTTATGTGAACATTTTATAAGCAGTACCTTTACTACTGTAATGTGTTACAAAATGTGTGAGTTGTTGTCATTTTAATACGAAGCTTTCTTTGCAATGTCTGATATAAGTCATGCCAACTATATGAAATAATGAAAACTCAATTTAAAATTTTTTCTTGGTTATTTCATTTATTTACATTTCAAATGTTGTCCCCTTTCCCAGTCACTCCTCAGCAAACACACATCTGCATTGTAGCTAAGAGGGTACACCACCACACACCAACACAATTTTTCCTCACCTCCCCAGTATCCCCCATTACTGGGACAACAAGCCTCTGTAAGAGCAATTGTCTCCTGTATCATTGATGTCAGATAAGGCAATCCTCTGCTACATATGCAGGAGAAACCATGGAATGACCTTATAGATACTTTGTTTAGTGGTTTAGACCCTGGGAGCTCTGAAATGTCTGGTAAGTTAATGTTCTTCCTATGGGGTTGCAATACCTTCAGAATTGTCATTCCTTTCCTATCTCTTCCATTGAGGTCCCGGTGCTCAAACAAATGGTAGTCTATGAGTTCTGCATCTGTCTTAGTCAGATGCTGACAGAGATTCTCAGAGGACAAGCCTACTGGATACCTGTCTGCAAGCAATTCTTGGCACCAGCAATAGTGTCAGAGTTTGGTGTCTATGGAAGAAAACTCATAATTCTGAGTGCCTTCATAAACAATCATGAGAGATCCTAAATTAGCAGAATAACAGCACACCTGAAAGCTCTAGGAAACAAAAAAAAGCAAACACAAACATGAAAAGTAGAAAACAGGAAAATAATCCAACTCAGGGCTGAAATCAACCAAGTAGAAATAAGTACTACACATAGCATCAAAAAAACAAAAAAAAAAAAAATAGGACCTCGTTCTTTGATTAAGGTAACCCTTAGATAAATCCTTAGTCAACTAACTAGATAACACAGAGACAGTATCCAAATTAACAATATGCAAAATGAAGGAGGAAATATAACAACAGTAACTGAGGAAATTCAAAAAAATCATTCCATCCTACTACAAAAGCCTGTACTTAACTAGAAATATAGATGAAATGGATGAATTTTTAGATAGATACTAGCCACCAAAATTGAATCTAGATCATGTAAACCAATTAACAGTCCCATAACCCCTAAGGAAGTTGAAGCAGTCATTAAAAGTCTGCACTTGCCCAAAAAAATATAAAAATAAAAAATAAAACTCCAGTGCCAGAAGATTTTAGTGCAGAATTCTATCAGACATTTTTTTCTCTCTTTTAGTATAGAAAAAGTTTACTTAGGGGATGTTGAGGGGAGTCAAGAGGGTAGTAGAAATAGACAAAGGCAGAGGGACAGAGAGAGAGAGAGAGACCTGCCATGAGCATGTGGACAGAGCTGCTAAGGGAATGGGGAGAGGGGGCAGAAAGGAAAATCAATGAAAGAAAGAACAAGACAATAAGAGCACTATATTACACTTCCAAAGAAGACCTAAAATCATTACTTCTATTTTTTTTTTTTTTTTTTTTTTTTTGAGACAGGGTTTCTCTGTGTAGCTCTGGCTGTCCCGGAACTCATTCTGTAGACCAGGCTGGCCTCAAACTCACAAATCTACCTGCCTCTACCTCCCAAGTGCTGGGATTAAAGGCATGCTGAACCACTGCCCAACTTAGACCTAAAATCATTACTTCTAAATCATTTTTTCTAAACTACACAAGGACCCAAAAAAAAAAGAAAACTTCAGACTAATCTCGCTTATGATTATCAATGCAATAATGCTCAATAAAATTCCCTCAAACTGAAACAAAGAACACATCAAGTCATCATTCACAACAATCAATTATATTTCACCCCAGGGATGTGAGTTTGGTTCAATAAATCAAAATTCAGTAACTTTAAGTCTCTCAAGAAAGAAATCAAAGAAGATTTCAGAAAATGGAGAGAACTTCAATCCTTGTGGATTGGCAGAATTAACACCCAACCAATGGGCACAATTAAAACACTAAAACTACCCATCCTACCAAAAGCAATCTATAGATTCAGCACAAATCCCATCAAAATCCCAACACAATTTTTCAAATACATGGAAAGACCTATTCTCAAATTCATTTTGAAATGTAAAAATCCCATAATAAAGAAAACTATTCTTAACAATAAAAGAGCTCCTGAGGGAATTTCCATCCCTGACCTTAAGCTCTACTACAAGGCAGTAGTGACAAAAATAGCATGGTATTGAAAAAAAAAACAGAAAAGTTGATGAATTGAATAAAATTGAAGAGTCAGAAATAAAACCTCACACTTAATGGACACTTGTCCTTTGACAAAGAAGCCAAAAATATACAATGGAAAAATGGAAGGGATATAAGATGAAATGTCCTACACTGTGGAGACAGAACTTGTGGAGTTCACTTCCAGAAGAAAGAGAGGGAATCAAGTGAAGGGATAGTGTGCCATCTCACAGTCAAAACTCTGACACAGAAATGTTTTTGTCTGAAAGAACTACAGAGACACATATGGAGAAGAGAATGAGGATAAGGTGATCAAGTGACAGGCCCAAAGTGGGATCCATCTCACGTAGAGGCCCCAAGATGTGACACTAATACTGAGGCTATGGTTTGCTTATAAATAGGGGCCTATCATGAATGTTCATGGAAAAGCACAACAAGCAGCTGAAAAACATAGAAGCAGATATTTATGCCCAACGTATGGACAGAATCTGGTGACCACTGTGGCTGAATAAGGAAAAAACTGAAACAAGCTGAGAAGGAAGGTGACCCTATTTAAAATAAAAATAAAACAAATTAAAAAAATAAATAACAGCAGTCTTAACAAACATGGAACCCTGTTACCCCTCAGACACTGATTAACACAACAGGCAGCATAAACAAGCTGATATATATATATATATATCTTCAGCAGAGGGCTGCTTGGACTGTGTTCAGTCAGAGAAGATGCAACTAATCCTGCAGAGACTTGTTGCCCCAAGGAATTGAGATGTCTGAGGTTGTAGTGAAGGTTTTGGACATCCACTTGGAGATGGGTGGAGGATGTTTGGGTTGTGGAACAGTTGGAGGATGGACCAGGAGGGACATAAATCCTGGAATGTAGAAAAAAAGATTACAGCATAAATAAAATTTTCAAAAGACCAAAAACCATTACTTTTCACACTATTACACAAAATAGAATCAGAAATATCACCAGCTAATTCATTCTTTTAAGCCCCAGTTACACTGATATATAAAGCTTAGAAAAACACTACCAAGAATTAGAAATTCAGAACAGTTTCCTTTATGAATATCTATGTAAAATACTCAATAAAATTCTCACAAACTGAATCCAAGAACACATCAAAATGATCATTCATCATGATCAATTAGGCTTCATCCCAATGATGCAGGGATGTTTCAGTTTAAGAAAATGCATCAATGTAATCCACTATATAAAGAAACTCAATGGATAAAAGTACACATCCTTACCTCATTAGATGCTTAAAATGCCTTTGAAAAATATAACACCACTTCATTTTAAAAGGCTTCTAATGAGGAATAATTTAAGGCTCATAATTAAACATAATAAAAACAACATAGAGTAAAAAAGTAGCCAACATTAAATTAAATGGAGAGAAACCTGAAGTAATACCATTAACATCAGGGACAGTGCAAGGCTGTGCACTCTCACCCTATTTATTCAATAGAGTACTTGAAGTCCTACCTAGAGCAATTAAGCAACAAAAGGATGTCAAAGGGATACAAGCTGGAAAGTCAAGATACTACTACTTGCCCACAATATGATAGTATATACAAATTGTCCCAAAAAGTCTACTAGAGAAATCCACAGCTGATAAACAACTTCAACAAAGTGGCTAGATATAAAATTAACTCAAACATATCAGCAGCCCTCCTCTACATAAAACATAAATGGGCTAAGGAAGAAAGTAGGGGGAAAACACTTCAAAATAATCACAAATAATATAAAATATCTTGGGGGTATCTCTAACCAAGCAAGTGAAATGTCTGTATGACAAGAACTTGAAGTCTCTGAAGACAGAAATTAAAGAAGTTCTCAAAAGATGGAAAGATCTCCCATGTTCATTGGTAGGCAGGATAAACAAAGTGAAAATGGCTATCTTACACATACAGTAATCTACAGATTCAATGCAATCTTCATTAAAATTCGAACTTGATTCTTCACAGAGATAGAGCAATTCTCAATTTCATCTGGTATAACAAATACACAAGATAGTGAAAACAATTCCTATCAATAATAGAACTTCTGGTGGAATTACCATCCTTGATCTTAATGTCTATTTTACAGAAATAGTGATAAAAAGTGCATGGTACTGGTACAGAGGCAGACAGTAGAACAATTGAATAGAACTGAAGGCCCAGAAATAAACCAACACAAGGTCACTTGATCTTTGACAAAGAAAGCAAAACCACCTAGTGGGAAAAAGAAACCATTTTCATAAAATGGCATCAGTTCAACTGGTGCTCAGCATATAGGACATTGCAAACTGATCCATTTTTACCTCCTTTTACGAAGATCAAGTCTAAATGGATCAAGGACTTACACATAAAATCCAATATACTGAATATAATAGAAGAGGAAGTGGGAAAGCACGTTGAACTCAATTGTAAAATGGAAATTTTCTTGAGCAGAACACCAAGGTCTCAATAATTGATGAATGGCATCTCATAAAATTGAAAAGCTTCTGTAAGGCAAAGTATACTGTGAATAGGAAAAATTGCAACCTACAGATTGGGAATAGATTGTTACCAACCCTACGGCCAATTGAGTGCTAATATCCAAAATATACAAAGAAATCAAGAACTTAAATTTCAAGAAAGAGATAATCTCATTAAAGAATTCTCAACTAAGGAATCACAAGTGGTTAAAAGCACCTGAAGAAATGTTCCACATCCTAAGTTATCAAGGAAATATGAATCTAAATGGCCTTGAGTTTCCACCATATAACAATAAGAAGGGTAAGATAAAAAATTCATGAGACAGCAGATTATAGAAATGATGAAGAGAAAGTAATACTTGTCCATTGCTGGTGGGACTGCATACTGCTACATCTACTTTGGAAGACAATCTGATGGATTCTCTTAAAATTGGAAATAATTCTACCTTAAGAATCAGCTATAACCATACTGGGTATATATACCAAAAAGATGTTCCAAAATATAACAAAGACACATGCTTCACTATGTTCATAGCAGCCTTATTAATAATGTACAAAAGTTGGAAACTACCCAGATGTCCCTCAGCAGAAGAATGGAGACAGAAAGTTTACTATGTTTACATAATGGGGAATACTCAGCTATTAAAAACAAAACAAAACAAACAAACAAAAAAACAATGACATCCTCCTTGTCTTTTCTGCTCAGGAAGACACCTAGTTTGTCTGCTCCTATGGAGATTTTATATCCCAATCCATCCTAAAGGACCCACTGCACTCAGAGCAGTTGTTAAGAATGCACTTACTCCCTACCCCGAGACCCAGAGCTACTGTTGGGAGCATGGTGGATTCAGGACCCATCACCCACCCTCCTGCATATCACTCCCATTTCTTCAATCCTCCCTCCCCTTCAACCTGGTCCTTGCTACTGGGGCAGATCCATAGTGTGTCTACTCCTGTGAAGATATTGATGATATATATCTTCACATATATGAATATATACACACACACACACACACACACACATATATATATATATATATATATATATATATATATATATATGTATATATATTAACAAATAATAAGTAATTATAAAAGCCCACAATAATTTTAATGTAACATAATTGATATTCATTCCTCCATTCTTTACGCAAAGGATAAACTGGCTGAGAAAGAAATTAGGTAAACAACATCCTTCATAATAATTACAAATATTATAAAATACCTTGGTGTGACTCTAAGGAAGTGAAAGATTTGTATAATAAGAACTTCAAGTCTATGAAGAAAGAAATCAAAGAAGATCTCAGAAGATAGAAAGATCTCACATGCTCATGTATTGGCAAGATTAACATAGTCAAAATGGCTATCTTGCCGAAAGCAATCTACAGATTCAATGCAATCCCCATCAAAATTCCAACTCAATTCTTCACTGAGTTGGAAAGGGCAATTTGAAATTTCATCTGGAATAACAAAAACCTAGAATAGATTTTTTTTCTCAACAATAAAAGAACTTCTGGGGGAATCACCATGCCTGACATCAAGCTGTACTACAGAACATTTGTGATAAAAACTGCATGGTACTGCTGAAACGACAGACAGGTAGATCAATGGAATAGAATTGAAGACACAGAAATGAACCCACACGCATATGGTCACTTGATCTTTGACAAGGGAGCTAAAACAATCCAGTGGGGGGAAAAAGACAGCATTTTCAACAAATGGTGCTACCACAACTGGCAGTTATCATGCAGAATAATTTGAGTTGATCCATTTTTATCTCCTTGTACAAAAGTCAAGTCTAAGTAAATCAAAGGACTCCACATAAAACCAGAGACATTTATAGAGGAGAAAGTGGGGGAAGATATGGGCACAGGGAGAAAATACCAAAACAGAAGAGAAATGGCTTGTGCTGTAAGATCAAGAATCAACAAATGGGACCTCATAAAATTGCAAAGCTTCTGTAAGGCAAAAGATACTGTCAATAAGACAAAAAGGCCACCAACAGATTGGGAAAGAATTTTTACCAATCCTAAATCTGACAGGGGACTAATATCCAATATATACAAAGAGCTCAAGAAGCAGGACTCCAGAAATTCAAATAACACAATTAAAAAATGCGGTACAGAGCAAAACAAAGAATTCTCAACTGAAGAATACAAAAGGGCTGAGAAGCACCTGAAAAACTGTTCTACCACATTTCAACACAAAATTCCCCAAACTTTGACTTTTATTTTTGATAATTCATAATGTATATTTAGTGATGCTAAACTGTTCAAAGATTTAGGGCCACTTACTACAGAGTGTATATTCTAGCATAAACCATGTCCTCAAAAAGAGTGAGTTTTCTTTCCAAATGCCCTCTCTACTTCTTATAGTTTAATGTATTTTGGAGGAGACCTAAAAATCTTTCTGGAATTCATGCCAGTGTTTTCACTTTTTGATAATTTAGAGATTTGTTTAGTAATTAGAAATTCAAGAACAACATTCTATTATAAAGATAGAATTTCACACTTGTAAGTGATTGGCTCTTAATTTCTCTGCCTCCTATGCCAAGGTATTTTCAAGCCTTGATGGTGAAGCTGTTTTACTTAAGGTGGAGTACCCTGTCTGTTATTCTCTGTACTTTAAACCATTATGCATTTCTTACCCCATTGCTATATATGTTATGAAAATCTTCTATAATAAATTTTGAGAGAAGACTATGTCCTCAAATATAAACATAAATACAGAGATATGAATTTTTTGGGAATGGCCACTTAGCAAAATAACAACAGATTTTTATGAACTCTTTTATATCCACATTCATGAGCGTTTCAGCAGAAGTACAATATAAATCTTAGAGTATCAATTATGAACAATATTCAAACTAAAAAAGAAAGAAGGCATACAATCATAATGTGTATCTTCCCATGTCCTGAGTTACCATGTTGCAAAGGAAATTAGTTAATTGTACTTTATAAATTTCTTTGCAGAACTAGAAAAAATATAAAGTGTTTCCTTCTAAATTTCTACATATAAGCACTATCTATACTGTAATATTTTTCTATAAAGTAACAATAACATAAAATTAATACAGGTAGATGCATAAGTACTATCCACAGTGTAATTTTTTTGTAAAAAGAACTATAACACAAAATTAATACAGGTAGATTATACTACATGAAATAATTTGCAAAGCCAAGTGCCAATTTTCAGATACCTGACAATTTTATGATAAAAACAAACTGTCATTATAGTTATAAAAGTGTATGATTAGATAGTTTGAGGCAATAAACAGGTACAGTCATGTGTTAGAATTGTATTTTACAGCTTATATTCTATATTGCTTACATGATAGAAATTTCATAATTCAACATAATATTTGATGAGTAGAAAGAAGCTTTGTGAAAATGTACATATGCTTGGTATACTATGTAAGTTTAAATTTAACTTATATTTTCAGATTTAGAATGTGTTTTCCTGAACTTGTAAAAAGAATTTTTCTGTGGTCTTAATAAAATAATATAGCACTTTGGAGCAAAAATGCAAAGAAGCAGCCCTGCACTGGAGACCAAGATACTGAAAACTTCCACAGCAATCATAGTCTTGCCTTTGGTGCTGTGGTACACAGGGATGAAAGTGATCCAGACACTGCAGAATACCAGCATGCTGAATGTCAAGAGCTTCGCTTCATTGAATGTATCAGGCAGATTCCTGGCCAAGAAAGCTACAGTGAAACTTGCTAGAGCAACAGAGCCCAGGTATCCAAGGACACAGTAAAAGGCAATCACTGAACCTTTGTTGCAAACAATGATGATGTGGCCATGTGCTATGTGTACATCAGTATCAACAAATGGAGAAGAGGTTCCCAAACAGATTCCACAGATAATCAGCTGGATCATGGTGCATACAAAAATGATGTATTTGGGTGCTCCTGACACAAGCAGTCACCTCATTCTTCTTCCTGGGGCAGTGATCTTGAATGCCAGTATTACAGTAATTGTTTTGGCCAAGACAGTAGAGGCAGCTGCAGTGAATGCAATGGCAAATGTGGTCTGTTGCAGTATACAGATGACTATAGTGGGATGACCAATGTAAAGCAAGGAACACATAAAACAAAATATGAGTGAGATGGGTAGGACATAGCTGAGAGTTTCATTATTGGCTTTGACTATGGGAGTATCTCTGTGTTTCAGAAAGACAAAGAGTACAACAGATGTAAGGAGAGAGAAGCATAGAGCAAAGCCAGCCAGAGCTTTTCCCAAAGGGTCTCTATAATCTAAAACATCCACAACTTTTTGGAGGCAGAGTGTTTGGTCTTCATTGGCATATTGATCTTCTGGACACTTCACACACTGATCCATGTCTAGTATAGGAAGGGGAGTATTATTTATTTACTATCATTTATAAGATACTCTGAATTAATGAATTGGAAAAATCATACCTAAATTAGACATGTGTTTTGTGGTATATGTAAATTTAAATATGGAACCTGCATAGAATTTGTTCCAAATTGTAATGCTTATCATCTTTATGCAAGCTTTTGTTCATAATTATCTTATATATTCAATATGTTTATAGTATAATTCAAAGAATTCATAACATCACATACTTTTCATGTTTCCACAATCACATATCTTAGATTGATCACTCTTGGAAAAAGACTTTTGTCATTATATTATGCTCCATATAATGCAAAAAATAACTAATAATGGGCTGTGTCCATACATCTTATTATTTATTGGTAAGAAATCATTTCATTCTACATGTGTTCTCAAGTTGATTGTTTGACAAATAAATTACATACTCTCTATATCTTGGAAAACGGTTTCTCGTCGACTTGTTCCTAAAGCACTGTAATCCCTAACTATGTTCCAAATAATTTTCCTTACACAAACACATAGATAATATAGTTCTTTCTGTATGAAAGGGACAGACACCACTAGAGTAAATCATAGTAAAAATTAAGAGTTTTGGAGTCCCGTCCAACACATATATGAGCAAAATTGATTTCTCATTTAAATCTTAAATTTCCAAAAGAAGGAGTTTAAAGATTGTAACAGTTAGTAACTAAAAATTTGTTGTGGGTTTATATTTTTTTTTATTTTCTAACATGATCACAAGTAACACCCATAAAATCTCAACAAAAGAGAATCTTAAATATAAGCTGGGAGAAAACAGAAACAATAAACTTAACAAGTGGAATAGGAAAAGACTAAAAAGCAACAGTCTTACATAGGGAACTGAAGACAACAAGGGGATATTGAAAGACTTTCCATAGAGTAGAGATTACCCACTAATTTCCTTATATAACAAAATAGTCTTCCCCCAAAACACACAAGTAGTACTATACAGACTAATTTATTATAATTAGAAATATTTGTATACACAGAAAATTTTCGTATGCAACAGAAATTTAAAAGTTTGTCATAATTTGTAAGGCAGAAACAATGTTTGATTTTCTAGGAAGGATAAGGGAAGGGAAAATGATTCAAATGGTGTTATTGTATTATAGTCTCCTTAGTAAAAGTATCAAGTAAAAGTGCTGATAATGTCAAGGAAGGCAGAGACAGCATGAAATATATAGCATCCAAATTTTATACATGTCAAAATGAAATATTCAATTTCATGATTCAATTGATGAATTTTTCTAAAGCAAAGTTTCCTCTAGTTTTCATAATTTCTGTAAGATTTGATAGACCAATGTTCCCAAGGTTTATCTACGTAATATACTAGTTCTCAAAAAATTTCTTGGCAGAAT
The DNA here is from genome assembly GCF_000001635.26 of Mus musculus. NCBI lineage: Eukaryota > Metazoa > Chordata > Mammalia > Rodentia > Muridae > Mus > Mus musculus. Next base: position 85,340,576 of record NC_000073.6, on the reverse strand, counting down.
ATACTACATAGAGGTTTGGAATATTTTTCTACTTGCATCGTTTTAACATTCACGACAATGTGTTCAATTTTTTTTAAATCTTAACTGAATCAAATCTGGCAAAGTGAATAGTGATGGTATTTTTCCAGTACTGTCTCTGTATTGAAAGATATAGATTCTGTTTCATTCTGTATTATCTATTTGACTGTACTGAAAAAATGTTTAAATTGGTGAATAAAAGCATTAAAATACTCTAGAATTGTATTTTTTTAAAAAATAGTCAGGTACTATTATATATATATATATATATATATATATATATATATATATAATTGCACATTGCTGTTAATTTCCAAAGGATGTCAGTACTGGAACTCACACAGGTCAGGAAGCAGGAGCTGATGCACAGGCCATGGAGGGATGTTACTCACTGGCTTGCTTCCACTTGCTTGCTTAGCTTGCTTTCTTATAGAACCCAAGAATACCAGTCTAGAGATGGTACCACCCACAAGGGGCTCTCCCCCTTGATCACTTATTGAGAAAATGCCTTACAGCTGGATCTCATGGAGGTACTTCCCCAACTGAAGATCCTTTCTCTGTGATAACTCCAGCCTGTGTCAACTTGATACACAAACACATCACTGTTAACCAGGAATAGAAACTCTGACTAATACAAATGGTACCAGCATAGTGGGATATTCCTGTGATAACCTGTTCATGTTTTGGGGAGGACTGTGGAAGGACTTTGGAACTTTGGGCTAGAAGATCCATTTGGTGCTAAGAGCTCTGTGGGATGTTGTGTAGTAGGTTGGAAGATAATGTTGAGAACAGTGCAGAAGATGGAGGCATGGCTTCTGAAATTTCAGAAGGAAGATTAAAGACTCTTACCAGAGCCATTGCTATTTTGATTGTGAAGATGCTGTGGTTCTGGTTAGCTGAGTCTGAAGAGTCAGCTGTGATTAACAACATACCAGAACTAAAAAAGTGAAAACTTTGCATTACTGGGACTATTGATGCTTGTTAGCTGGAGCTAACAAATTAGTAGTGATTAAGAAGAGACTAGCTTCATTGAGGTGCCGTCTTCTAGGAAGTGTTTTCTGAGAGCACAGAGGCTGTGTTCCAGAGTTAGCCAAACTTGTGCCTTGTGTTGTGCCTGGACTTGGCAATGTGTAAGAGTCACCGAGGTGGTACTGGTGTCAAAGGCATGAAGAGGTCATGAAGAACAGCTGAGTCTCAGCACTGTGAGAGACCTTAGAAGGTCATTGGTGAAGGTGCAGCCTCAGTTGCAATTGACAGCAGTGTTTTGGTGATGCTAATACCACCAGACGACACCCAAGAACAGCAGCAATAGCAGCAGTGGAGTACAGACATCTGGAGCCTAGGGAACAAGGTGAAGAGCTGGAGAAGAGACCAAAGCCCTTGTATGAATACAGAAGATTGTGAGTGGTTCACAGACATTGGACTGTTGGAGTTTGATTTTGCTTTTGATTTTGACTGTGCCCTAATATTTTTCCCACTTGAAGGAAGTATTTTAGTGGAGCCCACAGTTAGGAGATGGAGAATAGACCAAAACCCTTGGAGGAATACAGAAGATCATGAGTGGATCTCAGACATTGGATAGTGGGAGTTTGACATTGCTTTTGATTGTGACTGTGCCCTGATGTTTTTTCCTCCTGAAGGAAGTATTTTAGTGGAGCCCATAGTTAAGAGACTTTTAATTGTAAAAGGACGTTGGATTTTAAAAGAAATTGGATATTTTAAAAGGATTGAAATTTTAAGATTTTGCAAATACTGTGGGATTTTTAAAGTTATTTAGATCTTGGGGATGAATAAGAAAGTAAGGGTTGAGGCTTACTGGTGATATATTTGTGTGACAGTTGACAAGGTGTCAGTTGTACTGGCTAATTTAGTGTCAACTTGACACAAGCTGGAGATATCACCGAGAAAGGAGATTCAGTTGAAGAAATGCCTCCATGAGATCCAGCTGTAAGGCATTTTCTAAATTAGTGATCAAGGGGGAAAAGACCCTTTTGGGTGGGATCATCCCTGGGTTGATAGTCTTGTGTTCTATAAGAGAACAGGCTGAGCAAGCCAGGGGAAGCAAGTTAGTAAGTAACATCCCTCCATGGCCTCTGCATCAGCTCCTGCTTCTTGGCCTGCTTGAGTTCCACTCCTGGCTTCCTTTGGTGATCAACAGCAATGTAAGAAATGTAACCTGAATAAACTCTTTCCTCCCCAACTTGTTTTTGGTCATGATGTTTGTGCAGGAATAGTAACCCTGATTAAGACAGAACTAGAAAAAGAAAAAAGAATCAATAAAGAAGACACAATCTGAGGAAATATCTGGAATAAAATATTGAGGAATGAAAACATGACAAGCTTTGCCAAAAAATATAAAAGTTTGAAAAGAGAATCTCAGGCATTGATGCCACTATAGGAAAAATTCATACAGCAATCAAAGAAAATACTAAATATAATACTCCATGAGAGAAAAAAAAATTCAGGACATATAGACCACTATGAAATATCCAGATTAAGAATGTTAGGTGTAGGTTCTGGTCAGGGCCACCCCCACCATCTTCATTTAGAGCACAGTGGACACCTCTCAGGGCTCCAGAGTGCTCTCTACACCACAGGACCTCAGGATCACCTCAGGGTCATGGGTAACTCGAACACAACATCAGCTACAAAGAATCGAGGAGTGTCTTGTGCCAGCAAGAACAGAGATGGAGGAACCCCGCCCAACCAGAGTGTGGGATCTGTTCAGCTTGGAGCCAGCCCCGCCATCTTCTGCATGAACCCGGCTGAGGGCATCTAGGGCACCAGAGGACTCTCCACGCTGCAGAATCCCTAGCATACCCAGTACCTCTTGATCACCTGAGAGCATGGGGGTGATAGAAACAACAGAGCTTCTTGGTAAGGGTCCAGTTGAGCCTTCATGCTCAGCCAGGAGGCAGAGCTGAGAATCAGACCCCTGGGTACCACCCTTGCCAGAGGAGAGTCAGCCTAAAGGGAGAGCTCTGATGATAAGACTCAGGAGGTGGATCAGAGCTCTAGACTGCTGGACACCTGCCCTTCAAAAGAAGAGGTTGCCTACAGAGAGTGCTCTGACCACTGGAACTCAGGTGAGAGCTGGATTCCCAGGAGTGCTGACAGAGGCTAACAGAATCACAGGAGGAACAAGCTCCAGCCAGAGATAGATTGAGCATTAAAACCAGAGATTTCCAGATGGCAAAAGCAAACATAAGAATCTTACTAAAGGTCACAAGTCCCTTCTGGTCCACGCCAGCACCTGGGTACCTTGGGCATGGAGTCTGCAGACACCTGCAAGGTCCCCACAGGAAGTTCCACGGGATCTTAAGTCCTCTGGTGAGAGGAACACAACTTCTGCTCCAATCCAATCACACGGGACCTAAGACTGAATTAATTAGGGAAGCAGAAAACCTGGCATGACCAGGGTCACAAGTCCCTTCCGGTCAGTGCCAGCACCGAGGCACCTTGGGCACAGAGACTGCAGACATTTCCAAGGTCCCCACAGGACTCTCCTCGGGATCATAGGACATCTGGTGAGTGGATGACAACTTCTGCCAGGAGTCCTTTCGAACACCAAATATCTGGGCACCTTCCCTGCAAGAGGAGACTTTACCTACAGAGAGTACTCTGAACACTAAAACTCACGAGAGAGCTATTCTCCCAGGTCTTCTGATAGAGGCTAACATAATCACCTGAGGAACAAGCTCTAACAAGAGACAACTATAACAACTAACTTCAGAGATTACCAGATGACAAAAAGCAAATGTAATAATCCTACCAACAGAAACCATGACCACTCACCATCATCAGAACGCAGCACACCTGCCCCACCCAGTCCTGGGCACCCCAACACACCCAAAAAGATAGTCCCAGATTTAAAAGCATATCTCATGATGATGGTAGAGGACATCAAGAAGGACTTTAATAACTCTCTTAAAGAAATACAGGAGAACACTGCTAAACAGGTCGAAGACCTTAAAGAGGAAGAACAAATATCCCTTAAAGAATTGTGGGAAAACACAACCAAACAGGTGATGGAATTGAATAAAACCATCCAAGACCTAAAAAGGGAATTAGACACAATAAAGAAAACTCAAAGAAAAGCAACGGTGGAGATAGAAACCCTAGGAAAGAAATCTGGAACCATAGATACGAGCATCAGCAACAGAATACAAGAGATGGAAGAGAGAATCTCAGGTGCAGAAGATTCCGTAGAGAAAACCTTCCAAACCAAATGAAAGACATGCCCATGAACATAAAAGAAGCCTACAGAACTCCAAATAGACTGGACCAGAAAAGAAATTCCTCCTGACACAATAATCAGAACAACAAATGCACTTAATAAAGATAGAATATTAAAAGCAGTAATGGAAAAGGGTCAAGTAACATATAAAGGCAGGCCTATCAAAATGACACCAGACTTTTCACCAGAGACTATGAAAGCCAGAAGATCCTGGACAGATGTTATACAGACACTAAGAGAACACAAACACCAGCCCAGGCTACTATACACAGCTAAACTCTCAATTACCATAGATGGAGAAACCAAAGTATTCCACGACAAAACCAAATTCACACATTATCTTTCCACGAATCCAGCCCTTCAAAGGATAATAACAGAAAAAAAAAATCCTAGGACAGAAACCATGCCCTAGAAAAGGCAAGAAAGTAATCCCTCTACAAACCAAAAAGAAGACAGCCACAAGAACAGAAGGCCAACTCTAACAACAAAAATAATAGGAAGCAACAATTACTTTTCCTTAATAACTCTTAATATCAATGGACTCAATTCCCCAATGAAAAGACATAGACTATCAGACTGGATACACAAACAGGACCCAACACTTTGCTGCTTACAGGAAACCCATCTCAGAGAAAAAGATAGACACTACCCCAGAGTGAAAGGCTGGAAAACAAATTTCCGAGCAAATCGTCTGAAGAAACAAGCTGGAGTAGACATCCTAATATTGAATAAAATGGACTTCCAACCCAAAGTTATCAAAAAAGAAAAGGAGGGACACTTCATACTCATCAAAGGTAAAATCCTCCAAGAGGAACTGTCAATTCTGAATATCTATGCTCCAAATGCAAGGGCAGCCACATTCATTAAAGAAACTTTAGTGAAGCTCAAGGCACACATTGCACTTCACACAAGAATAGTGGGAGACTTCAATACACCACTTTCATCAATGGACAGATCATGGAAACAGAAACTAAACAGGGACACAGTGAAACTAACAGAAGTGATGAAACCAATGGACTTAACAGATATCTACAGAACATTTTATCCTAAAACAAAAGGATATACCTTCTTCTTAGCACTTCACAGTACCTTCTCCAAAATTGACCATACAATTGGACACAAAACAGTCCCCAACAGATACAAAAATACTGAAATTGTCCCACGCATCCTATCAGACCACCATGGTCTAAGGCTGATCTTCAATAACAACATAAGTAATGGAAAGCCAATATTCACTTGGAAACTGAACAACACTCTTCTCAATGATACCTTGGTCAAGGAAGGAATAAAGAAAGAAATTAAAGACTTTTTAGAATTTAATGAAAATGAAGCCACAACATACTCAATCTAATGGGACACAAAGAAAGTATTTCTAAGAGGAAAACTCATAGCTCTTAATGCCTCCAAAAAAGAAACTAGAGAGAGCACACACTAGCAGCTTGGCAACACACCTAAAAGGTCTAGAAAAAAAGGAAGCAAATTTACCCAAGAGGAGTAGATGGCAGGAAATAATCAAACTCAGGGTGAAATCAACCAAGTGGAAACAAGAACTACTCAAAGAATCACCCAAATGAGGAGCTGGTTCTTTGAGAAAATCAACATGATAGATAAACCCTTAGCCAGACTCACTAGAGGGCACAGGGACAGCATTTTAATTAACAAAATCAAAAATGAAAAGGGAGACATAACAACGGATCCTGAAGAAATGCAAAATACCATCAGATCCTTCCACAAAAAGCTATACGCAACAAAACTGTAGAACCTGGAAGAAATGGGCACATTTCTAGACAGATACCAGGTACCAAAGTTAAATCAGGATCAAGTTAACGATCTAAACAATCCCATAACCCCTAAAGAAATAGAAGTTGCCATTAATAGTCTCCCAACCAAAAAAAGCCCAGGACCAGATGGGTTTAGTGCAGCGTTCTATCAGACCTTCAAAGAAGATCTAATCCCAGTTCTTCACAAACTATTCCACAAAATAGAAACAGAAGGTACTCTACCCAACTCATTCTATGAAGCCACAATTACCCTGATACCTAAACCACAGAAAGATCCAACAAAGATAACTTCAGACCAATTTCCCTTATGAATCAATGCAAAAATACCCAATAAAATTCTCGCTAACCAAATCCAAGAACACATTAACACAATCATCCATCCTGACCAAGTAGGTTTAATTTCAGGGATGCAGGGATGGTTTAATATATGGAAATACATCAATGTAATCCATTAAATAAACAAATTCAAAGACAAAAACCACATGATCATCTCATTAGACATGGAGAAAGCATTTAACAAAATCCAACACCCATTCATGATAAAATCTTGGGAAGATCAGGAATTCAGGCCCATACCTAAACATGATGAAAGCAATCTATAGCAAACCAGTAGCCAACATCAAAGTAAATGGTGAGAAGCTGGAAGCAATCCCACTAAAATCAGGGACTAGACAAGGCTGCCCACTTTCACTCTACCTATTCAACATTGTACTTGAAGTCCTAGCCAGAACACTTTGACAACAAAAGGAGATCAAGGGGATGCAAATTGGAAAAGAAGAAGTCAAAATATCACTTTTTGCAGATGATATGATAGTATATATAAGTGACCTTAAAAATTCCACCAGAGAATTTCTAAACCTGACAAACAGCTTCGGTGAAATAGCTGGATATAAAATTAACTCAAACAAGTCAATTGCCTTTCTCTACACAAAAGAAAAAAACAGGCTGAGAAAGAAATTATGGACACAACACCCTTCTCAATAGTCACAGATATTATAAAATACCTTGGCTTGTCTCTAAGGAAGTGCAAGATCGGTAGGATAAGAACTTCAAGTCTCTGAAGAAAGAAATTAAAGAAGATCTCCGAAGAGGAAAAGATCTCCCATGCTCGTGGATAAGCAGGATCAACATTATAAAAAATGTTTATCTTGCCAAAAGCAATCTATAGATTCAATGCAATCCCCATCAAAATTCCAACTCAATTCTTCAACGAATTAGATAGAGCATTCTGCAAATTCATCTCGAGTAACAAAAAACCTAGGATAGCAAAAACTCTTCTCAAGGATAAAAGAACCTCTGGTGGAATCACCATGCCTGACTGTACTGGCTAGTTTTGTGTCAACTTGACACAGCTGGAGTTATCACAGAGAACGGAGCTTCAGTTGAGCAAATGCCTCCATGAGATCCAACCGGAAGCCATTTTCTCAATTAGTGATCAAGGGGGAAAGGCCCCTTGTGGGTGGAACCATCTCTGGGCTGGTAGTCTTGGTTATATAAGAGAGCAGGCTGAGCAAGCCAGGGGAGGCAAGCGAGTAAAGAACATCCCTCCATGGGGTCTGCATCACCTCCTGCTTCCTGACCTGCTTGAGTTCCAGTCCTGACTTCCTTGGTGATGAAGAGCATTATGGAAGTATAAGCCGAATAAAATCTTTCCTCCCCAACTTGATTCGTGGTCATGATGTTTGTGGGGGAATAGAAATCCTGACTTAGACACTGACCTAAAGCTTTACTACAGAGCAATTATGATAAAAACTGCATGGTACTGGTATAGCAACAGACAAGTAGACCAATGGAATAGAATTGAAGACCCAGAAATGAACCCACACACCTATGGTCACTTGGTCTTCGACAAAGGAGCTAAAACCATCCAGTGGAAGAAAGACAGCATTTTCAACAAATGATACTGGCACAACTGGTGGTTATCATGTAGAAGAATGTGAATTGATCCATTCCTATGTCCTTGTACTAAGGTCAAACCTAAGTGGATTAAGGAACTCCACATGAAACCACAGACACTGAAACTTATAGAGGAGAAAGTGGGGAAAAGCCTTGAAGATATGGGCACAGGGGGAAAATTCCTGAATAGAAGAGCAATGGCTTGTGCTGTAAGATAGAGAATTGACAAATGGGACCTCATGAAACTGCAAAGCTTCTGTAAGGCAAAAGACCCCATCAATAAGACAAAACGGCCACCAACAGATTGGGAAAGGATCTTTACCTATCCTAAATCAGATAGGGGACTAATATTCAATATATATAAAGAACTCAAGGAGGTGGACTCAGAAAATTCAGTAACCCCATTAAAAAATGGGGCTCAGAGCTAAACAAAGACTTCTCACCTGAGGAATACTGAATGGCTGAGAGGCACCTGAAAAGATGTTCAGCATCCTTAATCATCAGGGAAATGCAAATCAAAACAACCCTGAGATTCCATCTTACACCAGTCAGAATGGCTCAGATCAAAAATTCAGGTGACAGCAGATGCTGTCGAGTATGTGGAGAAAGAGGAACACTCCTCTATTGTTGGTGGGATTGCAAGCTTGTACAACCACTCTGGAAATCAGTCTGGAGGTTTCTCAGAAAATTGGACATAGTACTAATGGAGGATCCCGCAATACCTCTCCTGGGCATATATTCAGAAGAAGTTCCAACTGGTAAGAAGGACACATGCTCCACTATGTTCATAACAGCCTTATTTATAATAGCAGGAAGCTGGAAAGAACACAGATGCCCCTCAACAGAGGAATGCATACAAAATTGTGGTACATTTATATAGTGGAGTACTTCTCAGCTATTAAAAAGAATGAATTTATGAAATGCCTTGGCAAATGGATGGACCTAGAGGGCATCATCCTGAGTGAAGTAACCCAATCACAAAATATCTCAAATGATATGTCCTCATTGAGAAGAGCCCATGAACTTAGAATATGCAAGATATAAGATACAATTTGTGAAACACATGAAACTCAAGAAGAAAGAAGGCCAAAGTGTGGAAACTTTGCCCCTTCTTAAATTTGGGAACAAAACACTCACGGAAGGAGTTGCAAAGATAAAGTTTGGAGCTGACACAAAAGGACAGACCACCTAGAGACTGCCATATCCAGGGATCCATCCCATAATCAGCCTCCAAACGCTGACACCATTGCATACACTAGCAAGATTTTACTGAAATGATCCTGATATAGTTGTCTCTTGTGAGACTATGCCAGGCCTAGCAAACACAGAAGTGGATGCTCACAGTCAGCTAATGGATGGATCACAGGGCCTCCAATAGAGGAGATAAAGTACCCAAGGAGCTATAGGGAGCTGCAACCCTATAGGTGGAACAACAACATGAACTAACCAATACCCTGGAGCTCTTATCTCTAGCTGCACATGTATCAAAGATGGCCTAGTTGGCCATCACAGGAAAGAGTCCCATTGGACATGCAAATTTTATATGCCCCAGTACAGGGGAACGCCAGGGCCAAAAAGTGGGAGTGGGTGGGTAGGGGAGTGGGGGGGGGGAATGTATAGGGGACTTTTGGGATAGCATTGGAAATGTAAATGAGGAAAATACCTAATTAAAAAAACATTGTATACTACAGGATGTATACATACATACATACAAATGCAGACACAAAGCTGACAAGATTCAGAAATTCAACTCAAGTGTTATTTTCCCTCATTTATTAACAATGCCATAAGTTGGGTTTAAAAAACCTAACCTGGTTAAAGTTCAATTCAGAGGACAAAATTGAATTAACCCGTGTTCAAGCAATAATAAAAGGGTAATACCGATGTGGGGACTTATGCTACTAAAGGCCTAGATGTTTTCATAACATAAGAACTCATGATTATTACCATTGTTGGGACTCACTCCGTTTGCAGGCAGCAGAGCAGAGCACCTGATCCACACAGGGTAAATGATTGGTGAAAGGGATTGGGTTGACAAGGCTGTCCACTGTGCCTGTGCCATCCACTTGAGTCCCCTATGAAATCTCATCATGATTACATCTTTCTGTGCACCACTTGGTACTTGTCTATTCAGAACATCACATTATCAGTGATGAGATGGGCCTTTAAGATGGCAGCCTCTGACCCTTTGAGGCTATAATGGCGCAAAAGAAGAGTTCTCTGTTCCAGGCTCTGAGTTGACTCAGATACAGGAGAATTTTTCATAAGGCAGCCAGTGCTTCTTGGCTGTATGTTATGTGTAGGACCTCTGTGTCACAATTTAAACCTGATCATCACCTGAATAATTTTCAAAAGGGAGTCTCTTATGGGTTGTGTCTGGACAGTCAAGGAGATCAGAGGAAACTCCCTCATCCTTTGAAGGATGGGTTCCAGAGGAGAGTTACACTGTAGAGAGGGGAGGAGTCCTGAGTGTGCAAAGCCCTAAGTGACTATGTGTTACTGACATGAACACAGCCATGTCTGGGACCAGAGCCTCTGATCCACGGGGAAAAGGCAAAGCTGAACCCCAACTCCCACCCTGGTGAGGCTCAGAGGGAAATGGTGAAGCCTTCCCCCATGGCCCAAGTGCAAATGTTAACAGTATATACAGAAGATGCCTTTCATAGCTTTGTCCCCCAGGGATAGTTACAGCTTGAGGACCACTACCCTACTGAGCCTGCTCATGCTGAAATTATCTAAACCTGTCTCCTCAATCCATCTGTATACCATCAACCCTACCTCCTCGTTCGTCTGTATGTAATAACTCCACCTCCTTGTTCAGCTGTGTACAGTGATCTCTGCTTTTATGTTATACTATATATAATAAATATATTTAACTAAAAAAAAAGAATCTTACTAAAATAAACCAAGAACACTGGGCATCATCAGAACCCAGTATGCTCACCACAGCGAGTCCTTGATACTTCAACACACCTGAAAAGCAAGACATAGATTTAAAATCATCTCATGATAGTGGTAGAAGATTATAAGAATGACATTAATAACTAACTTAAAGAAATACAGGAGAACACTGATAAACAAGAAGAAGCCATTAAAGAGGAAGCACAAAAATCCCTCAAGGAATTACAGGAGAACACTGCTAAAAAGGTAGAAGCCCTTAAAGAAGAAACACAAAAATCCCATAAAGATTTACAGGAAAACACAACAAAACAGGGGATGGAATTGAATAAATCCATCAAATATCTAAAAATGGAAGTAGAAACAATGAAGAAAACACAAATGGAGACAACTCTGGAGATAGAAATGCTAGGAAAGAAATCAGGAACCATAGATATGAGCATCAGCAACAGAATACAAGAGATGGAAGAAAGAATTTCAGGTGTAGAAGATTCCATCGGGAACATCTACACAACAATCAAAGAAAGTGCAAAATGCAAAAAGAAGCTAACTCAAAACTTCCAGGAAATCCAGGAAACAATGAGAAGACCAAACCTACAGATAATAGGAGTAGAATGAAGATTTTCAATTTAAAGGGCCAGCAAATATCTTCAACAAGGTTATAGAAGAAAACTTCCCAAACCTAAAGAAAGAAATGCCCATGAACATGCAAGAAGCCTCCAAATAGACTGGACCAGAAAAGAAATTCCTCCCGAAACATAATAATCAGAACAACAAATGCACTAATAAAGACAGACTATTAAAAGCAGTAAGGGGAAAAGGTCAAGCAACATATAAAGGCAGGCCTTTTAGAATTAATCCAGACTTTGCACCAGAGACTAGGAAAGTCAGAAGATCCTGGACAGATATTAAATAGACACTAAGAGAAGAAAAATGGAGCCCAGGCTATTTTACCCAGAAAAACTCTCAATTACCATAGATGGAGAGACCAAAGTCATCAATGAAAAAACCAAATTCACATAAAATATTTCCACAAATTCAGCCCTTCAAAAGAAAATAAAGGGAAAACACCAACGCAAAGATGGAAACTACACCCTAGAAAAAGCAAGAAAGTAATCCTTTAACAAAACTAAAAGACACAATAACATATTCCCAATTTTAACAACAAAAATACAGGAACCATCATCTAATTTTCTTTCATTTCTCTTAACATCAATGGTCTCAATTCCCCCAATAAAAAGACATAGACTAACATACTGGCTACACAAACAGGACCCAACAATTTGCTACTTACAGGAAACCCACCTCAGCGACAAAGACAGACACTGCCTCAGCGTAAAAGGCTGGAAAACAATTTTCCAAGCAAATTGTCCAAAGAAACAAGCTAGAATAGCCATTCTAATATCGAATAAAATTGACTTCCAACCCAAAATTATCAAAAAAGATGATTTGCACTTTATCCTCGTCAAAGATAAAATCTACCAAGATGAATTCTCAATTCTAAATATCTCTGCTCCAAATGCAAGGGCAGCCACATTCATTAAAGAAACTTTAGTAAAGCTCAAAGCACACATTGCACTTCACACAACAATAGTGGGGGGCTTCAACAACCCACTCACACCAGTAGACAGATCCTGGAAACAGAAACGAAGGAGAGACACATGGAAACTAACAGAACTTATGAAACTAATGGATTTAACAGATATCTATACAACATTTTACCCTAAAAAAAGTTTATTTATTCTTCTCAGCACCTCATGGTTCCTCCTCAAAAACTGACCATATTATCAGTCACAAAAGAGGTCATAACTGATACAAACATATTGAAATTACCCGACGCATCCTATCAGATCACCAAGGACTAAGGCTAATCCTCAAGAACAATATAAATAATAGAAAGCCAACATTCACGTGGAAACTGACCAACACTTTACTCAATGATTCCTTGGTCAAGTAAGAAATAAAGAAAGAAATTAAAGACTTTTTAGAGTTTAATGAAAATGAAGCCACAACATACCCAAACTTATGGGACACAGTGAAAGCAGTCCTAAGAGGAAAACTCATAGCCCTGAGTGAGTCTAAAAAGAAACTAGAGAAAGCATACACTTGCAGCCTGACAGCACATCTAGAAGCTCTAGAATAAAAGGAAGCAAATTAACCCAAGAGGAGTAGATGGCCTGAAATAATCAAACTTAAGGCTGAAATCAACCAAGTGTAAACCAAGTGTAAACGAAAAGAACTATTCAAAGAATCAACCAAACCAGGAGCTGGTTCTTTGAGAAAATCAACAAGATAGATAAACACTTAGCCAGACTTAACAGAGGGCACAGGGACAGTATCCTAATTAACAAAATCAGAGATGAAAAAGGAGACATAATGACAGATCCTGAGGAAATCCCAAAAGTCATCACATCCTAATACAAAAGGCTATACTCAACAAAACTGGAAAACCTGGATGAAATGGAGAACTTCCTAGACAGATACTAGGTGCCAAAGTTAAATCAGGATCAGATTAATGATCTTAACAGTCCCATTTCCCCTAAGAAAGAAACCAAACATCCCTTAAGATCATTAATAATCTCCCAACCAAAAAAAAAAAAAAAAAAAAAAAAAAAAAAAAAAAAAAAAAAAAAAAAGCCCATGACCAGATGGATTTAGTGCAGAGTTCTATCAGATCTTCAAAGAAGACCTAATTCCAACTATCCTCAAACTACTCCACAAAATAGAAACAGAAGATTCTCTACCCAATTCATTCTACGAAGCCACAATTACTCTGATACCTAAACCACACAGAGATCCAACAAATAAAGAGAACTTCATACCAATTTCCCATATGAATATCAATGCAAAAAATAATTAAATCATCATAACCGAATCCAAGAACACATCAAAGTGGTCATACAGCATGACAAAGTAGACTTCATCCCAGGGATGCATGGATGGTTTAATATACAGAAATCCATCAATGTAATCTACTATATAAATAATCTATAAGACAAAAAACATAAATCATCTCGTTAGATGCTTTGAAAACATTTGAAAAAATCCAACACTACCTCATAATGAAAGTCTTGGAAAGATCAGGAATTCAAGGCCCATACCAAAAAATAATGAAAGCAATTGACAGCCAACCAGTAGCCAATATCAAAGTAAATGGAGAGAAACTCGAAGCAATCCCACTAAAATCATGGACTGGACAAGGCTGCCCACTTTCTCCCTACCTATTCAATATAGTACTTGAAATCCTAGCCAGAGAAATTAGACAACAAAAGGAGATCAAGGGGCTACAATTTGGAAAGGAAGAATTCATAAATCACTATTTGCATATGATATGATAGTATATATAAGTGACCCTAAATATTCTACCAGAGAACTCCTAAACCTGATAAATAGCTTCAGTGTAGTGACTGGATATAAAATTAACTCAAACAAATCAGTGGCATTTCTCTACATAAAGGATAAACAGGATGAGAAAGAAATTAGGGAAATATCACCCTTCACTATAGTCACAACTAATATAAAATACCTTGGTGTGACTCTAACTAAGGAAGTGAAAGATCTTTATGAGAAGAACTTCAAGTCTCTGAAAAAAGAAATCAAAGATCTCAGAAAATGGAAAGATCTCCCATGCTCATGGTTTGGTAGGATTAATATAGTAAAAATTGCTATCCTGACAAAAAGCAATCTACAGATTCATTGCAATCCCCACCAAAATCCCAAATTAATTCTTCACTGAGTTAGAAATGGCAATTTGCAAATTCATCTGAAATAACAAAAAAAAAAAAAAAAAAAAACAAAAAAAACAAAAAATAATCAAAAAACCTAGGATAGCAAAAACTATTCTCAACAACAAAAGAACCTCTGGTATAATCACCATGCCTGACCTAAAGCTGTACTACAGAAAAATTGTGATAAATATTGCTTGGTACTGATACAGTGACAGACAGGAAGATCAATGAAATAGAATTGAAGACCCAGAAATGAACCCACACACCTATGGTTACTTCATCTTTGACAAGGGAGCTAAAACCATCCAGTAGAAAAAAGACAGCATTTTCAACAAATGGTTCTGCCACAACTGGAGGTTATCATGTAGAAGAATGTGAACTGAACCATTTTTACCTCCTTGTACAAAGCTCAAGTCTAAGTGGATCAATGACCTCCACATAAAACCAGAGACACTGAAATCCATAGAGGAGAAAGTGGAGAAAAGCCTTGGAGAGATGGTCACAGGGGAAAAATTCCTAAACAGAACAGCAATGGCCTGTGCTGTAAGATCAGGAATCAACAAATGGGACATCATAAAATTGCAAAGCTTCTGTAAGGCAAAATTTACTGTCAATAAGATAAAAAGGCCACCAACAGATTGGGAAAATATTTTTACCAATCCTAAATCTGATAGAGGACTAATATCCAATATATACAAAGAGCTCCAGAAGATGAATTCAAGAAATTCAAATAACCCCATTAAAAACAGGGGGTACAGAGCTAAACAAAGAATACTCAACTAAGGAATACCAATTAACCTATAAGCACTTGAAAAATTGTTCCACATCGTTAATCATCAGGGAAATGCAAGTCAAAACAACACTGACATTCCACCTCACACTAGTCAGAATGCCTAGGATCAAAAATTTAGGTGTCAGAAGATGCTGGTAAGGATGTGGAGAAAGAGATACATACCTCCATTGCTGCTTGGATTCCACACTTGTACAATCACTCTGGAAATCAATCTCGTGATGCCTCAGAAAACTGAATAAAGTACTACCCATAGATCCAGCAATACCTCTCCTGGGCATATACCCAGAAGACATTCCAACTGGTAATAAGGACACATCCTCCACTATGTTAATAGCAGCCCTACTTATAATAGCCAGAAGCTGGAAAGAACCAAGATGTCCCTCAGCAAAGGAATGGATACAGAAAATGTGGTACATTTACACAATGGAATACTACCCAGCTATTAAAAACAATGAATTTATAAAATTCTTGGGCAAATGGATGCATCTGGAGGATTTCATCCTGAGTGAGGTAACCCAATCACAAAAGAAGTCACTTAATATGCACTCTTAGCCCTGAACCCTAGAATTCCCAAGATACAATTGCCAAAGCACAAGAAAATCAAGAAGGAAGACCAACACGTGGATACTTCATTCCGCCCTAGAATAGGGAAGAAAATACCCATAGAAGGAGTTTCAGAGACAAAATTTTGAGCTAAGACAAAAGGATGGACCATCCAGAAACTGTCCCACCCAGGGGTCCATTCCATAATTAGCCACCAAATGCAGACACTATTTCATATGCCAGCAAGTTTTTGCTGAAAGGACTCTGATATAGCTGTCGCCCGTGAGGCTATGCCAGTGCCTGGTAATACAGAAGTGGATGCTCACAGTCATCTATAGGATGGAACACAGGGCCCCCAATGGATGAGCTAGAGATAGTACACAAGGAGCTGAAGGAGTCTGCACCCCTATACATGGTACAGTAATATGAACTAATCAGTACCTCCAGAGCTTGTGTCTTTTGCTGCATATGTAGCAAAAGATTGTCTAGTCGGCCATCATTGGGAAGAGATCCCCTTGGTCTTGCAAACTTTAAATGCCCTAGTACAGGGGAATGCCAGGTCCATGAAGTAGGAGTGACTGGGTAGGGAAACAGGGCAGGGGAGGGTATAGGCGACTTTTGTGATAGTATTTAAAGTGTAAATGAAGAAAATATCTAATTAAAATTTTTTTAAAAGAATATTAGGTGTAAAAATGGAGGATACCAGCACAAAGGCCAAGAAAATATTTTTACCAAAATCATAGCATTGACTGTTCCTTATGTGAAAGAAGACACATCTAAAGGCAGAAGAAATATGAACAACAATAAATGTATCAGATTAGAAAAGAAAGTCCCATTGCCACATAATAATCAATACACGAAGTTGATAGAAGAAAAAACTAAAATTATAAAGTTAAAAGAGAAAATAAGAAGAGAGTGAAGAGTATCAATGGGAGAGCAAATATCACCAAAATTTTTTTAGAAAAAACTTCCCTAACTTGCAGAACAAGATGCCCATAAACGTACAAGAAGCCTACAGAACATCAAACAGATGTGACCAGAAAAGAAATTCCTCCTACCACATAATAATTAAAATTCCAAATTCACAGAACAAATAAAAAATATTGAAAGTGGTAATGGAAAAACATAAAGTAATACTCATCAAAATAAAGCAGAGTTCTCAACACAGACTCTAAAAGACAATAGATCTTGGTAAGATTTCACACAGATGCTAAGAAAAGAAAAATTCCAGCCTATTTTAATATACAAGGAAAACTGTCAAATAGCAAAGAAGAAATGAAAGTATTCCAAAACAAAACCTAATTTAAACAATGTATTTCCACAATCCCATCGAACACAGGATAATAGAAGCAAAAGACCAGCAGAAGTAGAGAATCTACACCCAAGAAAAAGGAAGAAACTAATCTCACAGCAACATCAAAAGTTGAGAATCACATAAGAATATGTCCACCTCTAAAAAGAAAGATAACAGGAAGCAACAACTGTTGTTCCTTAATATCTTGCAATATTAGTTGACTGAATTCCCCAAGAAAAAGACATAGGACATCAGGCTGTACATTTTAAAAAAGATCAGTATTTTGCTTCACACAGGTAATCCACATAAGTGTCAAAAATAGATACAACATCAAAGTAAAAGGCTGGAAAAATATTTTGTAGTTAAATGGCCCCAAGAATCAAGCTAGAATAGAAATTCTAGTATTCAGTAAAAAGGATTTTTAAATCAAAAGTTATCAAAAAAAAAAAAAAAAGGATGGGTATGAACTCTACATACTGACTAAAGGAAAAATCCAACAGGAGGAGCTCTCAATTTTGAATATCTTGAACAGCTGTGCCCCAAATACAAGGGCAACCACATTTGTAAAAGAAATATATGGAAGCTCAAAGCACACATTGAACCTACTTTGCCCAATAATAGTATGACAATTTACTCTGCCCTCCCATCAATGGACAGATCATAGAAGCAGAAAATAAATAGAGACACAGTGAAAGTAAGAGAAGGTATAAACCTAATGGACTTAACTGATATCTACAGAACATTTCACGCTAAAAATCAAAGAATATACCTTGTTCTCAGAACCTCATGGTACCTTCTTAATAAAAGATCATATAATCGGACACAAAACTAGCACCAACCAATACAAGAAAATTGAAGTGAACCTATGCATCCTATCAGATCAGCACAGAACAAGGCTACCCTTCAACAACAACAGCAACAACAACAACAACAAAAATACTGGAGGCCCAAATATACATGGAAGCTGAACTACTCGATGATAAATTGATCAAGGAATACATAAAGAAAGGAATTAAAGAGTTTTTAGAATATAATGAAAATGAAAGCAAAACATTCCCAACATTATGGACCACAATTAAAGCAGTGGTAAGTGGAAAATTTGTAGCTGCAAGTGCTTCCAAACAGTATTTGTAGAGACCATACCCTAGCAGCTTAACAGCAAATTGGAAATCTCAAGAACAAAAAGAAACAAATAAACCTAAGAGGTGTAGACAATAGGTAATAATAAAACTCAGGGCTGAAGTTAACCAAGAAGAAACAAAGAGACCTAACCAAAAAATCAACAAAACCAGGAGCTGGTTCTTTGAGAAAATATACAAGATAGATAAACCCTTCGCCAGACTATACAGAGGGCAGAGAAGAGTATCCTAATTAACAAACTCAGAAATGAGAATGGAGACATAACAACAGAAACTGAAGAAATTATAAAATTACCAACTACAACTACAAAAGCCTATACTCAATAAAACAGGAAAATCTAGATTAAATGGATAGTATTCTAGGAAAAGATCTTTAAACAACCTACATCTAAGAGAGGGCTAACATCCAAAATATACAAAGAACTCAAGTTGTTGGACTTCAGAGAACCAAATAACCCTATTAAAATGGGGTACAGAGCTTTATAGAGAATTCTCAAGTGAGGAATCTCGAATTGCTGAGAAGCACTTAAAGAAGACCTTGCTGTCAGGCACCTGATATAGTCTAATGAGAGACTCTGCCAGAGCCTGGCAACAGCAGAGGTAGATGCTTGCAGCCAACCATTGGACTGAGGAGGTGGTTTCCAGTGGGGAAGTTAGAGAAAGGACTGATGGAGCTGAAAGGGTTTGCAAACCGTACAAAGAACAACAATATCTACCAACCAGATACCCCAGAGATCCCAGGAACTAAAGATCAACCACAGAGTCCACATGGAGGGACCCATGACTCCTGTCGCATATGTAGCAGAGGATGACTTTTTGGACATCATTGGGGGAAGAGGCTCTTGGTCATGAGAAAGCTCAATGCCCTTCCAGGAAGGGAGTGCTAAGCATTAAAGAATAAACTTCTTTTTCAGCAACTCACACAGTTTTCTCTAAAATCTACCTACTCTGAAACAAGTCAAGTCTCAAAATATCCAGGAAAATTTAAATAACTCACTACATCCTAGCAGATCACCATGCACTAATGGTGGGCATCATATACCACAGAAGGCTTACAATCTCATGGAAAAAACAACAACCCTTAGATTAATGAAATGATGGATCAAGACAAAAAAAAAGAAAAAGAAGACTTGAAAATTCAGTGAAGATTTATACACAACAATCTCAAATACATGGACATGATGAAACAGCTGCTTAAAGAAATATCACTAAGTATTTACTTAAGAAATTCAAGAGATAATGACAGAATTTTGAAAATATAGATTTTTAATAAGTTCAACAAGATAGGCTGACCATTATCCAACCAAAGAAAAGGTCATAGAAAACACATCCAAAATAGTAAATGAATAGGTAGATAAATAAATAATGAAGAGAAGAAATAGAAGAAACTTAAGGGAATTATTAGGATACACTTTAAAAACTAGCACTCTACAAAATCTAATAAAATGATAATTTTTCTGATGTGTAATGCCAAATTGAAGTCATGGCCAGATAAGCAATTTACATAGACCAATGTCCACCAATGAAATAGAGCCACTCATTTGAATACTCATAATCTCAACAATTTGGCCTATGTCAAAATTGGTTTTAGAAATTCATCCTGAATTTCAAAGAACTAACACCAGTACATCTCAAATTATTCCACAAAATAGATATAGAAGGTATATTTCCAAGGTCATTTTCTGAATCTCTAGTTACCCTAAAACACCCTACATAAAGATTCAGTAGAGAAAGGGGATTATAGATTAATTTCTCTAACAAATATACATGCAAAATTATTCAATAAAATACTTGCAAACCAAATTCAAGAACACAGCAAAAAGATGATCTACCTCTTCATGATAAATACTTGTGTAATTCCTAATGCAAGAAACACACCTATAGGTTCTAAAGACAGTTTACATCAAGTGTATAGACAAGATAAATACTGGCATAATTCCTAAGTCAAGAAACACACCTAAAGATTCTAAAGACAATTTATAATAAGGTTATAGTTATGCAAATGTGGATGCCTCAGTCCTTAGAAAGAGGAACAAAATATTCATGGGAGCTAATAAAGAGACAAGATGTGGAGCAAAGAAAGAATGAATGGCTATCCAGGGATTACCTCACATGGGGATCCATCCCCATACACAGACACAAAACTGAGAGACTACCTTCGATTATAAGATGTGTGTGCTGATAGGAGCCTGATATACCTGTCTAGTGAGAAGCTCTGCCAGAATCTGACAAATACAGAGGCAGATACTCGAAGGTAACTGTTGGACATAGAACAGGCTCCCCAATGGAGCAGTTACAGAAAGGACTAAAGCTGAAGGAGTTTGCAACACCATAGTAAGAACAACAGTATCAACCAACCAGACTACCCAGAGCTCAATTACACATAGAAGGACCATGACTCCAGCCACATATGTAGTAGAGGATGGCATCAATGGGAGGAGAGGCCTTTGGTCCTGTGAAGGCTCATTGCCCCAGTGCAGGGAATTGCCAGGGCATGAAGTCAGGAGTGGGTGGGTGGGAAGGGGAACATCCCATATAAGCAGGGATGAAAGATGGAATAAGAGGTTTCTGGGGGAAAACAAGAAAAGAGGATATAATTTTAGATGTAAATTTTAAAAAACCAAATAAAAATAAAAATATTACAACTACATTTAAATTTAACTTTATATAATAATAATAATAATAATAATAATAATAAATAATAATAATTAATAATGATAATAATAACAACAATCCTTACTCATATTGGTAACAATTTGGACCAAGGGGAATATACCTCGATTGCTTATGTAAATGAGAAATTAAAAAGCAACTATGGAAATTTATAAGAAAATTGGGATTATATTTACCATCAAACCCAGGTTTAACACTCTTACATATGCACCCAAAAGATATTTTATCTTACCACTAAGACATTTGCTTAATTAAGTACTCTTTAGTTTTATTTAAAAGAGCCAGAAATTGCAAACAACATAGATGAACTTCAACTCAAGAAAGGAAAATGAAGCTCTTCCAGTCCACGCCAGCCCTGGGGTACCTTGGGCACAGAGTCTCCGGACACATGCAAGGTCCCCACAAGACCCTCCATGGGATCTTAAGACCTCTAGTGAGTGGAACACAGCGTCTGCTCCAATCCAATCTCTCAGGACCTGAGACTGCATTAATTAGGGAAGCAGAAAACCTGGCCTAGTCAGGATCACAACTGGAACACAACTACTACCAGGAGGCAGGTTCGAACACCAGATATCTGCGCACCTTCCCTGCAAGAGGAGAGCTTGCCTGCAAAGAGTACTCTGACCACTGAAACTAAGGAGAGAACTAGTATCCCAGGTCTACTGATAGAGGCTAACATAACCACCTGAGGAACAAGCTCTAACCAGAGACAACTATAACAACTAACTCCAAAGATTACCAGATGGCAAAAGGCAAACATAAGAATCTTACTAACAGAAACCAAGACCGCTCACCATCATCAGAACGCAGCACTCCCATGCCACCCAGTCCTGGGCACCCCAACACACCCGAAAAGCTAGACCCAGATTTAAAAACATATCTCATGATGATGGTAGAGGGCATCAAGAAGGACTTTAATAACTCACTTAAAGAAATACAGAAGAACACTGCTAAGCAGGTAGAAGACGTTAAAGAGGAAACACACACACACACACACAAAAAAAAAAAAAAAACCTTAAAGAATTACAGGAAAACACGAGCAAACAGGTGATGGAATTGAATAAAACCATCCAAGACCAAAAAAGGGAAGTAGACAGAATAAAGAAAACCCAAAGTGTGGCAACGCTGGAGATAGAAACCCTAGGAAAGAAATCTGGAACCATTGATGTGAACATCAGCAACAGAATACAAGAGATGGAAGAGAGAATCTCAGGTGCAGAAGATTTCATAGAGAACATCGGCACAACAATCAAAAAAAAAAAAATACAAAACTCAAAAAGATCCTAACTCAAAACATCCAGGAAAACCAAGACACAATGAGAAGACCAAACCTAAGGATAATAGGAGTAGATGAGAATGAAGATTTTCAACTTAAAGGGACAGCAAATATCTTCTACAAAATTATAGAAGAAAACTTCCCAAACCTAAAGAAAGACATGCCCATGAACATACCAGAAGCCTACAGAACTCCAAATAGACTGGACCAGAAAAGAAAGTCATCCAGACACATAATAATCAGAACAACCAATGCACTAAATAAAGATAGAATATTAAAAGCAGTAAGAATGATCAAGTAACATATAAACGCAGGCCTATCAGAATTACACCAGACTTTTCAATAGAGACTATGAAAGCCAGAAGATCCTGGACAGATGTTATTCAGACACTAAGAGAACACAAATGCCAGCCTAAGCCACTATACCTAGCCAAACTCACAAATACTATAGATGGAGAAACCAAAATATTCCACGAAAAAACCAAATTCACACATTATCTTTCCACGAATCCAGCCATTCAAAGGATAATAACAGAAAAAAAAAACAAATACAAGGAAAAAAAACAAGTCCTAGAAAACGCAAGAAAGTAATCCCTCAACAAACCAAAAAGATGACAGCCACAAGAACAGAATGCCAACTCTAATAACAAAAATAATGGGAAGCAACGATTACTTTTTCTTAATAACTCTTAATATCAATGGACTCAATTCCCGAATATAAAAGACATAGACTATCATACTGGCTACACAAACAGGATCCAACGCTCTGCTGCTTACAGGAAACCCATCTCAGGGGAAAAGACAGACACTACCTCAGAGTGAAAGGCTGGAAAACAATTTTCCAAGCAAATGGTCTGAAGAAACAAGCTGGAGTAGCCATCCTAATATCGGATAAAATCGACTTCCAACCCAAAGTAATCAAAAAAGACAAGGAGGGACACTTCATACTCATCAAAGGTAAAATCTTCCAAGAGGAACTCTCAATTCTGAATATCTATGCTCCAAATGCAAGGGCACCCACATGCATTAAAGAAACTTTAGTAAAGCTCAAAGCACACATTGCACCTCACACAATAATAGTGGGAGACTTCAACACACCACTTTCATCAATGGACAGATAGTGGAAACAGAAACTAAACAGGGACACAGTAAAACTAACAGAAGTGATGAAACCAATGGGCTTAACAGATATCTACAGAACATTTTATCCTAAAACAAAAGGATATACATTCTTCTCAGCACTTCACAGTACCTTCTCCAAAATTGACCACATAATTGGTCACAAAACAAGCCTCAACATGTAAAAAATATTGAAATTGTCCCATGCATCCTATCAGACCACCATGGACT
Organism: Mus musculus; assembly: GCF_000001635.26. Taxonomy (NCBI): domain Eukaryota; kingdom Metazoa; phylum Chordata; class Mammalia; order Rodentia; family Muridae; genus Mus; species Mus musculus. The sequence goes on along the minus strand of NC_000073.6, from coordinate 85,316,950 downwards.
ACCGCTGGTCTTTAAAAACAACATAAATAATGGAAAGCCAACATTCACGTGGAAAATGTACAAACTCTTCTCAATGATAACTTGGTCAAGGATGGAATAAAGAAAGAAATAAAGAGTTTTTAGAGTTTAATGAAAATGAAGCCACAACATACCCAATCTTATGGGACACAATGAAAGCATTTCTCAGAGGGAAACCCATAGCTGTGAGTGTCTCCAAAAAGAAACTAGAGGGACCACAACCTAACAGCTTAAAAACACACCTAAAAGCTCTAGAAAAAAGAAAGCAAATTCACCCAAGAGGAGTACAAGCCTGGAAATAATCAAACTCATAGGCAAAATCAATCAAGTGGAAACAAGAAGAACTATTCAAAGAATCAACCAAACAAGGAGCTGGTTCTTTGAGAAAAACAACAAGATAGATAAACCCTTAGCTAGACTCTCTAGAGGACACAGGGACAGCATCCTAATTAACAAAATCAGAAATGAAAAGGGAGACATAACAACAGATCCTGAAGAAATCCAATACACCATCAGATCCTTCTACAAAAGGCTATACTCAACAAAACTGGAGAACCTGGATGAAATGGACACATTTCTAGACAGGTACCAGGTACCAAAGTTAAATCAGGATCAGGATCAAGTTAATGATCTAAAAAGTCCCATATCCCCTAAAGAAATAGAAGCAGTCATTAATAGTCTCCCAACCAAAAAAAGCCCAGGACCAGATGGGTTTAGTGCAGAGTTGTATCATACCTTCAAAAAAGATCTAATTCCAGTTCTGCACAAATTATTCCACAAAATAGGAGTAGAAGGTACTCTATCCAACTCATTCTCTGAAGCCACAATGACTCTGATACTTAAACCACAGAAAGATTCAAAAAGATAGAGAACTTCAGACCAATTGCCCTTATGAATATCAATGCAAAAATACTCAATAAAATTCTCACTAACCGAATACAAGAACACATTAAAACAATCATCCATCCTGACCAAGTAGGTTTTAATCCAGGGATGCAGGGATGGTTTAATATACAGAAATCCATCAATGTAATCCATTATATAAACAAATTCAAAAACAAAAACACATGATCATCTCCTTAGATGCAGAGAAAGCATTCGACAAGATCCAACACCCATTCATGATAAAAGTCTTGGTAAGATCAGGAATTCAAGGTCCATACCTAAACATGATAAAAACAATCTACAGCAAACCAGTAGCCAACATCAAAGTAAATGGTGAGAAGCTGGAAGCAATCCCACTAAAATCAGAGACTAGACAAGGCTGCTGACTTTCTCCCTACCTATTCAACATTGTACTTGAAGTCCTAGCCAGAGCAATTCGACAACAAAAGGACATCAAGGGGATACAAATTGGAAAAGAAGAAGTGAAAATATCACTTTTTGCAGATGATATGATAGTATATTTAAGTGACCGTAAAAATTCCACCAGAGAATTCCTAAACCTGATAAACAGCTTCGGTGAAGTAGCTGGATATAAAATTAACTCAGACAAGTCAATGGCCTTTCTCTGTACAAAGAATAAACAAGCTGAGAAAGAAATTAGGGAAACAACACCCTTCTCAATAGTCACAAACAATATAAAATACCTTGGTTTGACTCTAACTAAGGAAATGAAAGATCTGTATGATAAGAACTTCAAGTCTCTGAAGAAAGAAATTAAAGAAGATCTCAGAAGAGGGAAATATCTCCCATGCTCATGGATTTGCAGGATCAACATTGTAGAAATGGCTATCTTGCCTAAAGCAATCTGCAGATTCAATGCAATCCCCATCAAAATTCCAACTCAATTCTTCAACGAATTAGAAAGAGCAATCTGCAAATTCATCTGGAATAACAAAAAACCTAGGATAGCAAAAACTCTTCTCAGGGATAAAAGAACTTCTGGAGGAATCAACATGGCTGACTTAAAGCTTTACTACAGAGCAATTGTTATAAAAACTGGATGATACTGGTATAGTGACAGACAAGTAGACCAATAGAATAGAATTGAAGACCCAGAAATGAACCCACTCACCTATGGTCACTTGATCTTCGACAAGGGAGCTAAAACCATCCAGTGGGAAAAAAGACAGCATTTTCAACAAGTGGGGCTGGCACAACTGGTGGTTGTTTATCACGTAGAAGAATGTGAATTGTTCCATCCCTATCTTCTTGTAATAAGGTCAAATCTAAGTGGATCAATGAACTCCACATAAAACCAGAGACACTGAAACTTATAGAGGAGAAAGTAGGGTAAAGCCTCGAATATATGGGCACAGGGAAAAATTTCCTGAATAGAACAGCAATGGCTTGTCCTGTAAGATCGAGAATTGACTAATGGGACCTCATGAAACTGTAAAGCTTCTGTAAGGCAAAAGACACCTTCAATAAAACAAAAAGACCAACAACAGATTGGGAAAGGATTTTTAAGTATCCTAAATCAAATAGCAGACTAATATACAATACATAGAAAGAACTCAAGAAGGTGGACTCCAGAAAATCAAATAACTCCATTAAAAAATGGGGCTCAGAGATAAAGAAAGAATTCTCACCTGAGGAATACCAAATGGCCGAGATGCACCTGAAAAAATGTTCAGCATCCTTAATCATCAGGGAAATGCAAATCAAAAGAACCCTGAGATTCCACCTTAGTGTAAATGGCTATGATCAAAAATTCAGGTGACAGCAGATGCTGGTGAGGATGTGAAGAAAGAGGAACACTCCTCCATTGTTGGTGAGATTGCAAGCTTGTACAACCACTCTGGAAATCAGTCTGGAGGTTCATCATAAAATTGGACATAGTACTACCGGAGGATCCTGCAATACCTCTCCTGGACATATATCCAGAAGTTGTTCCAACTGGTAAGAAGGACACATGCTCTACTATGTTCATAACAGCCTTATTTATAATAGCCAGTAGCTGGAAAGAAACCAGATGTCCCTCAACAGAAGAATGGATACAAAAATGTGGTACATTTGCACAGTGTAGTACTACTCAGCTATTAAAAACAATGAATTTATGAAATTTCTATGCAAATGTTTGGACCTGGAGGGCATCATCCTGAGTGAGGTAACACAATCACAAAAGAACTCAAATGATATGTACTCACTGATAAGTGGATATTAGCCCAGAAACTTAGTATACCCGAGATATAAGATACAATTTGTGAAACACAGTAAGCTGAAGAAAAACGAAGACCAAAACATGAGCACTTTCCCCCTTCTTAAAATTGGGAACAAAACACTCATGGAAGGATTTATAGAGACAAAGTTTGGAGCTGAGACAAAAGGATGGACCATCTAGAGACTGCCATATCCAGGAATCCATCCCATAATCAGCCTCCAAAACATGACACCATTGCTACAGTAACATGATTTTGCTGAACGGACCCTGGTATAGCTGTCTCTTGTGAGACTATGCTGGGGCCTAGCAAACACAGAAGTGGATGCTCACAGTCAGCTATTGGATGGATCACAGGGACCCCAATGGAGGAGCTAGAGAATGTATCCAAGGAGCTAAAGGGTTCTACAATCCTATAGGTGCAACAACATTATGAACTAACCAGTACCCTGAGCTCTTGACTCTAGCTGCATATGTATCAAACAATGGCCTAGTTGGCCATCGTTGGAAAGAGAGGTCCATTGGACATGCAAACTTTATATGCCCCAGTACAGGGGAACGCCAGGGCCAAAAAGTGGGAGTGGGTGTGTAGGGGAGTGGGAGGAGGGTATGGGGGACTTTTGTCATAGCATTGGAAATGTAATTGAGGATAATACCTAATAAAATATTTTTAAAAAGGATAATGAAGATGTACTACATCTATACAATGCAGGATGTCTCACCTGTTTAAAATAAAATGACATCATGAAATGTGCTGTCAAATGGATGGAACAATAGAGACATCATCCTGAATAAAATAACCCAGACAGAGAAAGCAAATATTGTTTGTATTCGCTTAAATGTGAACAGTCACTGTTAAGTAAATGATGCAAAGCTACAATGCAAAGGCCCAATGTAAGGAGGATGACTGGACAGAGAAAGATGCATTTCTCTGGGAAGTGAAAATGCATCATTTCTGTTAGTGGGGCCCAAAAAGAAATGAAAGGAAGTGTTCTGTTGTAGGCTATGGCGAAACAGAGGATGGAGAGAAACAGCTGGATTTTGATGTTATTTGATGGGCAGTATGGAAATACAGTTCAATGGAAATCACCTGGATTTATGAGGATGATTCTATTGAGGGCTTCTCTTAACAAAGAATACAGAGATTGAACTTGCCATTTTTGTTAACTAGGCAATTGGTATGAATGGATAACATTTGGCTTTCTTGTTGGCTGAGTAGTTCCCATGAAAGTCCCTAAACAAGACAGACTTATGATAGAACATACAGTCATGATTTGAAACTTGAGAATTTACCTCCATTGCTGAGGACAGTTTCCACTCATGTTATTGAACATAAGGAGGTGCAGCTGGTTTTGGGTAGAATCTAGCATTCAAACATATTATAGTCTCTTTGCCATGGTCATGAATTCTTCAGGCTATGAGAAACCTAGACATCATGTCACCATTAAATTGTCTTCAGTGAAATGCAAATCAAAGAATCCATTTTACACCTGCCAGAATGGGTGAAATAAAGCAATCTCAAGTGGTGGCACAAGATGTCAAGGTCATGTAGAAAGAGAAAACTCTCCTCCATTGCTGGTGGCAGTGCAAACTTTTACAAGCACTTTTGAAATCAATTTGATGTTTTCTCAGAAAACTAGGAATACTTCTACCTTATGAACCACTCCTGGTAATATGCACAAAAGATGCCCCACTTACCACAGAGAGACTTATTCAACTATGTTCATCTCAGCCTCATTCATAATACTCAGAAACTAGAAACAAGCTAGATTTCCCTCAACTGAAGAAAGCAAAAAGAAAATATGGCACGCCTACACAAAAGAATACTAATCAGCTAGCAAAAAAATAATAATAAATCTTGAAATAGTCAAGCAAATGAATAGAATTGTCATATATTTTCCTGAGTGAGATAGGCCAGAGCCAAAAAGAAGTGGATCTTATGTACTCATTTATAAGTAGACATTAGCCATATAGTTCAGCATAATCATGCTGCAAACCACTGACCCAAGGAAAACTGGCAATAAGGAGGGTCCAAATGAGGATGTACAAATATTACACGGAATATGCAACTAAATACTATTAGGAAGTCAATTAGGAGAGATAAAGGTGTTGGATAGGGGGTGAGGGGGTACAGCGATGTTGAGAAATTCTGGGGAGAGGGGCCAGAGAGGCCTGGGAATGAGAATGGAAATTGATGAGTGGCTACTCTGGGACTAGCTGGAGGCCTGGGAAGAGAGAGGATAAATGGAATACACAATGATGACCCTAACTGAGATTCTAAGCAGAATGTGCTATAGAAACTCAATTGGCTACCTGTTATAGTTAGGCACAACTTCTAGAGGAAAGAAAGAGACATCAATCCACTCAGGGAATACTTCAAACAAATATTTGTGATGCTTATTTGCAGGGATAAAGATGGAGCAGAGTCTGTGGGAATTGCTAACCAATGATTTTCCCAAGTTCTATGATGGAGCCAAAGTCTGCCACTATTAATAGTACCGTTATGCTTGCAAACAGGAAAGTAGCATAACTGTCTCCTGAGAGGCTTCATATAGCAGCAAATGGAAATTGATGGAGAAACTCACGAGAAATATCAGGATGAGTTTATCAAGTATTCTAGGAAATTTGAAATAAACATTGGTAAGCTAGAAGTGTCAAGGACACGACAAGAGTCAAATAACTAGGAACTCATTGAGACTAGACCACCAACTGTGGAGCTTGCCACAGCTGGAACTAGGATCCCTACACATAAATAGCAAATTTAAAGCTTGGTCTTCATCTGGGTCCTGTCACAAGTACAGCAAAATCTATTTCCATTTTTGTGCCCTGTCATTGGATTTCTTTCCCCCTACTTGGGCTGCCACTCTGGGCCTCAGCACTAGTCCTACTTTGAACAGATAACACATAGTGAAGCAGTATCCAAGGGGATTCTGCCCTACTCTGATGGGAAGGCAAGGATGTATTAAGGGGATGAATTTTTAAGTATGAGACTGGCGAAACAGGAGGGATGGGGGCTTTGATTAGAATGTAGAAAAAGTACTGAAGAACTGAAAAAGGAATAGCATTCATGTATTTAACACAATTGAAAAGTACAAACAGTCATAATGCAGTAATCATTAGTATTCTAAAAAATATTCAGGGAAAATATTGTGTTCTCAGGCTCTAGAATAAGGAGATAAAATATATTTCAAGAGATTATTATTTTGAATAACAGTATTTCTGAAGCTTTTTACTCTTTGACATAATATATTTTTTCCTTTCTGCAAAAGACTTTTGAGAACTATGTTAATTATGGGAGAAAAAAATTAACCTGATTGTTTTGATAAATGATAACCTTACTTGTCATGTTGGAAATTTCATTTTCTGGGCAGGGTTTACATATAAAACAGCAGATATCATTTCCTTCCTGAGGGGATTTTCTGAGTCCTGGTGTGCAAGGCCTACTACATATTGAGGGTAGAATCTGTGAAAAAAGTAATATGCATTATAAAAATAAGGACACTCAGGCATGGTAGTGCAATATTTTAATTCCAGCACTTGGGACGCAGAGACAGGCAGATTTCTGAATTCTAGGCCAGCCTGGTCTACAAAGTAAGTTCTAGGACAGCCAGGGCTATACAGAGAGACCCAGCCTAAAAAAAAAAAAAAAAAAAAAAAAAAAAAAAAGAAAAAGAAAAAGAAAAAGAAAAAGAAAAAGAAAAAAAAAAGGACAATATCCTAATGGATAAATAACCAATGATTTACACAACAGAGATTCACTGAAAGACCTTGTTTAACATACAAATATCATATTAAATTTTACTGTTATGTTTTTTACAGATAAAATGTATGAATATATGATGAGTTATATATTAAGAAACATCAAAAAATAGTATAGGAATAAGAAAGAGAGAATATCTCTGGCAGTATAAAGTAAGTCAATAAATGAAGAAATACCAAGTATTTATTCCATGGCAAAGCAAAAGTAGAGGATAGCTTAGTTAATTGTGCTTCATGTTATGCATTAAAATTATGACTAAATTACCTGATCCATATCTGTAGCCCACTCCATCATTTCCTTAGACATATATAGCTGTTGACCACTTGGGAGATAACCTGAAAATATTCCTATTTTTATTTTAAGTCCAAAATATTTTTGGAAATTTAGGATATAGAAAATGTCATACACTGTATCCTGTTTCAAATTCTGGTTCATGTTGACTAGGTCTCCAGCAGGATTTACAAATTGTAAGGTCTTCAGAATAGAGAACATCTAAAACACATTTGAGTTTCAGCTAGTTTCAGCTAGGTCTTCAGAATAGAGAACATCTAAAACACATTTGAGTTTCAGCTAGTTTCAGCTAGGCTTACACCTTAGAATAGAAAGTATTAGGTTTAGAAAGTTCCCAATTTTTGTTATCCTTTCAAATAATCTATCTTTACCAGAAGTATTCAGTACTAAAGATGAAAATAAATTTAATGTAGATATAAAGTAAGTTCCACTTTATTTACTAATACAATTTTCTTTCTGGATTTGGTGTTCTAAAACCTACACTCCTGATTTTTCTGTTTGGAGAGTAATGACACCTTCTCTGTGTTTTGACTGCCAATAGTGTTATTTGAACACAGGTAATGGAATGGAAATTATTAATAAGTGAAATTAATGGAAAAGTACTTAATATTCTTTGGGATCTACTTAGTAAATTGATCAGCAACTTTTGATTAACATAAAAGAAAAGTCATTTCTTATTGTTATTTAAGAATTTCATGAGAAAAAATTAATACATGAGTCACATATGTGATTTAAATATCTGGACAAAAATTCATGACTTAGATTGTGAATGCTGATTTCCATAGCAGTGTTGACTGTGTCATAAATTATGAAACTAACATGATCTGCCATATATCCAATAATAGAGTACAAAACTATGTACATTTATGGGTCAAATTAATTATTGGCATGGCTTTAGACCATGTGGTTCTCTTAAAGAACTCAAACTACATAAATGCCATTTAGTGTAAGACTAACTACCTTCCAAGAGTCAAATTCCAGTTCCTTCCCAGCATTATTTGACCACGTGTCTACTTGTTGCAGAAGCATCTCATGGAGTGAATGGGCCACAGCATACATAGCATTGTATAAGTTATAGCATGTATCACTCATGGCCATTCCAAATGGTGTCATGAATAACCATTTAAATACAGTTATGATTGGACAATTCTTCAGCTTCTTACAATTAGATGGTGGCAAAGAGCATCTAAAATACATCCACCACAGTTTGGCAAGGGAAAATTCACTACTATAGTTTGAAGGGTGTACTGTTTTGATAAATTGTTCAAAATCAGATATTTCAGGTTGCTGGTGTGAAAAAATGAAACTCCCCATGGAGGAGTATAGCAAAAACTCTCCTATAATTGTGATCATATCAAATTGTGACACACTGACCCAGATTCTTCTTATGCCTTCAGATTTCCACATAATGAGGGTAAACTGTATGGGAGAGTCTTTGTCTCCATAAACTATTACAACTTTTGCTGATGACATTGCAATTTTGTTATAATTCATACGATAGTCTTTAAGGGCCATGAACTTCTGAGTTTGGATAATAATCGCAACTGATAAACAGACAACATGTTTTTGCATTTCTCCTCTCAATTCAGAAAGGAATTGGATTCCATGGTCATCATTTGTAACTATCGCTCCTATCCAGTTCCATCTGAAATGAACCACTAGGGACACCATGGCTAGTGGTAGAGATGTGTCCTTAGGAGATATCTGGTAAAGATGAGGAAATTGTTCATTGTCATTCAGAAGAAGATGAAAATGACCACAGTAAAGCTGAAAAAATACAGAACATAGGCAACAATATGAACATGATAGAGTGCAGAGGGATTCATGTAACATCAAAGTGTGCTTGAGCAAAGTGTAGTCATGTTAGAAAGTTTTAATTCTTCACCTAATTATTACAATTATATCCAACTTCTTGCGATTCTCTAAACAAATAAAAGTATACTAAGTCTTCTGGTATAATATTTCACAATATTGCTCTCTCCCATGCCCATTTATGATAAAGTTATTTTGTTTGGCACAAAACATATCTGTGTATTTATGCTTGATAGATCATAATAAACATAAGCCCCGTATTTGCCTTTTAAACTGCCTTCATACTCAGAAAGTTTCACTGAGGTGAGAAATTATTTCCTTAAAATTATTTTAACGTGGCTTACCTCAGGAATTCTGGAGATGTAGAGTAATTGTCCAATACTTGTAGATACTCCCCATTTAGGTGTTGTAAGTACAATTAAATATCTTCTATGATTTCTGCAGTAGTAATTAGGAATCAATTCCTTACTTTTTAATGCCAAATCAGTTCTCTCACCATATAATTCTAGGCCACATTCAATATTAACTAGCAGAGAAATATTGGGTAAAATATGGTCATTCTTATTTATTTCTTCCATGGCAAGATAAACAGAGAAAATCAAATGGTTGGTCTTGGGTGTCACCCTGAAAACAGAGCAGTACAGAATATAATTTCTTAGCCAGGCTTGGTGGTGCACGCCTTTAATCCCAGCACTTAGGAGGCAGAGGCAAGCAGATTTCTGAGTTCGAGTCCATCCTGGTCTACAGAGTGAGTTCCAGGACAGCCAGAGCTATCCAGAGAAACCCTGCCTCGAAAAACCAAAATAATAATGATAATAATTAATAATAATAATAATTATTATTATTTCTAAAACTGTACAAGCAAAAGTCAGAAAAAATCCTAGCATATAGATAGGAATTCAGCACAATAATCACACAGTTATGTACTGGTTTTAACTGAAAGGAAAGTGAATATACAATAAGTTTACATTAAATTCTCTAAAGAGCTACAAAATAAATTTCTGGTGATTTATACAGCCTACAAACACAAATAATAAGGCTACTAGGAGCCTTCTTCTCCGTGTTCATAATGATGGCATATGATAAATTTCGATGTAATGTGAGAAAATATGATCACATTGCACTTTCCCCTATAATTCATGGTTCTCTAACCTCATTGATGTTACAAATACCTAAAACACAACTTTAAAAATTTTACTAGTATGTATTTAGGCAGAATATCTATTCATACTACCAATACTATATCCACACAGGATTCCCATTTGAGATTATTAATTTGTATTAAGTATTGTATCTCTACCAGCATGGCTGTTTTTGAAAATCCTAAATTATTTACATTGGTCTAATATTATATTGCTATGCAAGGTGATCACAAACAATGTAGGTGCAATGGTAATCCTATACTTTACTTTTTAAAATAACTCTCTTATTCAACTGTGCTGTTCTGTTTATAATAATGATATAAACATCCAAATATTGGTGACAAATTAACAGTGAATAACCATACAACAATCTCTTTTGTGTAGGCACAATATAGGATGAGAAACATTCATTATTTTGGAGACATATCTGCTATGTAATATACAAGGCTTTATAGGAAGTTATATGCAATAATTATACTCTGTAACACACACACACACACACACAAACACACACACATACATTTGTCAATGACCATGACCTCAGAAAAATTTAAAAACTGTGTCATAAAATCATCCAAAGATGTTTTCTATGTAAAACGTTACTTTCTGTTGTGAAAGTCTAGATAGGAAATTTTTTGCCTTGATTTTTTTTTATTAATAGTAAGTAAAAAGAAATTGAAACAGTTCTCTAGACCTCTCTCCTTCTGTACCACGTGAAAATGCATACAGTGAAAATTCATGCAGTTTAAATTGTTAGAGTGCTGGACATTAAACTTCACATAATTTTTAAAAAGAACACACAGACATGTCTCATTAGCTAGAAAAAAATGAAATTAAATAAAATGAATTCCAAAAAAAAAAAAAAAAAAGCCGGGTGTGGTGACACACGCCTTTGATCCTAGCACTTGGTAGGCAGAGGCAGGCAGATCTCTGAGTCTGAGGCTAGCCTGGTCTACAAAGTGAGTTCCAGGACAGCCAAGGCTACACAGAGAAACCCAGTCTCAAACAAACAAACAAACAAACAAACAACAAACAAAAACAAAACAAAAACAAAAAACAAACAAAACAAAAGCTTTCCTTGACATATATGACAAGGCTTATCTGAAATAATATCTAGCTTATCTCAGGCATATGGAGGGTGTGTGCACATGCATTTCTGAAGGTTTTCTAACTCAAATATCTCAAGTTCCTCTTCATTTTTTCTCATCTCCATCTGAACATTCGGAATTCTGGTTCAACTCCTCCATCATACATTTTACCATGAACATTGACTTATTATTTAATACTCATTTTCTCTATTATATCAACCCATTTCTTATAAATATTTTCTTTAATGTTATCCAAAGCCACAAATATTCAACATCTCCAATTTTATTTTATTCTGATATACGCTATTTAAAAGTGAATAGGATCTTTTTCTAAAAGTATCAATATCATTGTACTAATCTCTCTCTCTCTTCCTCTATCTCTCTCTCAAACACACACACATGTATATACATATATTCATGATGTCATTTTTAAATATGATATTATTGAAGGTTTAAAATGTTATTTTTGATAAATGTTCTACAACATTGCGGAGAAATTATCACAATTTCTTCAACAGAACTCTCATGTAGAGTAACCCCATTGAAAAAGAGATATTACATAAAATGTATATCAATTTATATAAAGTATACTCAATCCCCATTAATCCAAAAACATTTAATATTATTACAAAAAAGAGAAATAAATTTAAATGTTGAATGAGTATAGTAAATGAAAATACACAGTAATAATGAGAAAAAAATTTGAAATTTGTAAATGACAGTGTTGGTAATAGAAAATTCAATACCCATAGTACTGCTCTCTCAAATTTTATCAGGTATCACAGACAGCATATTTTTTTCCAGCACTCAAAAAATAGAAATAACAAGTCATAGCTTGTATGGGCATCTTCACTTGTAAGAAATTAACAAATTATCTTCTGGAATAGGAAGATGTTTCATATGTTTCTAATCTTTTCATAAGTTTCTGAAATTGTTAATACAAAAAATATGATGCAATGTTTTGAAACAGAATGTAAAATAAAAGAAAGAGAAAATTCTCTTTGTGAGTAAATACTTCTCTCAGTATTGACTTCTGCTGCAGGATTCATATGCCACAAAAATTTAAAATTATGATAGATTATTTGAACAAAATCTATATAACACATAATCTGTAATATATTTAAGAAAAACTTAGAGCACATTTCCAAATGGCTGATTGCAGAACTTGGGAATCCATTCTGACAGATGAAACATTAGGAGACCAATAAAGACCACTTTATTGTAGTCTCTATGAAATAAGCCAAAAGCAATGTTTGCTCCAATAGTCTCAGGTAAATCCCAAGACACAATAAGTTGGAAAGTGGCAAATATAGCGAGTCTTTCTAATAGCAAGGTCAATACTGTGGGTTTTTATTCAGCATCTACTGAGAAAATATGACTAAAAAATGAAAATCAATAGTGTACACATAAAACAACCAGAATTTGGAAAATAACCAGCATTGAAACAAAATACATTTTGGTTATCTTCTAGAAAGGAAGAGCCAGAAGACAAATGGTATCATGGTCTACATCCCAGCATCTCTCGAATGCTTTGTCTCCTATGATAAAGTAAAATATGTAAATGAAGCATGTACTTACTGCTTGTCTAGATTCCAACCGAAATAATCATTCTTCACATAACCGTGCTTTGTGTAAATAGAAAAGAAACAATAAGTTTCTTTATCCCCTAGATCATTTTTGGTGTCTTTTATTCTCCAAAAGCATCTGGGGTCACTCAAATGACAAAAAATTATGGAAATCTTCAGAAACCAGGAAACAGAGATCAAAGAGAACATATGTTTCATGTCAGCAAGATATCTGCCTGAGCAAAATGCATCATATACAGTAAGATAGACAGAAACTTGTGTATTAATATTGTGCGAACACATCCAGGTACCACTACTTATTACTGTACTTACTTCTAAAGGACAAATATACTTTTCTTAGCAACTTACTTTTCAGTTCCTTGTTTGCCTCTGGAGGATTCTTAAGCACTCTCTGGCCTTGGGCTTGGCATCTGAGTTCATCTGTTCAGGTAACAAATAAGGGGTATAACTTTCTGCATGATTATCCTTTTCCTCCATATCACATGTTTACATGAATATCAGTAGAAATGATCATCAGGCAGGATTCCTCTTGGGCAAATTTTCTAACAATCCTAGTTCATCAAACCAGTTTTCTGATGAAAATTTGAAACACATAACTAAGATTACATCAGCTATTCCAAATGAGCTTTACTAGGAATTATGTCAAAGACTCCAACTGAACTCAATTGATCTCAGTAATAAACAAATTAACAACATCATGCAATGCCTGCAATGTGACCCCAGCACTTATAGATATTAATTTTATGAGGTTTCTTTTAGGGTATATTCCTCTTCCTTTAATTCATATCTATAAATTAAATTACTTTTGGGTCATTTTTATGAAAGAATGAGTAATGTAAATAAAACATTTTCTTAATCTTAATTTGTAAAAGTTGATTTTGTAGGGAATTTAAGGCTAGTAAAATTTTGCTTTCATTTTTTCTTTAGGGAATGTTTAAAAACAAGTTAAGTGCAAAGAATATCATTCTTAAATAACCACAATTTTTATTGATATTGTTATATTGATTAAGAATTCCAGTCTATCATACTGTAAGAGCTATTTGCAATATTCATCATTACAAACCACATAAGCCCAGATTATATTCAGTTTGAATTGACATTTAAAGTTAGTTATAAACATTTTTATTTATTCATCTTCCGTGGTAGTTTCCTTTATGGAAAATTTTTGAGGGGTATATAATTTTTGCAATAGGAAGCAAAAATTATCCCTGAAAGGAGTGAAAAATCTCACTATAAAAGACAGTTAAAAGACCTAGTGTATGTGGCTGAGCATTGATCTTTTTTTAATAAGTATCATTTGTTAGAATACAGTTTCAAAAATATATGGGTTTTTCTTATTCCGTTGCTTTTTTTTTTTTTTTTGGTATTTTCCTAGTTGCTATATTATATTGAATTTGCCTGACTGTTATTTCTTTAAAAACTTAACATTTTTCTTTTTAGTTCTTTGATAGTCTTTATTTTTGCACTATTTTTTTATTATCATAATATTTTCCCTAATTCTTTCTATTCCCACATTTATCAAGCACAGAACTTTGGGTCCTCTATTTTTTTAGTCCATGAAATCTATATTTTGCTGGAAAATTTTGTTTAGGATAAGTGATCATTCGATGAAAGACAATCATATTATTAGGGTGTGGTCTGTATTAAAAATACAAAAGTCTCTTTTTTTTCCTAGGGATTAAAATTTCCATTCATTAATACAAATAATGTAATTGTGTGAGCTGCTCTCCTTTTCACATTTGGATGTGATCTTTCTTAGATTTTCAAGTCTTTGTGCTTCCTGGTAAAATCCCTAGGATTTTACACCTGCCCTGGTGTTTCCAAGAGTATGTTTTCTTCTAGTCATCTACCACCTCTGTAACTTACATTCAGTCTGCTCAAATTATTGCAGTAATTGCCATGCCCTGAAGAACATGGATTAACTATGATAGCCTTAGACTAGAATATTGTGTAAATTTTGTCAACCCTTAAGTTCAATCATTTCTCTCTGTTAATTATCATATACAAATACATCAAAACTTATGAGATATGTTTTTATAGCTCTATTGAATTATGTAATTATTTTAATAAATCTGGGGTCCTATACTCCCTATCCTCATATGTAGCAGTAATTCAGATCGATCTTCATGGAGGTCCCTCGACTACTGGAGCAGGGGCTATCCTATGTTGTCTGCCTGTGGTTTCTGTTTTCCTAAGCGGTCTGAATTTTCTGGCCTCAATTGAAGAGGATGTGTGTAGACCTGCAGATACTTGATATTCTAGGATGGGATGGAACCCAGTGTGTTGATCCTCCTCGTCACAGAGAAAAAAGATTCTTAGTTAGGGTTTACTTCTGTGAGCAGATTTCATGAACAAAGAAACACTTTTATGGACATATTTAATTGGGGCTGGCTTACAGGTAAAGAGGCTCATCAAGGTGGGAGTATGAGAGCATCCAGATGATGCAGGGGAACTGCCAGTTTCAAAGGCAAATAGGAAAAGATTGGAGACCGATCTTAAATCCCGTGCCCACATTGACAGGCTTCATCTAACAAGGCTATCATAATTATTTTGTCTTTCCATCTGAAGTTTGAACTCTGGTTTTGTCTACACTTCAGAGCTAACTCTGTGCAACAGCTCTCCCCACCACAATCCTGAGTACAGGCAGCTTGTCTCCAAGGAGTGCTGACACACCTAAGATTAGCAGCTCATAGGCTCACAAGAGGTTCCAGTCAGAGACAGCAAGACAAGCTAACATCGGAAATAACGAGATGGTGAGAGACAAGCCAAAGAACATAGGCAATAGGCATCATCCCAACCCGGTTCTTTCACCACAGCTAGCCCTGAATACCAAAACAGACTTGGAAAACAAGATTCTAAAGTTCTTTTTTACTGTTGGGTTCTTGTGTAATTAGTGATCAGATTAATTGTGGCTTCATAGAAAGGATTTTGTAGTGTTCCTTCTGTTTCTATTTTATGGAAGAGTGAGGAGTATTGTTATTATCTCTTTGTTGGAGGTCTGTTAGAATTCTGCACTAAAGCCAACTGAACCTGGGGTATTTTTAGTTTGGAGTTTTTTAGTGAACTTCCTTAGGTCATCTGGGCCTCTTTGGATAGTTTACTTGCTCTTGATTTAACCTTGGTATGTGGATTCTGTCTAGAAAATCATCAGTCTCATTTTGGTTTTCCAGTTTTATTGCATATAGGCTTTTGTAGCAGAATCTGATGATCTTTTAAAATTTCATCAGTTCCTGTTGTTATGTCTTTTCAGGTGCAGAAGATTCCATAGGGTATATGGACACAACAATCAAAGAAAATGCAAAATGCAAAAATATCCTAACTCAAAACATCCAGGAAATCCAGGACACAATGAGATAACTTAGTTATTTAGTTTTAAACCTTCAGTGAATCTATGGAGCTGAGACAGGTGATGAATATTTAGCTAGATAATTACTACTAATGGATATGCATGTAAGCATTTGATGTTGTAAACTTTTATTCTGATTTATAATTTGATTGTTTGTGTGAACTTGTGATGAACTTTGTAATATGTGATCATGCATTCTGAAAGATGTATAAGTAGTGAGGACAGGGAGATGAGGAAAAGCTAGAAAAAGAAGAATTTTTTGCTTTCCCACTTAGAATAGAAATCTTTTCTGTTTCCCCACTTAGAGATTTTTTTTCCTTTCCTTGCTTAAGATCTTTCTGCTTTTCCTCTTAGAAAACTTTCATAGGAAACATTTACAATTTAGTAAAAATTCTATAATCACTTCTCTAAGTGTCTTCTCTTCCTGTGACTTACAACTATCAGGCTGAAGGTAGAAAAAAGGCTATTTATTTAATCCTTTGAGTCTTTCAGAAAAGGTGCTAAGTGCCAGAAACTGCAGTTTCTGGCCTCAGAGGATCCAGAAGGCAGGTCAGCTACAATAGCATAGTAAATTAGGCTTAGATAAATATACTTTTTATTATACAGCAACCCTAAATTTCTCATAAAACAAAGTGTTACCCACTGCTTACACTCTTCCCCCTGTGGCTGCCTCAAGAAGCACCTACAAGAAAAAAAAATAAACCATGCTGAGGCTAGCCCCCTGCAAATTGGGGATGTTACTGTGGCTGTAACATGATTGGCTGATATTGGGATCCAATTCATGCATTACACCTCTGCTTTCCTCCTGATTGTTGGTTCTTAGGCTGAGGGGGGGAGGCTTGTAATGTGGGGGTGCAGATATTTTTTTTTTAATACCATGAGACTGGTGCTAGGAACTGGCCTTCTAGTTTACTTGAGTTTAAACTTAGGTGAGGTTCTCTAAGATGAAGTCTGAACCCAAAAAATTAGGTCTCTCAATGGACCACAATGAAAGGAGTGCTAAGTGAAAAGTTCATATCACTAAGTGCCTCCATAAAGAACTTAGGAAGTTCTCATATCATCAATTTAAAAGTGCACCTGAAACCTCTAGAAAAAAAAAAAAAAGAAGAAGAAGAAGAAGAAGCAATCATACCAAAGAGAAGTAGAAAGAAGGAAATAATCCAAATCAGGGATGAAATCAACAATATAGACAAACCCTTACGCATACTAACCAAAATATAGTGTTCAAATAAACAAAATAAATGAAAAGAGAAACATAACAACAAATATTGAGGATATTAAAAGACTGATTAGCTCTTACTTCAACAGCTTGCACTCCACAAAATTGTAAAATCTTAATGAAATGGATGATTTTCTGAACACATAGTACTTACCAAAGTTAAATTAAGAACAAGTAAACTATTTAAGCAGAAGCAAACACTCAACCAAATAAAGCTCATGGCCAGATGGTTTTAGTGCATAATTCTACCACATATTCCAAAATGTGCTAATATCAATGCTCTTCAAAGTATTCCACAAACTAGAAAGAGAAGTAACACACCTGAACTCATTTATGAAGTTACATTCACCCTGGTATTTAAACCAGACAGACTCAACAAAGAAAGAGAACATCAAACTGATTTCTCTTATAAACACTGATGCAAAAGTATTCAATACAAAATCTCAAAAAAATAAAAAATCAGGAACACATCAAAACATCATCTATTCTGATCAACTGGGCTTCATTGCATCAATGAAGGGAAGTTTCAATATATGAATTTTGTCAACTTAATCCATCCTCAAAACAAACTGAACCAAAAAAATCACTTAATTAGCTTATTAGATGCTGAAAAAACCTTTGACAAAACCCAATAACCCTTCGTAATAAAAGTGTTCGAGATACCTGGTATACAAGCTATATACCTAAACATAACCAAAGCACTATATAGTAAGCAAATAGTCTATTTCAAGTTAAATTGAGAGAAGCTTAAAGCAATACCACTAAAATCAGGGACAAGACAAAGCTACCAACTCTCTCGCTATCTATTTAATACAGTACTTGAAGTTCTACCCAGAGAACTAAGACAAATAAAGGAGAACAAGGGAATACAAAGTAGAAAAAAAAGAAGTCAAAGCATTCTTATTTGCAAATGATATGATACTATACATAAGTGAAGCCAGATAGTCTACCTGAGAACTCTAACAGCTTATAAACAGCTTCTGCAAAGAGAATGGATACAAACTTAACTCAAAGAAATCAGTAGTCCTCCTTTATACAAATTAGGGAAACAACACCATTTACAATAGTGACAAATAATATAAAATATTTTAGTGTATCTCTAACCAAGCAAGTGAGAGACCTATGACAAGTACTTCAAGTCCTTGAAGAAAGAAATTGAAGAAGGTATCAGAAAATGAAAAGATATCCCATGCTCATATATAGACAGATTTAACAAAGTGAAATGGCCATTTTACCAAAAGCATTCTATAGCTTCAATACAATTTCCATCAAGAATCCAATTTTTATAGACCTTAGGATAGCAATTCTCAAGTTCATATGGAAAAATAAAAACCTCAGAATAGCCAAATTATCTTGAAGAGTAAAAGATCTTCAGAAGGAATCATCACCACTGATCGCAAACTGTACTATGAAGCAATATTGATCAAAATTTCATGGAAATGGTTGAGAAACAGACAAGTTGATCAATGGAGTCAAATTAGAGACCCAATAGTAAACCCACACATGTATGAACACTTGATTTTTGATGAAGAAACCAAAGTCATACAGTGGAAAAAAGAAAGCATCTTCAACAAACGGTGCTAGGTTAACTGAATATCTGCATGTGCAAGAATGCAGATAGATCTATATTTATCAACCTTGCCAGAACTCAATTCCTAGTAGATCAAAGACCTCAACATAAAACCAGATACACTAAATCATATAGAACAGAAAGTGGGCAATATCCTTGAACACATTTCTCCAGGAGACAACTTCCTGAACAGAACACCAATGACCAGGCTCTAAGTGCAACAATTGATATGTGGGCCTGCTTGAAACTGCAAATCTTATAAAGGTCAGAGGACACTGTCATTAGGACAAAACAACAGCCTATATATTGGAAAAGGATCTTCACTAACAATATACCAGACAGAGGGCTAGTATCCAAAATTTACAAAGAACTCAGGAAGCTAGACACCAACAACCCAAATAACCCAATTTTAAAAATGTGGGACAGAGCTTAACACAGAATTCTCAACAGTGAAATTTCAAATGGCTGAGAAGTACTTAAAGGGATATTCAAAGTCCTTAGTCATCAGGAAAATGCAAATCAAAACAATTCTGAGATTCCAATTTACACCTGTCAGAATGTCTCAAATTAAAAACTCAAGTAATACCACATGTGAGGATGTGAGGCAAGGTTAACATTTCTCCATGGATGGTGGGAGAGCAAACTTGTATAACTGCTTTGGAAATCAATTTGACAATTTCTCAGAAAACTGGAAATAATTCTACCTCAAGACCTAAAAATGCCACTCCTGGTCATACGCCTAGAAAATGTTCCACTACCCAACAAAGTCCTTTACTCAACTATGTTCACAGGTAATTCATTCATAATAATCTGAATCAGGAAACAACCTAGATGACCTTCAACTGAAGAATGGATAAAGAGAATGTGGTACTTCTACACAATGAATTACTATTTAGCTAGGAAAAACAAATCCATCATGAATTTTGCAAGCAAATCGAGTAAACTTAAGAATATCATCCTGAGTGAGGTAAACCAGTTCCAAAAGGACATGCATGGTACATACTCACTTATAAATGGATATTAGCAATAAAATACAGGATGAACACATTCCACTCCACAGACCTAAATATGTTAAACAAGAAAGAAGGCACAAGTTAGGATGCTTGAATATCACTTTAAAAGGAATAATAAAATAGTTATAAGAGGCAGATTGAGGGAAGTTACTGGATGGGAGAAGGGAATGAGAGGGAAATGACAAGAGGTTGGTTCAGGATCATGTGTGGGGCACAATAAGAGAGATTGTCAGATGGCTATGAGAATGAATGAAAGATTGAAACAGATGTGGCTGGAGAGATAGGCAGCATTTACAGAAAGAGACATAGACCTTTTATGAAGGAAGAGCCCAAGAATCAATAGGGGTATTCTTAGATGTGTCTCATACCTTTGGGGATATGGTACTTGAAGTGGTTACCACTGTCACCAGGCAGGAACCCCAGTAGAGTGATAGTGACATAATCCCACCAGCAAATCTTTCTACCCAAAATCTTTCCTGTTTACAAGAAATGTACAGACAGAGGGATTGAGCTGACACAGAGGGAATGGCCAACCAATAAATGGCCCAACTTGAGACCAATACCATGGACTACACCAATCCATGACACTATTAACAATACTCTGTTGTGCTTGCATACAGGAGTCTAGCATGATGTAGAGGCTCTACACAGGAGCTGACTCATTCAAATGCAGACACAGCCAAATAGTGGATGGAGCTTGGGCACTCTTATGAAAGAACAGAAGGAAGGGTTGTAGACCCTAAGGGGACAGGAAATTCACAGGAAGACCAACAGGGTCAACTATCCTGCACCCTTGGCATTTTCAGAGTCTGAATCACCAACCAAAGAATATACACAAGGTGTACCTAGGGTCCCCTGCACATATGTAGCATAAGTGCAGCTTGGTGTTCTTGTGAGTCCAGAAGAAGTGGAGCAGGAGCTATCCCAAAAGCTGTTGTCTGTCTGTGGGATATGGTCTTCTAACGGAGCTGCCTTGCATGGCCTCAGTGGGAGAGGAAACACCTAGCTCTGTAGAGACTTGATGTGTGCCAGGGTGGGAAGATATCTGTGTGTGTGTGCGGGGGGGCGGGGGGGACCTGCTCAGAGGAGAAGGAGAGAGGAATGAGGGAAGGATTATGGAAGGGGTTGACTGAGAAGGGAGTAAAGTGAATAAATAATTTTTTTTAAAAGGAAAGTTTTTAAAAATGTTGACAGTAGTACATAGTACACTAGCTATAAACATGATGTCATTATTACAGAGAATTACAACTCAGCTGAGAGTATGATATAAATATCATCACATACTACAAATGTGACTGAAAGCTATTAACTTTTCACTTTTCTTCTCAAACTAATTTTCTTCTCTGTGGAAACTACTATCAAAATTATAGAGTTTTTGTTGTTGTTGTTTCTTTTTTTTTTGTTTTTTTTTAGTAAGTTGTAATTAGTAAATTACCTTTTTAAATACTAAGTGCATTTTATACTAGCTGTCCTTACTGTTAATTTTCATAGCTCTGAACAAATTTGAATCACGCATTAAAAGTAAAAATAATAATAATAATAATAAAATAAATGTGTTTTAATATACCTAGAGATTGTTACATATTTGTTTGTTTTTTGTTTGTTTGTTTATTTGTTTGTTTGTTTTTTGGAGACAGGGTTTCTTTGTGTTGCCCTGGCTGTCTTGGAACTCACTCTGTAGACCAAACTGGCCTTGAACTCAGAAATCCAAATGTCTCTGCCTCCCAACTACTGGGATTAAAGGCATGTACCACCACTGCCTGGCTGAGATTGTTGCATTTTAATTTAAGGTAGCAAATGACTTCTTCTAGTCATACACTCAGGAATATGCAGTCTCAGTTCAGTGATTTCATTCTCTTGTATATTGCTTTTTGAAAATCATGGACAGAAATCTTGTTGTTGTTGTTGTTGTTATTTTGTCTAAAAGCATATCGTCTATGCTGCAAGCACCCACAATTATTATATGGAAGAGTTATTTCCAGGGATCTATTATTTTCTTTTTGATATTAATAGCATTATGGACCCTTCTAAAACTTAAGAGCAAAATGAAGAGACACATTTCTTTTGTAGGCATTATATAATCATTACATAATTATGTAAATATTATATATAATCATAAAAACAGATACACTTATTCTCTCTCTCTATGTATATATATATATATATATATATGTATATATATATATATAGTGTGTGTGTGTGTGTGTGTCTGTGTGTGTGTCTGTGTGTGTGTCTGTGTGTGTATGTATAATATTTGTATGTATCATTCTGAATAGAAAGGTAGATAATTTTATAACTGCATAATATATTCATGAAATTTAAAGTTCAGTTAAGTAATGAAACTAAGATGAACAGCAATGGTGAACAGTCCCATATACTGACCAATTTACTGATATTATTAGATAATTATCAGAAATATACTATAGCATTTCCAGGTTTAGGTTTATCATTTCAATATGAACAATTACCACTTTATTATGGAACACGCCTGTGACAGTCCACAAGGCTACTCTACCCAGAGGCCTATAAGCTGCCTTGGACACCAAACCTTGGTTCACTCAGTCACATTAGCAGTTGAGTTATGATCTATTCACTCTTCTAATAAACCTCATCACTCTGCATTGTCAGGTATAAGTATTTATTCTTAAGAAAACCTAGATTTTTATGAAACCTTTTTAAAAATACATGATTGATTAATAATTAATTAGCATTTGTTTTCTAAGTAATTGTATCAGGAAAGAAACCTATGTACTTTTGAACAATTGGGGTTTTTTTTCTATCAAAGATAATCACTGTCTTGACTTTTTTTTATCATTTCTTTTTCTTAAAAATACAACACACAACAAGCAGTGGTGGCACTCGCCTTTAATCCCAGTACTTGGGAGGCAGAGACAGGCAGATTTCTGAGTTCAAGGCCAGTCTGGTCTACAAAGTGAGTTCCAGAACGGTCAGGACTATACAGAGAAACCCTGTCTTGAAAAACCAAAGACACAAACAAACAAACAAACAAAAAATGACTGTATTTGTTACATGTCCTAAATATATCTCTGTCATCTATCTATCTATCTATCTATCTATCTATCTATCTATCTATCTATCTAACATTCTATTTATCTATCTCCCTATACACATATATGTGGATATATATTTATTAACAACATACTTTTGTATTTGGCAAGGCTCATCTTTTCTTTTTGCCTTTTTTGTTATTATAAATTTTATTAGATATTCTACTTATTTACATTTCAAATATTATCTCGTTTCTTGGTTTTCCCTTCAAAAAATCACCTATCCACACCCCACCCACCCCCTACGCACCAACACACCCACTCCTGCTTCCTGGCTCATTCCCCTACACTGGGGCAAAGAGCCTTCACAGGACCAAGGGCCTTGCCTCACACTGATGACTGACTAGGTCATCCTCTGCTACATATGTATAAGTAACCCTAAAAATTTCAACAGAGAACTTCTAAACCTGATATATAGCTTCAGTCAGTAGCTGAATATAAAATTAACTCAAACAAATCAGTGGCCTTTCTCTACACAAAGGCTAAACAGAATGAGAAAGTAAGTAGGGAGACAACACCCTTCACAATAGTCACAAATAATATAAAATATCTTGGTGTGACCCTAAGTAAGGAAATGAAAGATCTGTATGATAAGAACTTCAAAGATATCAAAGAAGATGTCAGAAGATGAAAAGATCTCCTATGCTCATGGATTGGCAATGTTAATATAGCAAAAATGGCTATCATGCTGAAAGCAATCTACAGATTCAATGCAATCGCCATCAAAATTCCAACTCAATTCTACACTGTGTTAGAAAGGGCAATTTGCAAATTCATCTGGAATAACAAAAAACCTATGATAGCAAAAACTCTTCTCAAGGATAAAAGAACCTCTGGTGGAATCACCATGCCTGACCTAAAGCTGTACTACAGAGAAATTGTGATAAAAACTGCATGATACTGGTACAGAAACAGACAGGTAGATCAATCAATAGAATTGAAGACCCAGAAATGAACCCACACACTTAGGGTTACCTGATCTTTGACAAGGGAGCCAAAACCATCCAGTGGAAAAAAGACAGCATTTTCAACAAATGGTGCTGGCACAACTGGTGGTTATCATGTAGAAGAATGCGAATTCATCCATTCTTATCTCCTTGTACAAAGCTCAAGTCTAAGTGGATTAAGGAACTCCACATAAAACCAGAGACACTGAAACTTATAGAGGAGAAAGTGGGGAAAATCCTCGAAGATATGGGAACAGGGGAAAAAAATCCTACACAGAACAGCAATGGCCTGTGCTGTATGACCAAGAATCGACAAGTGGAATCTCATAAAATTGCAAAGCTTCTGTAGGGCAAAAGATACTGTCAATAAGATAAAAAAGGCCACCAACAAATTGGAAAAGAATTTTTACCAATCCTAAATCTAATAGGGGACTAATATCCAATATATACAAAGAGCTCAAGAAACTGAACTTCAGAAATGCAAATAACCCCATTTAAAAATGGGGTACAGAGCTAAATAAAGAATTCTCAACTAAGGAATACTGAAGGGCTGAGAAGCACTTGAAAAAATGTTCAACATCCTTAATCATCAGGGAAATTCAAGTCAAAACAACCCTGAGATTTCATCTCACACTAATCAGAATGGCTAGGATCAAAAATTCAGGTGATAGCAAATGCTGGAGAGAATGTGGAGAAAGAGGATCACTCCTCCATTGCTGGTGGGATTGCAAGCTGGTACAACCACTCTGGAAACAAGTCTGGCAGTTCCTCATAAACTGGACATAGCACTACCAGTAGATCCAGCAATACCTCTCCTGGGCATATACCCAGAAAATGTTCCAACTGGTAATAAGGACACATGCTCCACTATGATCATAGCAGCCCTATTTATAATAGCCAGAATCTGTAAAGAACCCAGATGTCCCTCAACAAAGGTATAGATACAGAAAACGTGGTATATTTACACAATGGAGTACTACTCAGCTACTAAAAACAATGACTTTATTAAATTCTTGGGTAAATGGATATATCTGAAGGATAACGTCCTGATTGAGGTAACCCAATCACAAAAGAAGTCACTTGATATGCACTCACTGATAAGTGGATAATAGCCCAGAAACCTACAAAACCCAAGATACAACTATTAAAACACAAGAAAATCAAGAAGGAAGACCAACTCGTGGATACTTCATTCCTCCCTAGAATAGGGAATAAAATATCCACGGAAGGAGTCAGAGACAAAGTTTGGAGATAATATGTAAGGATCTATCCCATAATCAGTCACCAAACACAGATACTATTGCATATGCCAGCAAGATTTTGGTGAAAGCACCCTGATATTGCTGTCTTGTGTGAGGCTTTGCCAGTGCCTGGCAAATACAGAAGTGGATGCTCACAGTCATCAATAGGATGGAACACAGGGCCCCCAATGTAGGATCTAGAGAAAGTACCCAAGAGCTGAAGGGGTCTGCCACTCTATAGTTGGAACAACAATATGAACTAATCAGTACCTACAGAACTCGTGTCTCTAGCTGTATATGTAGCAGAAGATGGCCTAGTTGGCCATCATTGGGAAGAGAGGCCCCTTGGTCTAGCAAACTTTATATGCCCTAGTACAGGGGAAAGCCAGGGCCAAGAAGTGGGAGTGAGTGGGTAGGGGAGCAGGGTGCGGGGAAGGGTATAGAGGACTTTTGTGATAGCATTTGAAATGTAAATGAAGAAAATATCTAATAAAAATAAAATAAAATAAAAAGAATGATATTCTGTGCACTCAACTTGCTTTTTAAACTTTCTTGCAGAAAAATGGAAGTAAAATTTTGCTAGCCTTAAATTTTCTACAAAATCAGTTTTTACAAACTTAGTTCATAAAAACTTTAAATTCAAGTTACTCATTCTTCCATAACACTGACACAAAAGTAATTCAATTTATAGTTATTAATAAAAGAAGGAGGAAAATACCCTAAAAGGCACCTTAGAAAATTAATAACGTCAAGTGGTAGGTACACATCCAGGCATTGCATGTTATTATTAATTTGTTTATTACTGAGTTCAATTGAATTCAGTTGGAGTCATTGGCATAATTTCTAGTAGAGTTCATTTGGAATTCCTGATGTAATCTGAGTTAACTGTTTCAAATGATCATCAGAAAAACTGGTTTGATGAACTAGGCTTGTTAGAAAATTTGCCCAAGAGGTTTCCTGTCTGATGTTCATGTATTCTGACATAAGGAATATGGATAAAAAGGAAAATTATGAAGGAAGTTTTTACCACTTATTTGTTACCTGAACATAGGAACTCAGATGCCAAGCCTAAGGACAGAATGCTTAAGAATCCTCAGCCAGGCATGGTGGCACATGCCTTTAATCCCAACACTTGGGAGGCAGAGGCAGGTGAATTGCTGAGTTCGAGGCCCGACTGGTCTACAGAGTGAGTTCCAGGACAGCCAGGGTTACACAGAGAAACATTGTCTCAAAAAAAAAAAAATCCTCTAGAGGCAAACAAGGAACTGAAAATTAAATAGCTAAGAGAAGTACATTTGTCCTTTAGTAGTAGGTACAGTAATAAATAGTGGCACCTGGATGGATTCACAAAATATTAAAACGTGAGATTCTGTCTATCTGAATGTATGTGCTACATTTTACTCAGGCAGATAACTTGCTGACATGAAAAAGATGTTCTCTTTGATTTCTGTCTTCTGCTTTGTGAAGATATCCTTTAATTTTTCGTCATTTGAGTGACCCCAGATGCTTTTGAAGAATAAAAGACACGGAAAATATTCTAGGAACTAACAAATGTTATTGTTTCTTCTCTATTTCCACAAAGCATGGTTATGTGATGAATGACTATTTCACTTGGAATCTAGACAAGAAGTGTGTTGCATACTTCATTTCCATATTTTACTTTATCGTATGAGACAATACATTATAGAGATGCTGGGATGTAGACCATGATACCATGTGGTTTCTGTCTCTTCCTTCCTAAGAGATAACCAAAATTTATCTTATGCTTCAATGGTAATAAATTTTTTCAATTCTGTTTGCTTTATGAGTACCTAACTGTTTTTCATTTTTGAGTTACAATTTCTAAGTAGATGCTGAATGAATGACAGGCAATATTGACCTTGATAGTAGAGAGACTCACATAATTTGCCAATTTCCAAATTATTTTTTCTTGGAATTTACTGTAGAAAATTGGAATGAACATTGTTTTTGGCTTATTTCATAGAGACTACAGTATAGTGATCTTTATTTGTCTGTTAATGTTTCATCTGTCAGCATGGATGCCCAATTTTTTGCATATCACCCATTTGGATATTGGCCCTTTTTATTAGTTACATTATTAAGAAAATAGACAGTTTTGCTAAAATAATCTATTAACTCACTCCATGAGTTGCTCCTGCAACAAGTAGACACATGGACAAAGAATGCTGGGAAGGAACTGGAATTTGACTCTTGGAAGATAATGAGCCTTACACTAAATGACATTCATATTGCAAGAGTATTTTATAGAACCACATGTTCTAAAGCCATGTTAATAAGAAATTTCACCCATAAAAGTGCATAGTTCTGTCCTCCATTACTGCTTAGGTGGCAGATCTTGTTATTGTCATAAAATATGACAGTCAATACTGATATGCAGGTCAGAATTCACAATCTAAGTCATAATTTTCCAGGTATTTAAGCCACATAGATGTTTCATGTGTTAATTTTTTCTTATGAAATTTCTACATAGAAATAAAAAATGACTTGTTTTTTATGTTATTCAAAAGTTACTTATCAATTTAATAAATAGATCCCATAGACTATCAAGTACTTTTCCATTAATTTCACTTACTATTCTTTATTGCATTGCCTGTGATCAAATAACTCTATTGGCAGAAAAAAACATAGAGAATATGTCATTACTATCCAATCATAAAAATCAGGAGTGTAGGGTTTAAAGCACCAAATTCATGAAGAAAATTGTATTAGTAATCAAAACAGAACTAATTTTATATCTACATGAAAATTATTTTTACATGTAGTACTGAAAACTTCTCATAAAGTTAGATTTTTGGAAAGGTAAAAATAATTTAGAACATTCTAAATGTAATCCTTTCTATTCTAATGTGAAAGCCTATTTGAAACTAAAATGACAAATGTGTCTTAGATGTTTTCTATTCTGAAGACCTAACAATTTGTAAATCCTGCTGGAGACCAAGTCAACCTAAACCAGAATTTAAAATAGGATACCGAATACAACATTTTCTATATAATAGATTTTCAAAAAGATTATAGACTTAAAATGGAAATTGAAAGATTTTCAGCTCATGGTCTTAGTCGTCAACAGCAATATATGTCTAAGGAAATGATAAGAGTGGGCTACAGATGTGGATCAGGTAATTTAGTCATAATTTTAATGCTTAACATGGAGCACAATTACCTAAAATATCTTCCTCCTTTGCTTTGCCATTGAATAAATACTTGGTATTTCTTCATTTATTAACTTATTATGTACTGCCCTAGATATTATCTTATTCTTACACTCTTTATTGATATATCTTAATATATAAATCATACAGTCATACATTTTATTTTTAAAAAACAAAAGAGTAAAATTTAATATGATACAAGTGTGTTAAACAAGGTCTTTCAGTGGATCTCTGTTGTGTGAATCACTGGATGTTTGTCCATAAGCATATTGTCCTTATTTTTATAATACATATTATTTTTTACAGAGTCTACCCTCAATATGTTGTATGCCTTGCACCAGGACTCAGAAATTCCCCTCAGGAAGACAAGGGTATCTGCTATTTTGTTTATAACCCCTGCCCTGAAAACACAATTTCCATATTCAGATTGAACTTTCTCCCATATTAACATATTTCTCAAAAGATCGTTGTGGAAAGTAATAGATGTATCATGTTAAGGAATAAAAAGCTTCAGATATGCTGTTATTTAAGATAATAAACCCCCCCTCTCTCTCTTGAACTGTATTTTTGTTTCATTATTATAGATCCTTGGAAAATGATATATTTCCTGAATATTTCTTTAGAATACTAAAGATGACTGCATAATGACATGTTTGTGCTTTTCAATTTTGTTAAAAATAGGAATACTATGAATTTACAATACTTCACCTTTTATCCACTTTACAGTCTACTCACATTCCCCCCTCCCTCCTCTTCTGCCAGTCCCATTCTTACAAATTCATCCCCCTTATACAGCCTATCCTTCCCATTAGAGAAAGACAGCTTCCCCTTGGATACTGTTCCACCATCTGTTATATGTTCAAAGCAGGACTAGAGCTGAGGCCCAATTAGCCAGTGCAAGTAGGGGAAAGAAATCCAATGGCAGGTCACAAAGATGGAGATAGATTTTGCTCCACTTGTGACAGGACTCAGATGAAGAACAAGCAATACATTTGCTATTTGTGATTAGGGAGCCTAATTCTAGTCTTGACATGATCCCCAGTTGTTGGACTATTCTTTATGAATTCCTAGAGGCCCAGGTTATTTGATGCTGTAGGTGTTCTTGTAGTGTGCTTGACACTTCTAGCTCACCTAGGTCTATTCTAAACTTTATAGAATAATTTATAAACTCATCATGATATTTCCTGTTGATTTATCATTCTATTTACACCTGATGCTACATGATGCCCATCAGGAGACAGTTCTGCTACATTCCTGTTTGCAAGCATAACAGTACTATTAATAGTGGCACACTTTGGCTCCATCATAAAATTTGGGAAAATCATTGGTTCCCACAGCTCCATCTTCACCCCTGTAAATACTCATCACATATATTTGATTGACAGTTCCCTGGATGGATTAATGATGTCACTTTCCTTTCTCTTGAAGTTGTGCATATCTATAGAAGGTAGCCAATTAAGTTTCTATATCCCTTTCTGCTTAGATCCATAGAGTCATCACTGTATATTCCCTATATCCTCACCTTTTCGAGGCCTCCAGCTCATCACAGAGCAGCCCATCTCAATTTCTATTCTCACTCCCAGGTTTCTCTGATCCCCTCACATCATAGTTTTTCACCATCCGTTTGCCCCCTAACTCCCCCTTCAAAACGTTTTCTCTCTTAATTGACTTCCTAAGACTATTTAGTTGCACCTTCTGTGTAATATTTGTATATCCTAATTTGGGGGGCCAGTGGATTGTAGCATGTTTATGCTGAAATTTATGGATGTCTACATGTAAATGAATATGAAAGATCCATGTGTTTTCTTTTGCTCTGGCCTATCTCACTCAGGACAATATACTAAAATTCCATTCATATTTGAAGATATGGGAATTTTCCTAGATGAATATTATTGTCTTGTGTAGGTGTGCCCCATTTTTTGTGCTTTCTTCAGTTGAGGGAAATCTTGCTTGTTTCCTTTATTCATGGTATTATGAATAAAGCTGAGATTAACATAGTTGTACAAGTCTCTCTGTGGTGGAGTGGGGCAACTTTTGGGTATATAACAGGAGTGGTATAGCTTGGACATGAAGTACAAGTATTTCTAGTTTTCTGAGAAAATATCAAATTGATTTCCAAAATGCTTGTACATATTTACACTGCCACCAGCAATGAAGGAGCTTTTTGTGTTTGCACATGGTCTTGACATCATGTGCCACCACTTGAGATATATTTTTTTTAATTGTATCCATTCTCTCAGGTGTAAAGTGGTATCTCAGGATTCTTTGATTTGCACTTCACAGATGACAATTTAGTGGTAACATGAGGTCTAGGTTTGTCATAGCCTGAAGTATGCATGATCATGGCAAAGAGACTGTAATATGGGTGAATGCTAGATTCTACCCCACATGAGCTACACTCCTTATGCAAGCATAACAGTACTATTAATAGTGGCAGACTTTGGCTTCATCATAGATTTTGGAAAAAAATCATTGGTTGGGACTTCCTACATACTCTGCATCATCTTTTTCCCTGAAAATAATCATGACAAATATTTGGTTGAAGGTTCCCTGGATGGATTTATGTCACTTTCTTTCCTCTTGAAGTTGTGCCTATCTATAGAAGTTAGCCAATTAAGTTTCTATATCCCTTTCTACTTAGAACCTTAGTTAGGGTCATCAATATATATTCCCTGTATCCTTACCTTTCCCAGCCCTCCAGCTAGTCCCAGATCTGTTAGGAGCGGGTGTGGCAGCAGTCCCAAAGGCGCCAGGGACTGTAGCTAAGTCGTATGACTTGCACCTGACTTCCTCATATAAGCCACAAACATCTTGAGAGCTGCGCAGGTGCACCAGGATACCGGTGAATCCAGTTTGATAGAGATATGCCCCTGCTGCCCTGATTAGCTGAAGCTGCATGCCTGGTGAGGCAGCGTGGCCTGCTGTGCGTGGATGAGAGTATAAAAGGAGTGAGAGGCCCAGGGTTCGGGGGAGATATAAACAAGAAGAATCAGGACTGAATAAACTGCTGTTAGAAGGACTGGTGGTCGTGTCATTTTTGCTGGTCGAGAGCGGACGCGGCAATTGGTGGCCTGTACGGGGAACTGACTCCCCCACCGAGTTCAGAACTTTCAGCAGTCAGTGGTTGGGACGCGACAATTGGTGGCCTGTACGGGGAACTGACTCCCCCACCGAGTTCAGAACTTTCAGCAGTCAGTGGTTGCCGGCAGGGTAAGTTCACGGTGAGTGAAACTTGCCACCCCAGGAGTTTGGGAAGGACCTCGGATAAAATAGAGGTGAGCATAAAGTTGCCAGGAAGTAGGCACAAAGTAACCCAGGAGTTTGGGAAGGACCTCGGATAAAATAGAGGCAAGCATAAAGTTGCCAGGAAGCAGGCACAAGGTAACGAAAGGTTCCAGGCTTTGGGACAAGTTAAGGTTCCCGGCTTTGGGACAAGTTAAGGTTCACGGTTTTGGGACAAGTTAAGGAACTATGATAAGCTCAGTGTAGTGATCAATAGATCCTCGCTGTGTAGTTATGCTTTTTTCTCCCATTGACCCTTTGTGGGTAGGTCTGATAGTTTTGGTCTTGTTTGTTCTGATATATGGACTCTGTTACTGTTTGAGACTGTGTGTAGAGGCAGTCAAGACAGGTCAGAAAATCCTTACAGAGCAACAGGAAAGTATGTCGGAAGAGGAAAAGGGCTTAAAAAGAAAAAGGAAAAAGAAAGGAGACACAGTGTTATCAGGTGGTCAGGAAGGACGAAACAAAAGAGCTGAGGCAGAGGAGGAAGGCGAATTAGCTTCTGCGTCCTCTCCCTATGTCTCTTTAGCAGCCGCCTATAAGTGGGCCTTCTGTCCGGAGGTTTGGAGAAAGGTTAGGCTCTCCTTGCTAGGATGTCCTGTTTTCACTGACCAAACAGGGCAGAGATATCATGAGCCTCTGGATTTCAAGGTAATTAAGAATTTAGCTGAGTCTGTGCGGACATACGGCCTGAGTGCTTCCTATACTGTGGCTCAGGTGGAGGCCTTGAATAGACACTGCATGACGCCGCCGATTGGGCAGGCTTGGTGAAGGCATGCCTTTCACCTGGGCAGTATTTAGATTGGAAAGCCTTCCTTATCGAATTTGCAAGCAAACAGGCAGCTGCTAACGCTGTTGCAGGAAATCCAGCATGGGATAGGGATATGCTGCTTGGTCAAGGTCGGTTTGCACAACAACAAACAGGATATCCACTGCAGGTGTTTGAGCAGGTGAATCAGATTGCTATAAGGGCGTGGAAATCATTGCCCAACAGAGGGGAAGTTAGTGGAAATTTAACCAAGATCATACAAGGTCCCACTGAGCCATTCTCAGATTTTGTAGCAAGGATGGTTGAGGCAGCAGGAAGAATCTTTGGTGACCCTGATACTGCTATGCCCCTGATAAGGCAGTTGGTTTATGAACAATGTACCCAAGAATGTAAGACTGCCATTACGCCCTTTAAAAGCAAGGGTATCGAGGCATGGATGAAGGTTTGCCGAGAGCTTGGTGGGCCATTGACCAATGCTGGTCTTGCTGCAGCTGTCATGCAGTTGCAAAAGAGAAAGAGGGATGCGCCTCTCGGAGCTTGCTTTAGCTGTGGCAAGCAGGGACCCTTGAGGAAGAATTGTCCTGAAAAAGGAGTGGCTCCAGGGGAAGCAGGACTCGTCCCCCTGGAGTCCCTTTGTGTCCAAAGTGTAGGAAAGGGAACCACTGGGCTAGTGAATGCAGATCAGTCAGAAACATCCATGGCCAGCCTCTTACTCCTGGAAATGAACATGTGTGGTCAAACGGGCAGTGGGGCCCTCGCTTCCAGGGCCCACAAATATATGGGGCAGTGGACAGTTTCCAGGGGGAAGAGGAGACCTGGCCAACATTGAGACATCCCCACAACCGCGGAGAGCCACTGAAGGTTCAGCAGGATTGGACCTCCATTCCACCACCAGACTCGTATTAACTCCCCAGATGGGCACACAGGTGATTGAGACAGATTTTAAAGGTCCTCTACAAAAAGATACGGTAGGATTGTTATTTGGCCGCTCCTCGTCTGCTTTACGCGGGCTCATTGTCCATCCAGGAGTTATTGACCCTGATTATCAAGGGGTAGTTAAGATTATGGTCTCATCACCATGAGGTATTATGTCCATCTCCCCTGGGGATCGAGTAGCTCAAATTGTACTTTTACCTAGCCTTCATGGGCTCTTCCCCTCTGCTGGTAAATGAAGAAGAAAAGGAGGGTTTGGTGCCTCGGGCATAGACCTGACATGTCTCTCTCTCCAGATGGACCAGCGTCCAGTTCTGGAGTTGAGGGTGGATGACAAAGCCATCCTAGGGCTCCTAGATACTGGAGCTGATCGCAGCATCATAGCACAGAAGGATTGGCCCCAGGGATGGCCAGTGCAAAATTCTAATCAGATGCTTCGAGGCCCAGGGTATGCAAAAGCTCTGGATATGAGTGCACGGAGTCTGAAATGGAAATATGCTGAGGGCCATTCAGGGGAAATTCAGCCTTACGTGCTGGAGCTCCCCATTTCTTTATGGGGAAGAGATCTATTAAAAGATTTACGCTTGAGACTTACCAATGAATCTTCACCTACTTCTCAGCATCTGATGCAGGATATGGGGTGGCACCCTTCCTATGAGTTAGGGAAATATTTGCAAGGAAAAAAGTCCCCCATGATACAGAGGAGGAAAATGAATACTGAAGACCTGGGTTTTTCCTAAGGGCCACTGAGGAGGGCATTCCTATAACCTGGAATAAGAGGGATCCAGTGTGGATACCTCAGTGGCCCTTGTCTAAGGAAAAATTACAGGCAGCTAAAAGTTTGGTTGAGGAGCAACTTCAATTAGGCCATATTCGTCCCTCTGTTTCACCATGGAACTCACCTATCTTTGTGATAAAAAAGAAGTCAGGCAAATGGAGATTGTTGCATGATCTTCAAGCCATCAATGCACAGATGCAGGTTATGGGGCCCATACAAAGAGGCTTGCCCTTACTGTCTGCTTTACCCCAGGATTGGCCCCTTATAGTAATAGATATTAAAGATTGTTTCTTTTCTATTCCACTTTGTGCCCAGGATAGTGAACGTTTTGCCTTTACTCTTCCATCATGTAACCACGAGGAGCCCGATGGAAGATATGAGTGGATTGTGTTGCCCCAAGGCATGGCTAATAGTCCCACCATGTGCCAGTTATATGTTAGTCAAGCCATAGAGCCAATTGGCAAAGCCTTTCCCAAATTGCGTTGTGCACATTATGTGGATGATGTCCTCTTGACAGCAAAGACAGAAAAATATCTTCATTCAGCCTATATTGCCTTGGTGAAAGAGTTACAAAGGTCGAAGCTGTATATAGCACCTGAAAAGGTTCAACAAGATCAAGTAGTTTCCTATGTAGGTGCCAGGATTTCTCTTACTGAGGTGCAGCCACAAAAGGTTCAGCTAAGATTAGATTCTTTACATACTCTTAATGATTTTCAGAGACTATTGGGAGATATTAATTGGATTAGGCCATATTTAAAGATACCTAATGTTGTATTAAAGCCCTTGTTTAAGATATTGGAAGGAGATCCAGATTTAAATTCAGTGAGGAGTCTGACCCCTGAGGCTAGACAAGCCTTATCTATTGTAGAAAAGGAGCTGAGTAAAGCGCAATTAATGAGATGTAAGGAGGGAATGCCCATCAACCTTTTGGTACTGCAAACAGAAATGCAGCCCACTGGTTTAGTTTGGCAGGAAGGACCTTTGCTCTGGATTCATCCAAGAATATCCATGGGTAAGACTGTGGAACATTATCCAACTGCAGTAGCAAATTTGGCATTGGTAGGAGTTCAACAATGTTTGCAACATTTTGGATGTCAACCGAGTATACTGGTTACTCCCTATGATAGTCATCAGCAAAAGGTTTTGGTAGCCACAGTGGATGAATGGGCCATTCTGTTTTGCAGCTTTAATGGCATAATAGATAATCATTATCCAAAACATCCATTGGTTACCTTTTATAAAGCTCATGCTGTTGTGTTTCCTAAGATAGTGCAGGAAAGGCCCATTTCAGGAGCGGTGAATGTGTTTACAGATGGGTCCAAAACTGGATGTGGAGCCTATCTTATTGAATCTCAACAACCGGTTCTTAGGCAATATCAACCCGGAGCACCCCAATTGGTGGAGTTACAAATTGTATTAGAAGTATTTAAAAATTGTCCTTTTTCCTTCAATTTAATTTCTGATTCTCAGTATGTGGTTAATACGGTTAAAGGATTAGAAGTTGCAGGACAAATTCGATCGCATAGTCCTATATTTGAATTGGCCGCTACATTGCAGCAGCTCATTTGGCAGTGCTCCACTCCAGTGTATATTAATCATATTCGCGCCCATACAGGGCTCCCAGGACCTTTGAGCACAGGGAATGATGTTGTGGATGCCTGCACGCGAATGCAATTTGTGTTTCTATCCACCACCTTAGAATTGGCCAAAGCCTTTCATGATAAGTTTCATGTTAATTCTAGTACCTTGCAGAAAAGGTTTCATATCTCTAGGGCTGAAGCACAAGACATAGTTGTCTCCTGTGGGCATTGTGCTGTGTTCCAACATCCTCCTTCTTTTGGAGTGAATCCTCGGGGCCTATTGCCCCTTCAGGTGTGGCAAATGGACGTTACTCATGTTCCTGAGCTTGGAAAGCTTAAATATGTTCATGTCTCAGTGGATACCTGCTCAGGTATCATACATGCCACACCTATGTCAGGGGAAAAAGCAATTTATGCTATCCAGCATTGTCTCGATGCCTGGGCTGCCTGGGGTAAACCCCAACAGCTTAAAACAGATAGGACCTGCTTATACTGCAAAGACCTTTATGTCCTTTAGTCAACAAATGGAAGTGCAAGTAAAGCATGGCTTGCCCTATAATCCTCAAGGGCAGGGGATTATTGAAAGAACCCATAGAACCATCAAAGAGATGTTATACAAACAAAAGGGGGGAATAGGCTATAGCCGCACCTCTAAGATGAGACTTTCTTTAGTTCTTTATACTTTAAATTTTGTAAATTTGAATAAAGATGGCCATGCAGCAGCAGATAGACATGTTCAAAGAGTACCTGGCCTACAAGGATATGCCAGGTGGAAAGATGTGCTTATAGGCACATGGAAAGGACAAGATCCGGTGTTGACGTGGGCGAGAGGGTCTGTTTGTGTGTTTCCACAGGACCAGACGGAACCTCTTTGGGTGCCGGAGAGATTGGTGAGACGCTGCAAGAATGAGGCTCCTGATCCAGTTGCCCCTGTGGATGTGGTAGATGATCCCACAAGCACAAAGGATGGAGCCGAGATGAGAGATCCTTTCGGTATTCCAGAAGCCGATACCAGCTCGACATGACATTCAAATTTTTCCACGCTTTTTGATCCCTGAATTCCCCTTAAAGAGATAGCCCCTCTGGCTATCTATCCCTTGCTTCAGGGAAGATGAGCAGGGATGAGAGCCCTGAGATGTATGCTTGTTATAGTGTGTGTGTGTTGTGTGTTTGGCACATGTGTTAGGTGTAGAGTGTGCGGGCCCACACTTTCGCCATGGTAGCATGGCTTTTGCTGCAGTGGAGGCGGGACAATCTCTTCAGATTCAGTTTGCCGCTCTAAAAGAAATTATGCTGCGTTATGCCGTGGGGTGTGAGGCAAAGCACTGCACAGAGGATAGCTTGCTGTTGGCATCCTGTGGAAGGCACGTCTGATTGCATGAAGGTTCAGTGTCCTAGTTCCCTTCCCCCAGGAAAAACGACACGGGAGCTGGCCAAGACCTCTCTGGGTGATGAGCCTAAGGGATGGTTTTGTGTAGGGCCCCTATACTTGCACACTGGGGATCAGACCTCTACCTTCACCCATGAGGCTTGCTTGCAGCAATTAAGATCTGGCCATAGATTCATCAACATCCTGGCCTTTTGATGCACCTGCCACAAGCAAAACACAATCTCCCCAGGTGTGGCTTGGCATAATAGAGAGGTAGTCAGTGATAAGACTCCCTGGGCATGTCACCAACCTAAGACAGGGATCAA
Source organism: Mus musculus (assembly GCF_000001635.26). Taxonomy (NCBI): domain Eukaryota; kingdom Metazoa; phylum Chordata; class Mammalia; order Rodentia; family Muridae; genus Mus; species Mus musculus. The sequence goes on along the minus strand of NC_000073.6, from coordinate 85,279,539 downwards.
ACCAATGCTGTTTGTCACCCAAGGACAGGTAAGGGGCATGGCTGTGGGGGGCTATCTACAGACATCCTCTCTGCCAGAAAAGAAAAAAGGGGGAGATGTTAGGAGCGGGTGTGGCGGCAGTCCCAAAGGCACCAGGGACTGTAGCTAAGTTGTATGACTTGCACCTGACTTCCTCATATAAGCCACAAACATCTTGAGAGCTGCGCAGGTGCACCAGGATACCGGTAAATCCAGTTTGGTGGAGATATGCCCCTGCTGCCCTGATTAGCTGAAGCTGCATGCCTGTGGCCTGCTGTGCATGGATGAGAGTATAAAAGGAGTGAGAGGCCCAGGGTTTGGGGGAGATATAAACAAGAAGAATCAGGACTGAATAAACTGCTGTTAGAAGGACTGGTGGTCGTGTCGTTCTTGCTGGTTGAGAGCGGACGCAACACAGATCAGCCCCTCATTAATTTCCATTCTCACTCCCAGACATCTCTGACACTCAAACCATAGTTTTTCACCATCACTTTACCCCCTTACTCCCACTTTAACAATTTTTTTCCATCTTAATTCACTTCCTAAGACTATTTAGTTGCAATTTCTGTGTAATATTTGTACATCCACATTTGGAAACAGCATATTGCCCAGCTTCTTTGGGTCAGTGGATTGTAGCATGGTTATTCTGAAATTTATGGCTAATTTCTACGAGTAAATGAGTACATAAGATCCATGTCTTTTTTTTGCTCTAGCCTAACTCACTCAGGGTGATGTACAAAAATTCAATTCATTTGCTTGAATATTTCGAGATATGTGGCTTTTGCTAGCTGAATAGTATTCTTTTGTGTAGGTGTGCCTTTTTTTTTTTTAATCCTTCAGTTGAGGGAAATATTGCTTGTTTCTTGTTTCTGGGTATGTTGAATAAAGCTGAGATGAACATAGTTGAACAAACCTCTCTGTGGTACATTGGGACAACTTTTGGGTATATTAGCAGGAGGGGTATAGCTTGGAAATAAAGTAGCAGCATTCCTAGGTTTCTGAGAAAACATCAAATTGATTTTCAAAGTCCTTGTACAATTTTGCACTGCCACTAACAATGGAGGAACTTTTTTTTTTTTTCTACATGGTCTCGACATCATGTGCCACCACTTGAGATATTTTTTTTTTATTATACCCATTCTCTCAGGTGTAAAATGGTATCTCAGGACTCTTTGATTTGCATTTCACTGATGGTAGGTTGTTAACATGAGGTCTAGGTTTGTCATAGCCTAAATAATACATGATCATGGAAAAGAGACTATATAACATGGGTAAGTGCTATATTCTGCCCCACACCAGTTACACCTCTTTATGTTCAATAACCTGAGTGGAAACTGTCCTCGTCAATGTGGAGACACTCTCAAATTTCAAATGATCACTTTCTGTTCTAGCATCAGTCTGTCTTGTTTAGGTATATTCATGTAAATGACTCAGCCAATAGGACAGCCAAAAGTTATCCATTCATGCCAATTGCTTAGTTACCAAAGATGGCAACTTCAGTCTATGTTCTTTGTTAAGTGCAGTCCTCAAAAGCATCAACCTTATACATCCAGGTGATTTCCAAGGAAATGTATTTCCATACTGCCCATCAAATACTTTCTAAATCCAGCTCTTTGTCTCCATCTCCTGTCTCTCCATAACCTACAAAAGATCACTTCCTTTCCTGTCTTCTTGGTCCCCAATAAGAAAAATGGTATATTTCTTCTTCGCAGAGAGATGTACCTTTTACTGTTCAGACTTCTTCTGTACATAACTCGCTGGGCTTAAGCTTTGTAGCTTCTTATCATTTATTTAACAGTGATTGTCCAATTTTGAGCCAACATATACAATAGTTTCTGTCACTGGGTTATTTTATTCATATTGAATTCTTTTTTTTCCATTCATTTTGAACAAAATTTCATAAAGTCATTTTATTTAAACAGGTGAGTCATCCTGCATTATGTAGATGTAATATATTTTCTTTATCTTTTATTGAGTTGAAGTACATTTAGGTTGTTTTCATTTTCTGGTTCTTTTAAATAAAACTAAGAAGAACATAATAATGAATGTTGTTTTTGTTAGGTAGAATATATTTTGGGTGCATATGTAAGGGTGTTAAAGATCGGTTTGAGGATAAATCTAATGCCAATTTTCTTGGAAATTTCTATATTAATTTCCATAGTTGTTCTCTAAGTTCACATTCACATCTGCAATGAAGGTATATTCCCCTTGACCCAAATTGTTACCATTATGAGTAATGTCTATTATTATTATTATTATTGTTATATAAATTATATGTAAATGTTGTTATAACATGTTTTTAATTTTCATTGGATATTTTTTATTTACATTTCAAATGTTATTCCCTTTCCTGTTTTTTCTTGCCTTTAACCATCTTCTGCACCTGCTTATATATGGATGTTTCCCTTTCCACCCATCAACTCTCTACTTCCTCCCCTGGCATTTCTCTACACTGGGACAATGAGCCTTCACAGGAAGAAGGGCCTTTCCCCCCTTGGATGCCCAACGAGGCCATCCTCTGCTACATATAATGCTGGAATCATGCGTCCCTCAATGTGTACTTGAGCTCTGTGTGGTCTATCTGGTTGATAACACTGCACTTCCTATGGTGTTGCAAACCCCTCTAGCTCCTTCAGTCCTTTCTCCAACTCCTCCATTGGGGAGCCCGTGCTCAATCCAATGGTTACATGAGAACCTCTGTCTATGTATTTGTCAGATTCTGGCAGAGCTTCTCACTAGACAGGTATATCAGATTCCTGTCAGCACACACTTCTTAGCATCCAAGATAGTCTCTAGGTTTTGTGTCTATATATAAATGAGATGGGTCCCCACAATGGGTATTCTCAGTATGGCCATTCCTTCAGTCTCTGATTCACATCTTGTCTCTGTATTGGATCCCAGGAATATGTTCCCCATTCTAAGAAGGACTGAGACATCCACACTTGGTTAGCTATAACCTTGCTATAAATTGTCTTTAAAAACTTTAGGTGTGTTTCTTACAAAAGGAATTTTGCCAGTATTTATCTTGGCTATAAAACTGTTGTAAATTGTCTTTAGAATCTTTAGGTATGTTTCTTGCATTAGGAACTGCACCAGTATTTATCATGATGAGGTATATAATATTTTCCATGTGTTCTTAAATTTTGTTTAGCAAGTATTTTATTGAATAATTTAACAGGTTTATTTTTTACAGAAATTAATCTATAATCCACTTTCTCCGTTGAACCTTTATGTAACTTGTGTATTAAAGTAAACTATAGATTCGGAAAATGAGCAGGGAAATGATCCTTCTGTATCTATTTTGGGAATAATTTGGGATGTACTGGTGTTATGTGTTTGAAATTCTGGTTGAAATTTTACCTAGAACCAATTTGGACATAGGCTTTGTTGTGTTTGGGAGTATTTAAATGAGTGATTCTATTTCAATGGGGGGCATTGGTCTATGTAAATTGCATGACTGGCCATGACTTCAGTTTGGTAAGTGTAACATATCAGAAAAATAATCATTTTTGTTAGAATTTATTAGATTTTGTGGAGTGCTAGATTTTTTAAACTGTGTCCTAATAATTCCCTTTGATATCTGCTATTTTCTTTTTTCATTATTTATTTATTTATTTGTGTATTCATTTACTATTTTGTATGTTTTTTTATGACCTTTTCATTGGCTGGATAATTGTCAGCCTATCTTGTTGAATTTATTAAAAAAGTATATTTCCTGAATCTCTATGTCATTACCTTTTCATATTATTAATTTCATCCTTTATTTTCATAATTTATTGCCATTTAATTTTCTTTGGTATATTTAAAAATTTTGTTGTTGTTTCTGAGCCATTAGATGTCCTGTTAACTTGCCAGTATGAGATATCCCTAAATTTTTGAGTAAATACTTCATGCTATTAACTTTTCTTTTACCAGCTATTTCATTTTGTCCCATATATTTAAAATTGTTTTGTACAAATTTTCATTGAATTATTGAAAGTCAACATTTTTTTATTTTTGTCTTGATCCATTAATTCATTAAACTAAGGGTTGTTTATTTCGCATGAGTTTGTAAGCCTTCTGTGGTTCCCTTTTTATATGATGCCCATCATTAACACATGGTCTTCAGCTAGGGTGTAATGAGTTATTTAAATTTTCCTGCATCTTTTGAAACTTGTCTTGCTTTGGAGTAGGTAGATTTTTTAGAAAACTGTGTGAGTTGCTAAAAAAGAAGTTTATTCTTTAATGTTTATCATAATAATCTGTATATATTTGTTATATTAATTTGACTTACACGATTAGTTAACAATAGTATTTTTCATTTTAAACTTTTTCTAGATGAATTGTCTACTGCTTTGGGTATGTAGATGAAGCTGTGTGTATCTGCATCTGTATTGGTCAGTCTTTAGCTGAACTTCTCTGTTACAGCTACATCAGGTTCCTATTAGCAAGCATTTCTTTGCATCAGTAATAGTGTCTGGGTTTGGTGTCTGCAGAAGGGATAGATGCATAGATGGGTCATTCTCTTGATGACCTTTCTTTTAATCTACTCCACTCTTCTTCATCCCTGCACTTTCTTTAGACAAGCAGAATTCAGGATTATTATGTTTGAAATGGGTGTGTGGCCCTATTGCTCAACTGGAGGTCATGTCTATCCACTAGATGTGGTCTCTACAGGGTCCCTTCTAGATTGCTCTTTCCCTCTACTTCCAAAGATTATTTCATTCCCCCTTCTGAGTAAGACTGTAGCATCCACACTTTGGTGTGATATTCTTTCTTCTTGGGTTTCATATAGTATAAGAGGTGTATAGTGGGAATTCCCCAGGTTCTTTTTGGACAATATCCACTTATAATAGATTACATGCTCTGTGTGTGTGTGTTTGGCTGGGTTACCTCACAAAAGATGACAATTTTACATTCCATCCATCGGCCTCTGAATTTTGTGAAGAGATTGTTTGAAATAGTTAAGTTGTATTCCATTGTGCAAATATACCACATTTACTGTACCCGTTCCTCTGTTGAGAGTACCTCTAGTTTGTTTCCAGCTTCTGCCTATTACAAATAAGACTGCTATGAACTTAGTGGAGCAGGTGGCCTTCCTATATGTTGGAGCACCATTTGTGTATATACCCTGCAGCTGTATAACTGGGCCTTCAGGGAAAATAATTTCCAATTTTCTGAGGAACCACAGACTTATTTCCAGAGTGGATGTAAAAAGATCACAATCCCAGCAGCAATGGAAGATTATTCCTCTTTCTCCACAACCATGTCAGCATTTGCTGTCACCTGAGTTTTTGATCTGAGCCATTCTGGTGGGTGTGAGGTGGAATTTCAGGGTTGTTTGATTTGCATTTATTTGATGACAAAGGATATTGAACATTTTTTAATTTTATACGATATTATTTATTTACACTTCAAGTGTTATCCCCTTTCCCAGTTTCTCCTACAAACCCCCCATCCCATTCTCTCTGCCCTTGCTTCTATGCTGGTGCTCCCCCATTTACCCACTCCATTTCTGGAAGGGATTCGAACCTTCTCAGAACAAAGGGCATCTCCTATCCCGAGCTTTTGTCCCTGCCAGCAAGAACACACTCGGGACAACCGGAATCTTCTGCTGCAAAAGCTGTATTTCTTCTTCAGGAGGGAAGACCCTGACCCCAGAAAATGGAGTCACTTATATAGCCCTCAGCCATGGCCTTTCAGCACCTGATATGGTGTGTCAGCTCCTGATTTGTTGCTTGCCCATCACCCCACTACTACGCCCCGAGATGGGCAGTGACTAGGAGTGAGTTCACTCTCGCACCTGCACATAAGGCTTGTTTACTAGTTAGGCGCAGTGGAAGCCAGCGCTATCTTATAATGGCGATTGCTCATGGCACAGCTCTCCACAATCTCCTCTTATTGTTGTCCAACAAGGCTGTCCTCTGCTACATATGTGGCTTGAGCCATGGGTCCCACCATATGAACTCTTTGGTTTAGTTCCTGGGATTTCTGGATATCTGGTTGGATGATATTGTTCTTTGTATAGGTTGCAAACCCCTTCAGCTCCATCGGTCCTTCCCACATTGGGATCACCTTCTCAGACCAATGTTTGGCTGCAAGCATCCACTTCTGTATTTGCCAGCCTTTGTCAGAACCTCTCAGGAAACTATACCAGGCACATGACAGCAAGCTCTTCTTTAAGTGCTTCTCAGACATTTGAGAATCCTCAATTGAGATTTATCTGTTTAGCTTTGTTCCCCATTTTAATAGAGTAATTTGGTTCTCTGCAGTCCTACATATTGAGTTCTTTATATATTTTGGATGGTAGCGCATTTTAGATGTCAGGCAGTTAATGTCTTTTCCTAATAACTGGGTTAGCATTTTCTTTTATTGACAATGTCCTTTGCCTTACAGAAGCTATTCAATTTTATGAGGTTCTCAAATCTTTATCTTAGACCATGAGCCTGGGTGTTCTGTTCAGAAATTTTTCTCTTCTCCAATATATTTGAGGTTCTTTCCCACTTCCTTTTCTATTAGATTCATTTTATCTAGTTATGTGGAAATTGTTGATCCACTTGGACTTGAGCTTCGTACAAAGAGATAAAATTTGCTCAATTGCAGTTTTCAAAACTTACGTGCAGTATCATATCATCTACAAATACTGTTATCTTGACTCTGTCCTTTCCAGTTTGTATTATGTTAATCTCACTTTGTTGTGTAATTGTTATGGCTATAATTCCAAATAATATATTTGATAGATTGAGGAGAGTGTAAAGCCTAGACTTGTTCCTGATTTTAGTGGGATAGCTTTAAGTTTCTCTACATTTAGTTGGATATTGGTCATTGGCTTGCTCTATATTGCATTTACTATATTTAAATATGGCCCTTGATTTCCAGGTTTCTCCAATACTTTTTAGCAGGAAGGGCTCTGGTATTTTGTGAAAGACTCTTTGAGAATCTAATGAGATGATCACATTGTGTTTTTTAAAATATATTTTGAGTTTGTTTATATAGTGTATTATGTTGATGGATATACAAATATTGAACCATCTCTGTATCACTGAGATGAAATCTTCTTGATCATAGTGAATGACCTTTTGATATGTTCTTTTATTCAGTTCGCATTAATTTTATTGTGTATTTTTACATCAATATTCATGAAGGAACATGTTTTTAAGTTCTCTTTCTTTTTGGTCTTTGATAAAGGTATCAGTTTAATTGTGGATTCATAGTATTTACTTGGTAGTGATCCTCCTACATCTTTTTTATGAACAAGTGTGAGAAGTAATGATATTAGGTCTTGTTTTGAAGGTCTGAATCAATCCTAAAAAAGACCAACTGTTCCTGGAGAATGGGTCTATCTCTCTACTGGAGATGGAATCTTCCAGTTCCCTCTCCTATTTGTTAGGCATTTTGGCTAAGGTAGTTTGATTAAGTCCTGAGAGACTCCAAGGAGGCTGAACATTTTCATTCCTTTCCTGACCCTCTGGCTCTGGTTTCTCTCCTATTCCCAAACTCCCATACCTGATCCTTTCCCCCCCAACCCAGCTCCCTTCTCCCATCCTGGTCTCTCCCTCTCACTGTAAGTCATGATTAATTACCCCTTCTAAGTGGGATTGAAGCATCCTTACTTGGTCATTCATTATTGTTAAATTTAATGCAATCTGTGAGTTGCATAAGGGTATTCTGTGCTTCTTGACTTATATACACTTATGGGTAAATATATACCATGGTTCGCATTTTCAGTCTTGGTTACCTTGACAGGATGATACTTTCTAGTTACACCCATTTTCCTGGAAGATTCATTATGTCCCCATTTTTAATAGATGAATAGTATTCCATTGTGTATATGAAACATATTTTCTATATCTTCTTCAGTTGAGAGACATCTGTGTTTTTTTCCAAGCTTCAAACTATTACAAATAAGGCTACTATGAATAAAGGGGAGCACATATCTATAGATATGGTGGATCATTTTTGGGTATGTGTCCAGGAGTGTTATAGCTGGATCTTAAAGTCGAAAATGTTCAACTTTCTAAGGAGCTGACAAATTATGTTCCAGTGTGGTTTTAACAGTATACAATTCCAGCAGCAATCCAGGAATATTATACTTTCTCCATATCCTTGCCAGCATATGCTGTAACTTGATGTTTTTATCTTAGCCATTCTTATTGGTGTGAAGTGGAATCATATGATCGTTTTGATTTGCATTTCACTAGTGACTAAGGAGTTTGAACACTTGTTTAGGTGTTTCTCTGCCATTCAAGATTTTTCTGCTGTGAATTCTCTGCTTAGCTCTGAACTCCATTTTTTAAATTGATTATTGTTTCTTGGAGGTCAACTCCTTGAGTTCTTTATATATTTTGGATGTTAGTCCTCTATCAGTTGTAGGGTTATTGAAGATATCTTACCACTCTGTAGGTTGCTAATTTGTTTTATTGGCTGTCTTTTGTCTTACAGAATCTTTTCAATCTCATGAGTTCCCATATATCAATTGTTGCTCTTCAGGCCTAAGCCATTGACAGTCTGCTTAGAAAATTTAAATTTTCCCTTGTACCAGTGACTTTGAGGCTATTTCTTCTTTCTCTTTTATTAGATTAAGTATAAGAGGTTTTATGTTGAGGTCCTAGATCTACTTGTATTTGAGCTTTGTGTAAGGTGATAATGAAGAATCTTTTCTCATTCTTCTATATACAGACCAACATGGAGTCCATCAAAATTTATTGGAGATGTTTTCTTTTTTTCCACTCTGTGTTTTTTGGCCTCTTTGTTAAATTTCAAATTTCAAGTGTCCTTAGATGAATGGGCTTATTTATGGATCATCCATTCTATTTAATTCATTGAACTGTGTCACTGTACCAATACCATGTGAATATATTCTATATATAGTAGAGCTAGAGGTCAGGAGTGGTGATTCCAATAAAAGATCTTTTATTCTTCAGAATTTTTTGGCTATCATGATTTTTTTGTTTGTCCAGATGAAGTAGAGAATTGGTCTTTCCATGACTTTGAAGAATTGTGTTGGAATTTTGATGAGGATTCCACTGAATCTAGATTGGTTTTGGCAAGATGGCTACTTTTAGTATGTAATCATACTAATCCAATAGCATGGTAGATCTTTCCATTTTCTGAAGTCTTCTTCAATTTCTTTCTTCAAAGGTTTGAAGTTCTCATACTGATCCTTTACTTTCTGAGCAAGAATTACAGCATGATATTTGTGGTTATTGTAAAGGTTGTTGTTTCAGTAATTTCTTTCTCAGCCTCATTGCCATTCGAATAAAGGAAGGCTTTTGATTTGTTTGAGTTAACATTATTGACTTTGCTGAGGTAGTTTCTCAGCTAGAGAAAGTATTTTTTTTTTTTGGTAGAATTCTGTGCTTTGCTTTTGAATACTACAATAGTATCTGTATGTAATGATAACTTGTTTTCTTCCTGTTCAATTGGTAACCCATTTATATATTTTTGTTTTCTAATTGCTTTAGCTAGAACTTTGAATACTATAATTAATGGTTACGAAAGTGTGCGCTACTTTGTCTTGTCCCTGACTTTAGTGTGACTGATATATGCTTCTCCCCATTTAATTTGTTGATGGATGCTGAATTTCTGATCACTCCAAAAATTTAACATGAAAGGGTGTTGGATGCAGTCAAAGGCTCTTTCAGAATCTAATCAGAAGATCATGTGATTTTTTCCCTTTGGTTTGTTTACATAGTGTATTATGTTGATATATTTTCTTATATTGAATAATCGCTGAATCACTGGGAATAAACCTACTTGATAATTGTGATTATTTTGATGTGTTCTTAATTTGGTTTGTGAGAATGTTATTGAGTATTTTTGAATAGAAATTCATAAACAAATCCTGTCTTAAGTTCTCTTTCTTTCTTGGGACTTTGTGTGGTTTAGGTATCATAGTAACTGTGGCCTCATAAAAGGATTTAGTATACTTTCTCTTTCTTTTTCATGGAATATTTTGAGGAGTATTAGTATTATGTCCTCTTTGAGGGTCTAATAGAATTCTGCACTGAAATCATCTGGCTCTGTGCCTTATTTGCTTAGGCAATTTTTAATTACTACTACTAATTCCTTAGTGGATATGGGACTGTTATAATATTATGCCTGATACTAATTTAAGTATAGTAGGACATCATATCTATGTAGATAGTCACCAAATTCAACTACATTTTCCAGTTATGTTGAGAATAGTCATTCGTAGTTATGTTGGCTGTGGCATCCAACTCTGTATTTGTCAGGCACTAGCAGAGACTCTAAGGAGATTGCTATATCAGGCTCCTGTCTATCAGCAAGCACTTACTGGCATCCACAATAGTATCTGGGTTTGCTAACTATATGTGATAGATCTCCAGGTAGGGCAATCTCTAGATTGCCTTTCCTTCAGTCTCTGTGTCACACTTTGTCTCTGTATCTCCTCTCATGATTAATTTTTTCTCCTTCTAAGAAGGACCAAAGTATCCACACTTTGATCTTGTCTTTTCTTGAGCTTCATGTGGTCTGTAAATTAAATCCTTTGTATTCCAAGCTTCTGGGATAATAGCCTCTTATCAGTGAGTACATACCATGAGTGTTCTTTTGTGATTGGATTATCTCACTCAGGATGATATTTTCTAGTTCAATCCATTTGCCTAATAATTTCTTGAATTCATTGTTGTTAATAGCTGAGTTGTTCTCCATTGTATGGATGTACAACATTTTCTTTTTCCATTCCTCTGTTGAGGGACATCAGGGTTTTTTCCAGCTTCTGGCTATTATAAAAAATAATTGCTATGAACATAGTGGAGCACGTGTCCTTATTACATGTTGGCACATCTTCTGGGTATATACCCGAGTGGTATAGCTGAGTCCTTAGGTATTGCAATGCCCAATTTTCTGAGAAACCACCAAATTTATTTCCATAATGGTTGGACCACCATACAATGCCTGGGACAATGGAGGAGTATCCCCCTTTCTCCACATTCTCAGCAGCATTTTTGATGTGAGCCATTATGACTGGTGTGAGCTAGAATCTCAGGATTTTTTTTTGATTTGCATTTCCCTGATGACTAAAAGTATTGAGCATTTCTTTAATTGCTTTTCAGCTATTCAGCAATAATCAGTTGTGAATTCTTTGTTTAGCTCTGTACCCGATTTTTAATAAGGTTATTTGGTTCTCTGGATACTAACTTCTTGAGCTTTCTGTATATATTGGATATTAGCCCTCTATCAGATGTAAGATAATTAAAAACCTTTTCCCAGTGAGTTGGTTGACGTTTTGTGCTATTATTCTTTGTGCTCAAAGAATAATCAGGGTGAGAAAGAAATTAGGCAAACAACATCCTTCATAAAAGTCACTATAATATAAAATATGTTTGTGTGACTCAAACAAATCAAGTAAAATATATGTATGATGAGAACTTCAAATCTCTTTTAAAAAATTGAAGAAAATATCAGCAGATGGAAAGTTCTCCCATGCTCATAGATTGACAGCATTAATACAGGAAAATGGCCATCTTGTCAAAAGCAAGCTACAGATTCAATGCAATCCCATCAAAATTCCAACTCAATATTTCATGGAGTTAAAAAGTGATATTTTTTAAATTAATCTGGAATAACAAAAAAAATCAGGATAGTGAAAAGTATTCTGAAGAATATAAGAACTTTTGCAGAATCACCATCCCTTTCCTCAAGCTGTAGTACAGAGCAATCTTAATAAAAACTGCATAGTGGTGGTACAGTGACAGGGAGGTAGATCGATGGAATAGAATTGAAGACCCAGAAATGAACGCACACTACTATTATCACTTGATATTTGACAAGGGTACTAAAATTATCCAGTGGAAAAAAGACAGTATTTTCAACAAATGGTGCTGGTTCAATTGGTAGTCAGCACATAGAAGAATTCAAATTCCTTGATCCTTATCTCCTTGTAAAATATTCAAGTCCAAGTGACTTAAGCACCTCCATATAAAACCAGATACACTAAAACTAATAGAAAATAAAGTGAAGAGTCTCAAGGACATGGGAACTAGGGAAAGTTTTCTGATCAAAACACCAATAGATTAAAATGGTTGCTCGTAATTAAGAAGAGTTGCAAAGAAGATGCCTGAGGCCATAGCACCCTGCCTATCTCTCAGGAGGTCCACAATCACACATTTGAGACTCCTGTCCAAATTTTCATACCAGCTTATAGAGTCACAGATCCCAGGTGACTCTGGACCCTCTTGCCCTACTGAGGAGTTCAACATTCCTTGAGGTCTGTGTCTACTCACTCAGCCTGAGTGTCTACCATGAGGTCTGCAGTAATCATCAATACATCCTTTCTGACTCCCAGGAAGACTACAATAACAAGGGATGAAAGATATCTACTACAACCAGTGTCATAATAAATTAGTATATCACTCACATCTACAATTTTGACAGATCCTGTCAATGGAGCACAAGCCTTCCTGACTCACAGAAGGTTAACATGGAACAGAAAAACTGAGGTCTGTCCTAAACAGATACTCAGAAGGTCATTGAGAGTCAGAGACACAGGAGGTCTCCCTGCCTCCAACAAGGAACAAAATTGACTGCCTTCAAGGAGACCAGCTGAAACAAATGTCACAGAGCATTAACTGCCCGCCCCCCAAGGAGGCCAGCTCTAGTCAGAGGGACCCAGGCAAGATAACACCAGAGATAACCAAATGGGTATAGGCAAGTGCAAAAACATAAGTGACAGAAACCAATGCAATTTAGCACTATCAGAACCCAGTTGTTCCACGACAGCCATCTCTTAATCCCCTAACTGGACTGAAAATCAAGGTTTTGACAAAAAGTCCCATCTCATGAAGAAGATAGAGGTCTTTGATTTAAATAACTCCCTGAAAGAAATAAGGGAAACAGATGAAAACAGATTGAAGCCCTTAAAGAGGAAACAAATAAATCCCTTAAAGAAATACGGGAAAATACTAACAAGCATGTGAAGGAATTGAACACAATGATCTGAGTAGTAAAAGTAAAGAAATCACAAAAGGAGGCAGGCATGTAGATGGACAACTTAAGAATTAGAATAGGAGCTAGAGACACAAGCGTCAACAACAGAATGCAAGAGATAGAAAAGAAATTCTCAGCCATAGAGGATGCAATAGAGGATGTTGGTCACATTGGTTATAATGAGAATATAAGAGAAAAAGGCTCCTAATCCAAAATATCCAGGGAATTCTCTAAACAATCTGAAGACAGACCTAAGGATGATAAGAGTAGCACAGGATGAGGATTCTCAGCACAAAGGGCCAGAAAACACCAACAAAATTTTAGAAACAAATTTTCCCAGCAACCCCCCCCAAAAAAAGAGAGAGAGAGATGGTCATAAATGTAAAAGAAGCATACAAACACCAGAAAGGTTGGACCCTGCCCCCAAAATAGTTTTCATCTCATATAATAACCAAAACACTTAATGCTTAGAACAAAGAAATATTATTAAAATGTGTGACAGATACACCAAGTAAAACAAGAAGGCAGACCTATAAGATTACAGCAGATTTCTCCACAGAGACACTAAAAGCCAGATGATCATGGATAGATGTCAAGCAGAACATAAATGCGAACCCAGACTAATATATCCAGAAAACTCTCAATCTCCATAAATGGATAAATAAAGTTATTCTCTGATAAAGTGAACTTTAGACAATATCTTTATGTTAATCCAACACTACAGAGGACAGTGAAAAGACCCCCCACAATGAAGTGTAACTACCTCCAAGTATCTCTAATATCAATAACTTAATTCCATAATAAAAAGACACAGGCTAACAGAGTGGATACATAAACATTTCCCCTCTGAATACCCTCTATCCCATTCCCCCTCCCCTTGATGACCAACTCACACACTCCTGCTTCCCTGTCTGAACATTAACTTACACTGAGGCATCAAGCCTTCTCAGCATCAAGTACCTCTCCTTCCACAGATATCCAACCTGGCCATCCTCTGCTCCATATGCAGCTGAAGCTAAGGGCCCCTCCATGTGTACTCTTTGGTTTGTAGTTTACTCCCTGGAAGCCCTGGGGTTACTCTTTGGTTCATATAGTTGTTCCTACTATGTAAGAGAATCATTACTATACCTCTAATCACACCCTGAAACTAACACAATGATTGTAGAGTTCAATACCCTTTATCCATTCCTCATCTGAGGAGAAATTAGTTTTATTTATTTTTTTCAGTTTCTCGGTATATACTTCCAAAGGCAGAAGAGAAAACAGTGAGTGGTCTGCAACTAACTGACACAAGAGAAGACTTTATGAACAGAAGACTTTTAGTGCAAACTTAATAATTCAGACTTTATGATACTAAAATGGTTCTGTACAGCAAAGGACAACATGATGCACACTAAATGGCAATATATACACCGGGAAACATCTTGACCCATTATATCCAACAGAGTTTAGTTTTTCAAGTATAAAGTGTACTAAAACTGAGTATCAAGAAATTAAATAACCCTATTTGAAAATGGAATAGAGAGTCTATTGTTCTATAGAATGCCATAATAATATCTTGTACCACATGAAAATCCCTACCAGATAACAAGAACACTACTTAATTCTACACCACTTCCCAAACAGTACACTTTCCCCTCCTGTTCATATTCTGAAAGCTAAATCAGGAATCAGAATCTCAGAGGGTATCCACATTCTCAGGTAAGAACCTTTCTACAGCTGACAGTACTTCTTAAAAACCTATGCAGATGTCTAAAGAACATATCCTCCACTAGTCTTCATACCACAAGCTACATAGGTAACCAAATTCTAGTAGGCATGCCAATTCCCAGATCCCCATGGGTCATATTGGCCACCATTACCTAGAAGGTAGATCATATTGGAGCTAAGGAGTTACTTGTCACCAGAAACAAAGGCCAGTCACGAGAGAAGACCAGAGAAGAAACAGAAAATAAGGGAAGAACCTATCCAACAGATATAAACTTATGTCTTTATATTTAAGTGTATAATTACCTCAGTTCCAACTGAAAAAGTAGCCAGAAATTGGAAATAACCCAGATGCCCTTCAATTGAAGTATCGATTCAGAAAATGTAGTTCATTTAGACAGTGGGATATGAAGCAGCTATGACAAACAAGAACTTCATGAATTTTTCATGAACATTGATGTAACTGGAAAGTATTCTGAATGAGATAACACATATACAAAAAGACATACATGTTATTCATTCAGTTATAAGTTGATAATAATCCAAATGAACAAGATAGCAATACTACAGTCCATAAACCCAAAGAAGCTAAAGAAGGAGGGCCAAGTGTGCATGCTTGAAACTCATTTAGAAGTGGGAACAAAATAGTTATAAGAAACAGTTGCAATGAAGGATATGGGTGGAAGAAGTTATGGGGAGAGAAATTAAGAGGTCAGGATCATGTGAAGGTAGAAAACAAAGATAGTTCTAGAGGGCTGGGTGAATGAATATAAATCAGGAACAGGAAGTTGGGAGCAATTCTGGGACTAGCCAGAGGCCTGGGATGGAAGAGGCTTTCAGGAGTCTGTATTAGTATCTTTAGCCAAGACTTCTAGCAGTAGAGATATGGAACCTCATGTAGTCACTCCACTAAAGCCACACAAGAGGAATTAAGATAACCCATCTACAAAATTTGAAGCAAATTTAGTCCTGTCTACAAGAAATGCAGGGCCAAAGATGGATGTACTCTGCATATATATAGTTGATGTGCAGCTAGGTCTTCTTGTTGGACTCATCAATTGAAACAGAGGCTATCCTATCATTTCCTATCTCCAGATATATTGTCCTAACTGGACATACACATCTGAGAGAAAAACTCATCTAGTTCTTCAGAAATTTGATGTGCCAGTGTGTGTGTGTGTGTGTGTGTGTGTGTGTGTGTGTGTGTGTAGGGTGCACCAAGGGCACATCTGCCCACTCTGATAAGAAGTGGAGGAAAACATTGAGGAAGATACTATGGGAGGAGTGGACTGAAAAGACAAGCAAGGGATTGGATTGTAAAGTGAAAAATTAAATGAATTAGTAAGAAAGTATTCAACAAGAGGCAGGGCACAGTGTTATTACTAGATCCATGCTATCTAGGTGGACATTTCAACACATGTAAAGCACAAGAAAATCAGTGTAATTCCAATTTTATGATGATGGTAGTGGTCCTTAAAAGGAAATGAAAAAAAATCTGAGTATGGAGGAAACTATGTTGAGTAATGGATCCAAGAAGGATGGTAAAACAAAACAAAACAAAACAAAACAAAACAAAACAAAACAAAGCAAAACAAAACAAAATGAAACAAAAAAAGTGATATAAGATTAATGAAGCATGTAAATATATCTAAGAAAAAAACAGAAAAAATGTGAAGTTATGAATGAAAAATGCCAACATCATCATCAGAATACAAGTTGTAAATTAGAATATCTTAGCATAGGATATGTAGTATTAACAAAATTGTTATATTAGTTAAAGAAAATGTTAAATCTAATAATTCCTGACACAAAACATCCTGAAAAACTGGGACTATATGAAAAGTACAAATCTAAAATTAATACAAGTAGAGGAAGGACAAGAATCACAACTTAAAGAGCATGAAATTGTTTTCGACAATTTCACACAAAAACCACATTTTCTGACCTTACAAAGGACTTGCTTATAAAGCTATAATTAAAAGCTTACAAAATGCCAAATATGTGGAGCCAGAGAGAAAGTCGGCCTGTCTCAAAATATTAAAAAATTCTAACCACAAAGAACAAGGATACAATATTGAAAATTGGAAAAAAAATGTTAGGTAACATTTAAGGCATACATATTTGATTTACATCTGATTTTTCACTGCTGACTCTGAATCCAGAAGACCCTGGAAAGTTGTCCTACAGGAGCAAAGATACCACAGAATGAAAACAAGTTTACTATAAGCAGAAAACATTTCAATCACCATGAATGAAGAAAGCAAGGTATTTCATAGAAATCTCAATTTTAAACAATATTTACTCACAAATCGATCCCTGCAAAAGGTATTAGATTGAAAATTCTATCCTACAGAGGCTAACAATACACTTGAAAACCCAAGAAACACATAATCTTATACAGCAAAACCCAAAAAAGGAAAGTATATGCTCACTCACACTCATCCACACTAACACACTGCCACCAGCACCAAGAACAATAAAATAATAGGAACTAGGAATCACTAGTATTTATTGTCTCTCAAAATAATGAACTCAATTCCCACTCACTCCCAATAAAACTGTTTAACAGAATAAATGCAAGAAGAGTATCTATCCTTTGGATACATACAAGAAATACACCAGAACATAAATGTAGGTATTACAACAGAATATAGGGTTGGAAAAAAGTTATCCAGCTAGTGGATCTAAGAAGCAAGCTAATGCATCATTTCTAATATCTAACAAAATAATCCTTGAAACAAATCAATCAAAACTGACGGAGCTGTTAAAAAAAGCTTCTCTGTATATTTATAAGCATCTTTTTCTTAAGTTTGGTAACACTTTCTTCTATAATTTTGTTGAAAATACTTTCTGGATCCTCGAGTAGAGACTCCTCAAAATCCTTTATTCCTATAATTCTTAAATTAGGCGTTTTCATGCTATTCCCAAATTCCTGGACTTCTTTGTCAGTAATACTTTTACATTTCACATTTTCTTTGATGGATGAATCAGTTTCTTCTATTCTATCTTCTATGCCTGAAATTCTCGCTTTTTTTTTTCCTTTGCTAGATTTTCCATCTCCAAGATTCTCTCAGTTTGTTTTCTTTATTGCTCATTGCTTCCGTTCCACTTTCAGGTCTTGCACAGTTTTCTTTATTTCCTTCTCCTGAATAATTTTATTTTTATGGATATTTTAGTTGCTTTTTTTTCTTTTTGAACAACTTCTCTTTCTTTCTTATATTTTTTTGCATTTAATTATGGGACTTATGAAGTTCCTCTTGAAAGGCCTCTATCATCTTTATAAAATGGATTTAAAGTCATTTTCTTTTCTACAGTTGTGTTACTATATATATATAGGATTTGCTGTAGTAAGCTTGCTATGCTCTGAAGTTGGCATATTGCCCTGTATTTTGTCGTTTTTCTTCTTCCAAGGGCTTTTTAGCCATCTGGATGCTTTAAGTCATTGGATGTTTCTATTATTATGTTTCTTTCTAAGTAGGTATTGTGATCTGGCATAACATTGATGATTTTAGTGTCATAGTCCTCTGGTGAGTGACAGTGTACTGAGGATCTCTTCCTCTGTTTCTCTTGATGCTGCCATCTTTGAGCAGACCTTTTTACAAAGAATGGGCAGATCAGTATGCCCCTGAAATAATGAACTGGCAGGCTGCTCTGTATAAAATGGACATCAAAGTTGCCTTCTCTACAATAAGTGGTATGCCTATGAGCCCAATGCAGAACAATTTCTTCCAATAGCAACACTGCCTCAAATAGAAGCCACCTTTCCCCACCTTTTACAAGCATGGCCACTCTACCTAGTTAACCTGCTACAAGCTCCAGTCCTTTCCATTGCTCTGAACCTGAAAATAACAGCTTCTGGAAAATCAGTCCTGCCTCAAGTCAGATCCAAAAGCACAAGCAGTAACAGCAGCCAAAGGAACCGCCATAGTCTGTTTTGATCTCACTTGGGTACATTCAGTGGATGTTTAGCGGGTGCTGTGGCAGCTGTGTCTCCAACTGCCTGACAGTCAGCTATGCCAACTTATTCCAGAAGGCATTCTCTGCTCTGTCCATGTTTATCTTTCATTTCTTACCCTTCATTCCCATAAACAGCAATGGCTATGCCAGTACCTGTCATCATGGTTGTGGCTCTGCCTTCTACATCTACTCTTTCCCTAAAATGACAGTGCAACAATAAACCCAGTCTTAGGTGGTCAGTATATATTTGAAAGCTCAAGATTTGTAAAAGATGTCTAAGTCTTACTTCAAGGGCCTGTGACACAAGGACTTTGAAAATATTAATAAAATAGATGATTTTCTAGACACTTACCACATACCAAATTTTAATCAAGATCAGGTAAACAATTTAAACTGGCTGTAACCAATAAAGAAATAGAAACAGTCATGAAAACCCCCCCCTAAACAAAATTATTACTTCAAGTCTTATCGTACAGATCTTTCATTTTTACTTAGGGTCACACCAAGATATTTTATGTTATTTGTGACTATTGTGAAGGGTGTTGTCTCCATAAATTCTTTCTCATCCTGTTTATCCTTTGTGTAGAGAAAGGCCACTGATTTGTTTGGGTTAATTTTATATTCAGCAACTGCCCTGAAGCTATTTATCAGGTTTAGGAGTTCTCTGTTGGAATTTTCAAGGTTGTTTATACATAATATCACATCATATAATATCATAATATTATTTCTAAGAAGAGATAATAGCAGTTCTCTTCAAATTATTGCACTAAATGGAAACAAAGGGAACACTGCCAAAAACACTCTGTCTCTCCAATATCTAAACCACACAAACAGTCAACAAACAGAATTTCAAAATGATTTCTCTTAGAAGTATTGATGAAAAAAATATTCCATTAAATATTCCCAAAACAAATCCAGAAATACTTCAAAGATATCGCCGATCAAGAACACATAGGATTTTTCCCAGAAATGCAGTGATGGGTCAGGAAATGAAATCCATTAATCTACTATCTCTCTCTATATATATATATGTATATATATATATATATATATATTAAAATAAAAAAATCCACTATATTGTCTCATTAAATGCTTAAAACCTTTGATAATCCAACATCCTATTATGTGAAATGTATTAGGGAAATCAGGGATACAGAGGACATATCTAAACATAATCAAAGCAATATAGTCAATAGCCAACTTCAAATTAATAGAGTGAAAGTTAAAGCATTTCCCCTAAAATCAAGAACAAGTCTACCCTATCTATTCAATATAGTACTTGAAGTTGTAGCCAGAGAAATAAGACAATTATAGTAGATTGAGTGTATACAATTTGATAAGGGAAGAAGTCAAAAATTGTTATATTCATATATGTGTATATACATATATACCCCAAAATTCCTCAAAAGAACTCCTTCAGCTAATAAAAATCTCCAGAACTGTTGCTGAATACAAAATTCAATAAAAATAGAACTTTTAAAAATAGCCACAAATAATATAAAACATCTTGGTATAACTCTATCAAAGAAAGTGGAAGATTCATATGACATGAACTATAAGTTCCTAAACAAAGATATTGAAAATATCAGAAGATGGAAATATCTCACATGATAGGCAGGATTCATAGGTTGATAATGGCCATTAGATCACAAATTATTTGCACAAATAATTAAACAAATTTAAATGAATTTGAAAGAGTTATTTTAAACTCTATACTGAAAAAAAAACTGGGAGCACCTGGGGGAACCATCTTGGTTCCCAGATCCCTAAGAGACTAGTCTGCGCAGATGAGAGTGTGGACTACAGAAGCTAATAGCTTCTGGGACAGGCAAAAGCTACACAGCTTCTGGGGCAGATCCCAGTTAGGTCTCCAGACACCCAGCCACCTTCCCTGCCAGAGGAGAGGTGTCCACCCTGCCTGGAAGGGCTTTGCCAGAGCACCTGGGGGAGTTATCTTGGTACCATGATCCCTCAGAGACTAGTCTGTGCAGGTGAGATTGTGGAATACAGAAGCTAACAGCTTCTGGGACAGGCAAAAGCAACACAGCTTCTGGGGCAGACCCTGTTTCTGACCTTCACCTTCTGCCAGGAGGCAGGTCTGAACGCCAGATATCTGTGCACCTTCACTGCAAGAGGAGAGTGTGCCTACAGAAAGGGCTCTGACCACTGAAACTCCAGAGAGAGCTACTCTCCCATGTCTGCTGATAGAGGGTAGAAGAATCACAGGAGGAACAAGCTCTAACCACAGACAACTATAACAACTAACTGCAGAGATTACAAGGTGGTGAAAGGCAAATGTAAGAATCTTACTAAAAGAAACCAAGACCAATCACCATCATCAGAACACAGCACTCCCACCTCAGCCAGTCCTGGGCACGCCAACACACCCAAAAAGGTAGACCAGGATTTAAAAGCATATCTCATGATGATGGTAGAGGACATCAAGAAGGACTTTAATAACTCACTTAAAGAAATACAAAAGAACACTGCTAAAGAGTTACAAGTCCTTAAAGAAAAACAGGAAAACACAACAAAACAGGTAGAAGTCCTTAAAGAAAAAAAAAAAAGAAAAGAAAATACAACCAAATAGGTGATGGAATTGAACAAAAAGATACAAGAACTAAAAAGAGAAGTAGACACAATAAAGAAAATGCAAAGTGAGGCAATGCTGGAGATAGAAACCTAGGAAAGAAATATGGAACCATAGATGTGAGCATCAGCAACAGAATACAGGAGATGGAAGAGAGAATCTCAGGTGCAGAAGTTTCCATAGAGAACATGGGCACAACAATCAAAGAAAATGCAAAATGCAAAAAAGTCCTAAGTCAAAACATTCAGGAAATCCAGGACACAATGAGAAGATGAAACCTAAGGATAATAGGAGTAGATAAGAATAAAGATTTTGAACTTAAAGGGCCATCAAATATCTTCAACAAAATTATAGAAGAAAACTTCCCAAACCTAAAGAAAGAGATGCCCATGAACATACAAGAAGCCTACAGAACTCCGAATAGGCTGGACCAGAAAAGAAATTCCTCCTGACACATAATACTCAGAACAACAAATGCCCTAATTAAAGATAGAATATTAAAAGCAGTAAGGGAAAATGGTCAAGTAACATATAAAGGCAGGCCTATTAGATTACACCAGAATTTTCACCAATGACTATGAAAGCCAGAAAATCCTGGACAGATGTTATATAGGCACTAATAGAACACAAATGCCAGCCCAGGCTAATATACCAGGCAAAATTTTCAATTAGTATATATGGAGAAACCAAAGTATTCCATGACAAAACCAAATTCGTACATTATCTTTCTACGAATCTAGCCCTTCAAAGGATAATAACAGGAAAATATATATATAAGGATGGAAACTAGGCATTATAAAAAGCAAGAACGTGATTCTTCAACAAACCTAAAAGAAGACAGCCACAAGAACAGAATGTAAACTGGAACAACAAAAATAATAGTAAGCAACAATTACTTTTCCTCAGTATCTCTTAATATCAATGGACTCAGTGCCCCAAAAAAAGACATAGACTAACAGACTGGCTACACAAACTGGACTCAACATTTTGCTGCTTACAGGAAACCCATCTCAGGGTAAAAGAGAGACACTACCTCAGAATGAAAGGCTGGAAAATGATTGTCCAAGCAAATTATCTGAAGAAACAAGCTAGAGTGCCCATTCTAATATCTAATAAAATCGACTTCCAACCCAAAGTTATCAAAAAAGACAAGGAGGGTCACTTCATACTCATCAAAGGTAAAATCTTCCGAGAGGAACTCTCAATTCTGAATATATATGCTCCAAATGCAAGGGCACCCACATGCATTAAAGAAACTTTAGTAAAGCTCAAAGAACACATTGCACCTCACACAATAATAGTGGGAGACTTCAACACACCACTTTCATCGATGGACATATCATGGAAACAGACACTAAACAGGGACACAGTGAAACTAACAGAAGTTATGAAACAAATGGATTTAACAGATATATACAGAACATTTTTCCTAAAACAAAAGGATATACCTTCTTCCAAGTACCTCATGGTACCTTCTCCAAAATTGACCATATAATTGGTCACAAAACAGGCCTCAACAGATGCAAAAGTATTGAAGTTGTCCCATGCATCCTATCTGATCAGCACGGACTAAGACTGGTCCTCAATAGCAACATAAATAATAGAAAGTCAACATTAACATGGAAACAAAACAACACTTTACTCCATAATACCTTGGTCAAGGAAGGAATAAAGAAAGAAATTAAGGACTTTTTGGAGTTTAATGAAAATGAAGCTACAACGTACCCAAACTTATGGGACACAATGAAAGCATTTCTAAGAGGGAAACTCATAGCTCTGAGTGCCTCCAAAAAGAAACTAGAGAGAGCACACACTAGCAGCTTGACAACACATCTAAAAGATCTAGAACAAAAGGAGGCAAATTCACCCAAGAGGAGTAGACGGCAGGAAATAATCAAACTCATGGGTAAAACAACCAAGTTGAAAGGAGAAGAACTATTAAAAGAATCAACCAAACGAGGAGCTGGTTCTTTGAGAAAATCAACAAGATAGATAAACCCCTAGCCAGACTCACTAGAGGGCACAGGGAAAGCATCCTAATTAACAAAATCAGAAATGAAAATGGAGACATAACAAGAGATCTTGAAGAAATCCAAAACACCATTAAATCATTCTACGAAAGGCTACACTCAACAAAACTGGAAAAACTGCATGAAATGTACTATTTCTAGACAAAGAGTTAAATCAGGATCAGATAAATGATCTAAACAGTCCCATATCCACTGAAGAAATAGAAGCAGGCATTAGTAGTCTCCCAACCAAAAAAAAAGCCCAAGACCAGATGGGTTTAGTACAGAGTTCTATCAGACTTTCAAAGAAGATCTTATTTCAGTTCTTCACAAACTATTCCACAAAATAAAGTGAGAACGTCCTATACCCAACTCATTTTATGAAGACACAATTACTGTGATACCTAAACCACAGAAAGACCCAACAAAGATAGAGAACTTCAGACCAATTTCCCTTATGAATATTGATGCAAAAATTCTCAATAAAATTCTCGCTAGCCAAACCCAAGAACACATCAAAACAATCATCCATCCTGACCAAGTAGGTTTCATACCAGGGATTTAGGGATGGTTTCATATACAGAAATCTATCAATGTAATACACTATATAAACAAAATAAAGACAAAACCACATGATCATCTCATTAGACACGGAGAAAGCATTTGACAAAATCCAACACCCATTCATGATAAAAGTCTTGGAAAGATCAGGAATTCAAGGCCCATACCTAAGCATGATAAAAGCAATCTACAGCAAACCAATAGCCAACATCAAAGTAACTGGTGAGAAGTTATCAAAAAAAGGCAAGGAGAGGCACATCATACTCATCAAAGTTAAAATCTACCAAGACGAACCCTCAGTTATGAATATCTATGCTCCAAATACAAGGACAGCCACATTCATTAAAGAAACTTTAGTAAAGCTCAAAGCACACATTGTACCTCACACAATAGTAGTGGGAGATTTCAACACCCCACTCTCACCAATGGACAGATCCTGGAAAACAGAAACTAAAAGATACATGGACACTAACAGAAGTTATGAAACAAATGGGTTTAACAGATATGTACTGAAAATTTTATACTAAAAGAAAAGGATATACCTTCTTCTCAGCGCCTCAAAGTACATCCTCCAAAATTGACCATGTAATCGGTCAAAAAAAAGGTCTCAAAAGATACAAAAATATTGAAATTATCCCAAGCATCCTATCAGATCACCATGGACTAAGGTTGCTCTTCAAGAACAACATAAATAATAGAAAGCCACAACATATCCAAAATTATGGGACACAATGAAAGCAATCCTATGAGGAAAACTCATAGCCCTGAGTGGCTCTAAAAAGAAGCTAGAGGGAGAATACACTAGGAACCTGACAGCACACCTTGAAGCTCTAGAACGAAAGGAAGCAAATTCACCCAAGAGTAGTAGACAGCAGGAGATAATCAAACTTAGGGCTGAAATCAACCAAGTGGAAACAAAAAGACCTATTCAAAAAATCAACCAAACCAGGAGCTGGTTCTTTGAGAAAATGAACAAGATAAATAAACCCTTAGCCAGACTAACTAGAGGTCACAGGCACACTATCCTAACTTAAAATATCAGAAATGAAAAAGGAGACATACAAGAAAACCTGAGGAAATCTAAAACATCATCATATCCTACTAATCTACAAATTCAAAGCAATCCCCTTCAAAATTCCAACTCAATTCTTCAGTGAGTTAGAAAGGGCATTTTGCTAATTCATTTGGAATAACAAAAAACCCTAGAATACCAAAAAATATTCTCAACAATAAAAGAACTTCTAATGGAATCAACATGCCTGATTCAAGCTGTATTACAGAGCAATTGTGATTAAACAAACAAACAAAAACAAAACAACAACAAAAACAATAACAAATTACATGGTACTGGTACAGTGGCACACAGGTAAGCCAATGGAATAGAATTGAAGACCCAGAACTGAACCCACACACCTATGGTCACTTGATATTTGAAAAGGGATCTAAAACCATCCTTTGGAAAGAAGACAGCATCTTCAACAAAAGGTGCAGGCTCAAATGATGGTTATTATGCAGAAGAATGTGAATTGATCCATTCCTATCTCCTTATACAAGCTTAACTTTAAGTGGATCAAAGAACTCCACATAAAGTCAGAGACACTGAAATTTATAGAGGAGAAAGTAGGGGAAAGCCTCAAAGATATGGGAACATGGGGAAAATTCCTGAACAGAACAAAAATGGCTTGTGCTGTAATATCAAGAATAGAAAAATGGGACCTCATAAAATTGCAAAGCTCCTGTAAGGCAAAAGATACACTCAATAAGACAAAAAGGCCCCCAACATTGGAGAAAATGCATTTTTACCAATCCTAAATCTGATAGTGGAATAATATCCAACATCTACAAATAGTTCAAGAAGCTGGACTCCAGAAATTCAAATAACCTCATTAAAAATGAGGTAAAGAGCTACACAAAGAATTCTCAACAGAGGAATACAGAAGGGCAGAGAAGCACCTGAAAAACTGTTCAGCATCCTTGATTACTAGGGAAATGCAAATCAAAACAAGCCTGAGATTCCACCTCACACCAATCAGAATGGCTAAGATAAAAAATTCAGGTGACAGCAGATGCTGGTGAGGATATGGAGAAAGAGGAACACTCTTTATTACTGGTAGAATTGCAAGCTTATACAACAATTATGGAAATCAGTCTGGCAATTCCTCAAAAAATTGGATATAGTAATACCTAAAGATCAAGCAATACCACTCATAGGTATATACCCAGAGATGGTACAACTGGTAATAAGGGCACATGTTTCACTATGTTCATAGCAGCCTCATTTATAATGGCCAGAAGCTGGAAAGAACCCAGATGTCCTTCAACAAAAGAATGGACACAGAAAATGTGCTACATTTACACAATGGAGTACTACACAGCTATTAAAACAATGAGTTTATGAGAATTTTAGGCATATGCATGTATCTGGAGCATATCATTATGGGTGAGGTAACACAATCACAAAAGAACTCACATGATATGCACTCATTGATAAGTGCATATTAGCCCAGAAACTCAGAATACTCAAGATATAATTTGAAAACAAAAGAAAATCAAGAAGAAATAAGACCAATGTGTTGATACTTCATTCCTCCTTAGAATAGGAAACAAAATACCTATGGAAGGAGTTACAGAGACAAAGTTAGGACCTGTGATGTAAGGATGGATAATCCAGAGACTGCCCCATCCCCTGAGGATCCATCCCATAATCAGCCACCAAATGCAAACACTATCGCATATGCCAGCAAGATTTTGCTGAAAGAACCCTGATATTGCTGTCTCTTGTGAGGCTATGCCAGTGCCTGGCAAATACAGAAGTAGATGCTCACAGTCATCTATTGGTAGGAACACAGGATCCCCAGTGGAGGAGCTAGAGAAAGTACCCAAGGAGCTAAAGGGGTCTGCAACCCTATAGGTGGGACAACAATATGAACTAACCAGTACCCACAGAGCTCTTATATCTAGCTGCATATGTAGCAAAAGATGGCCTAGTTGGCCATCGTTAGGAAAAGAGGCCCTTTGGTCTTGCAAACTTTATATGCCCCAGTATAGGGGAATGCCAGAGCCATGAAGTGGGAGTGGCTGGTTAGGGAGCAAGGCAGGGGGAGGTTAGAGGAGACTTTTGGGATAGGATTTGAAATGTAAATGAAGAAAATATCTAATAAAAATTGAAAAAATAGAAAATTGAACATTGAATGAAAGTGATCAATGTATTATTCATATTTTATGAAAACATAAATATATTTACTACTAAAAAAGGGATTCATGGAAAATTATGCTTCTGCGAATCTGAGAGCCATTATTAAACATATTGAAAAATGGGGACTACTCAAGTGTGATTGCCTCATCCTAGTTCTAGCCCACATGTACCATGTGAGGATACTAGATATGAAGAATTGCTCTTTCCAGATTCCTATGGCTCTCCAGGATAGGTAAAGATTTTGCCTTTATACTACAGGAGCCTAATATGAAAAAAATCCAAGAAAAATAATTCGATTGACAGACCTGCCTCAGGACATGAAATATAGGCTGACCATTTGTCAGCAATATGTGCCCAGAGCCATATGGGCAGTCCCCAAGGAAGTTTTTTAGTGAAATAAATGGAAGTTTTGTTGTTGAAAAGGTGTGCTCTCCATTGTTTAACCTCAACTGGAAGTTTGCCCCTGAAAAGATTCAGGGAGTTCCCCTATATGACTTCCTGGGCTTGAATATTTCTCACAAGATTAAGGTCCTGAATGTCTCCATTGTAGCAAAAGAATTCAATTTCCTTGTGGAACTACAGCAATTGTTTAAAATTCTTAACTGTCTCAAACCTTTCATGCCTATTTCAGACCATGAGTGATGATTCACCTCTTTTCTCTATTGGAAGGGCTTTGAAGTGCTTTCACCAGGGTTAAACTCACATGAGACACTACCAACTTAGTACAGAAAGTTTTGGTGCTTTTTTCTGTACCAACTTTAGAAACGCATGATCCAGGCCATATTTAAATGGTCCATTGATTGAGATTCTAGTAGTGTTGTGGCAGAACTTGCCTCTCACATGGTTGAACCATTCCCATTCTGATTTGCCTAAGGTTGTCATAAAGTTTGACTTTGCACTATACCTTGCCCTTAAGGTAAGAGGCTTAGCAAGGAGAACTTCTAACAAGGAGTCAGAAAAATTAATTCTACCATTCTCCCTACAATATTTTCAATGATAATTGGCAGATTCCATCAGCTTTCAAGAAATGATGGGAGGGTTCACAGGTTCTTTGTATAATTACCCACCTCCAAACAAGCATCTTACTTCTTTGTTGCAGCTGTCAATTATTGATGAATCACATAGCATTCTTTGCTCTCTCCCCATTCGCAAGGCAACAATGTTTTTTCTCATGTTAATGACACCATATATGGCATTCTTCTCCAAAGACTAAGAGAAAATGGCACAACTCATATTCTCCCTCATTGCAACTAAGTGAATTATTTTGACTCCTGAAACTTTCTGTGTGTTACCAATAGGAGCCAGTCAATATTTTCTCAGACAGCCAATAATCACCCCCAACTGTTCTTACCCTGCCCCTTCTCTTTTATCAAGCAGCAAAACAGCACTATACATGTAGGCATATCATATATCTAGAAGGCTCTCAAGAATAGGGCACATCCCTGTTTCATTACACACAAAAGATCATATTCTAAATTTCCTGGAATAGTAGCAGAAAGAAATGTGAGGACAGGTGCCTCATTATATCTGTATTCATGGAATTGCTATAAGAAGCAAGAATTTTATACCAGCAAATTCATTTTACTGTCTGAATTTACATAACATCATGCCTAATTTACTCATGTCAAAGTCTATTTTTTCTTTTTTTTATTAGAGTTTTAATTTACATTTCAAATGTTATCCTTTTTCCTAGTTACCCCTCCAAAAATACCTCATACCCACCCACTACCCCTAATTCACAACCCACAAACTCCTGCTTCCCTGGCCTTTGCATTCCCTACACTGGGGTGTAGAATCTTCTCAGGACCAATGGCCTCTCCTGGCATTGATCCTCTGTTACATATGCAGATAGAACCATGAGTCCCGCCATGTGTTTTCTTTGATTGGTGGTTTAGTCCCATGGAACAATAATGGTTCGTTCATATTGTGGTTCCTCTTATGAGGCTGCACACCCTTTCAGCTCCTTGGGTCCTTTCTTTAGCTCCTTCTCTTGCAGACCATGTGCTAAGTCCAATGGATGGCTGTGAGAATCTACTTCTATATATTTCAGGAACTGGGAGAGCCTCTCAGGAGACAGATTTTTCAGGCTTCTATCAGCAAGCTCTTGTTGGCATCTGCAATAGTGTCTGTGTTTCATGGTGGTTTGTGCAATGAATTCTCAAGTAGTACAGTCATTGGATGGTAATTTCTTCAGTCTCTGGTCCAAAGCTTGTCTCTATAACTCCTTCCATGGGCATTTTGTTCCACCTTATAAGAAGGATCAAAGTAACCATACTTGGTCCTCCCTCTTCTAGAGTTTCCTGTGTTTTGCAATTTGGATCTTGGGTATTGTAGTCACTATTGCTGGTTGTCAACTTGACTATATTTGGAATGAACTACAAGCCAGAATTGGAAGGATCACCAGTGACCCTAATCTGGAGGCTGGGAGATGGATCTTGCAATGATGATCTTGAGGCAAGGGGCTATGGATTCCAGAAGATTAAGACAGGGAAATCTCTTAGTTCAAAGTCATCTCAGATTAAAGGTATGGTGGCACACACCTTTAATCTGGGCTACACCTTCTGCTGTAGACCATATAAGGCATTGGAAGAAGGGAGTATCACTCTTTTGCAGGCTTGTCATGTGGGACTGAGCAACTGCTATATCCTTGGACTTCCATTCACAGCTACCACTACTGAACCATTGTTGGGAATTGGGCCAAAAGAGCTCTCATCATAAAAAGGCCATGAAATCTGCAATGCTGGTAATGGGATTGCCTTGAGCACATAAGACAGACAGTGAACCAGCTTACTCATCTCAGCAGTTTAGTATTTTCTTATTCTCATGTAGAATTAGTCACTCCTTTGGCATAGCCTTTAATCCTCAAAGCCAGTCAATCAGTTAACAGCAAATAGCTCCTTTATAAAAGTACTTGCTTGGAACTACTCTTCAGAATCCAAAAGAGATTCAGACTTAACATTGGTAGAGGTTCTATTTCAACTCAACTTTATCTCCTTTAATGAGAAAGCTCTGAATCATGCTTTAAAATATTGGGCACCTGAAAAGGGACATTACCCGTCCCATTAGTCAGAAGGAGATATCCAATAACCTCTCAGTGGCAACCTCTCACTTTGCTTCTGACAAAGGGTCAGGTTAAGCTTATGTTTTACCCAGACTGTAACCATATTAATATGGGTACTCTTGAGAGATTTTCAACAATCCATTGACCAGGGTGTGATTAGGGAGTAAGGAAATGACCAGGACCAGGACAGGTAATACGCATACTGTGTTAATTTCTT
Source organism: Mus musculus (assembly GCF_000001635.26). Lineage (NCBI taxonomy): Eukaryota > Metazoa > Chordata > Mammalia > Rodentia > Muridae > Mus > Mus musculus. The sequence goes on along the minus strand of NC_000073.6, from coordinate 85,249,293 downwards.
TTAATTCTTTCCGGGATAGGCAATGAACTCTGATCTTATGGAAGTATTCATACAAGCTTGGTGTGGCATTGTTACCTACCCTGATAGTCTGAGCCATTTATGCTGTACCACCTCATTTCCAAACCTTAAGGGCAAGTACGGTCAATCAGGTGGAGTAGTACCACGACACAAATAGCAACAAAGGACGCCATTACCATGTTGAAATGGTTTCCTTCAATTTGGAAAATCTCTCCACTGACTCTACATCCAGCACCAGACTATTATCTAAAATATATAAAATCTTAAGGAATTACACACAAACAAAACAAATATCCCAATTAATAATTAGGTACAAAGACAAACATAATTCTCAACAGAAGAATCTAAAATGGCAGAGAAGCACTTAAAGAAATGTTCATCATCCTCATTCACCAAGAAATGTAAAGTAAATGATTGCGACATCCCATCATAACTTCATCAGAATGACTAAAATAAAACACAAGTGACAGTACATGCTGATGAGTACGTGGAGCAAGAGGAACATTCCTCGGTTTCAAATCCTATCTCATGAAAATAATAGATAACCTTAAGGATGATATAAATAACTTACTTAAAGAAATACAAGAAAACAGGGGTAAACAGGTAGAATCCCTTAAAAGGAAACAAATAATTCCCTTTAAAAAATACAGGAAAACAGATTCAAACAGAGGAATGAACTGAACAATGTGGTCCAAGACCTAAAAGTGGAAGGAGAAAAAATGAAGAAAACCAAAAGGGAGGCAAAGGTATAAATGGAAGATGTCAAGAATTACAGAGGTAAGCAAAACAGATAAAGTGCAGGAGATAGAAGAGAGACTCTAAGGTATAGAACATACCTAAGAAGATACTGACACAATTCTCAAAGAAAAATCAAAACATAAAAAAAAAACTTCTAACACAGATCATCCACAGCACAATGAAAAGACTAAATCTAAGAATAATAGTAATACAGTAGAGAGAGGATTCCCAGCTCAAAGGATCCAAAATCCTTGTCAACAATATCCAATAAAAAAAAAAACCCAACTTAAAGCAAGAAATGGCCATAAAAGCACAAGATGTTGATAAAACAACAAATAGATAAAAGATAATCCTCTATTTACATAATAATGAAAACAGAAAATTCATAGAATATAGAAAGAATATTAAAAGCACCAAGGAAAACTAGACAAGTAACACGTAAAAGAGACCTATAAGAATTATGCCAGACTTTACAAATAACACAATAAAATCCAGAAAAGCCTAGACTGAGGTCATGTAGAACATAAGAAAACACAATGCAAGCCAAGGCTACTATACCTAAGAATATTTTCAATCAGCATAGATGAAAAAACAATATATTCCAGGACGAAACCAAATTCAAACAATATGTATTTACTAATCCATACCTACAGAGAATTCCAGTAGAAAAGCTCCAACACAAGATGGGAATCTACATCAAAGAAAAAACAAGATATTAATCATCCTACAACAAAGCCAAAAGGAGAGAATCACATATACATAATGATATTTATAATAACAAATATAGCCAGTATTAACAATCATCTCTATTTAATATCTCTCTAGATCAACAGTCTCAAATCCCCAATAAAAAGGCCCGAGATATCAGACTACAAAACACACATTGACCCCATACAATAATAGTAGGAGACTTCAATGGCCACTCTCACTATGGGACAGATCATTGAAAGAGAAACTAAACAGAGAGACTGAACAGAATTTATGAACCAAATGTATATAACAGACAGATATACCCTATATCATCCTAAAACGAGATAATATATCTTTGCAGCACCCAATGGTACCTTCTCTAAAATGGACCATATAATCAGTCACAAAACAAGCCTCAATGGATAGAAGATTGAAATACTCTCAGGCATCATATCAGATCACCATGGACTAAGGTTTAGTCTTCAAGAAAAACAAAGCAACAACAATGAAAAAACACATAAACATGGAAACTGAACAACTCTACTTGGTCATAACTCGGTCATAGAAGAAATAAAGAAAAAAAAAGTAGAGAATTTCTGTAATTTAATGAAAATGATGAAACAGCATTCCAAACTTATAAGGAAAAATAAAAACAATACTAAGAGGAAAATTCATGATACTAAGTGACCCGATAAGGAGTTGGGAAAATCCTACACTACCAACTTAACAACACACCTGAGAGCTCTAGAAAAAAAAAAAAAGAAAGAAAGAAAGAAAAAAGAAAAATAAAAAAGCAAACACACCTAAGTGGAGTAGAAAGCGGGAAATAGTCAAACTCAGGACAAAAATCAACCAAATGGGAAAAAAAGTAAACAATACAGAAAAATCAAGGAACCAAATGTTGGTTCATTGAAAATATCAACAAGATAGATGTACAACTAGAAAAAGAAACTAATGGACCCAGAGATAGTATCCAAATTAACAAAATCAGAAATGAATGAAAGATATAACAACAGAAACTGAGAAAATTAAAAAAAAAATCATCAGATTCAATTACAAAGCCTATACCCACATAACTGGAAAATATAGATGAGACTGGTGATTTTCAAGACAGATACCACATATTAAACTTAAATCAAGAGTACATAAACTATCTAAACAGGCACAAATCACCTAAATAAATTCTTTAAAAACCTCCCAACAAAAAAAAATTAAAAAAAAAAAAAAAAAAGCCCAGGGTCAAATGACTTTAGTGAAGAATTCTACCAGACCTTCAACAAAGATATAAAAATACTCCTTCAACTATTCCATAATAGAGAAAGAGAAGAAATCCTACCTAATTCATTCTATGAAGCCACAATTACTTTGATACCTAAATCTCACAAGAACCCAACAGTAAAGGAGAATTTTAGAATCTTGTTTTTCAGGTCTTTGTTGTATTCAGGGCTTGTTGTGATGTGAGAACTGGGTTCTGATGATCCCAAGTAGCCTTGTGTTTTATTTCTTATATTTTTTGCCATGCCTCACACCATCTGGTTATCTCTGATATTAGTTTGTCTTAAGCGCTCTGAATGGAACCTCTTTTGAGCCTCCAATCTTGGATGTGTCAGTGTTCCTGGGAGACAAGCTGTCTCTGTGCAGGATATTGTTTCAGAGCACTATAGCACAGGGTTAACTCCGAGGTGCATACAGAAATCAAAAGACAACCTTCATATGGACAGACAAAACAATGATAGTGTTGTTGTTACATGAAGTCTGTCAATGTGGGCATGGGATTTAAGATCACTGTACAATCTTTCTTGTTTGCCTTTGAAAAGCTCAGCTCCCTGCACCATCTGGAAACTCTCATACTCCTACCTTGATGAGCCTCTAAACATGTAAGCCTATTTTAATGTTGTCCGTAAAAGAGTTTCTTTGGTCATGGTATCTGCTCACAGAAGTAAAACCCTAACTAAGAAAAGTTCTCCTCTGAGACGAGGAGGCTCACCACACTCGGTACCATCCCATCCTGGAATACTAAGTCACTGCAGGACTAGGCACATCCCCTCCAAATGAGGTCAGAAAACTCAGACCGCTTAGGGGAACAGGAACCACGGGAAAACAACAAAGGATAGCCCCTGCTCCAGTTGTTGAAGGACCTCCACTAAGACCAAACTGAACTACTGCTACATATGTGGACAGTACCCATGCATGCACACACAAGAAACCTACAGAATTCCAAATAGACTGGACCAGAAAAAAAAAATTCCTCCTGACACATAATAATCAGAACAACAAATGCACTAAATAAAGACAGAATATAAAAAGCAGTAAGGGAAAAAGGTCAAGTAACATATAAATACAGGCCGATCAGAGTTACACCAGACTTTTCACCAGAGAATATGAAAGCCAGAAGATCCTGGACAGATGTTAGAGAGACCTTAAGAAAGCATAAATGCCAGCCCAGGATACTATACCCAACCAAACTCTCAATTACCATAAATGGAAAAACCAAAGTATTCCATGACAAAACCAAATTCACACATTATCTTTCCACAAACCCAGCCCTTCAAAGGATAACAACAACAACAACAACAACAACAACAACAAATACAAGGACAATAAGCAAGCCCTATAAAAAATCAAGAAAGTAATTCCTCAACAAACCAAAAAGAAGACAACCACAAGAACAGAATGCCAACTCTAAAAACAAAAATTATAGGAAGCAACAATTACTTTTCCTTAATATCTCTTAATATCAATGGACTCAATTCCCCAATAAAAAGACATAGACTAACAGACTGGCTACATAAACAGAACCCAACATTCTGCTGCTTATAGGAAACCCATCTCAGGGGAAAAGACAGACACTAACTCAGAGTGAAAGGCTGGAAACAATTTTCCAAGCAAATGGTATGAAGAAACAAGCTGGAGTAGCCATTCTAATATCTAACAAAATCGACTTCCAACCCAAAGTAATCAAAAAAGAAAAGGAGGGGCACTTCATACTCATCAAAGGTAAAATCTTCCAAGAGGAACTCTCAATTCTGAATATCTATGCTCCAAATACAAGTGCAGCCACATTCATTAAAGAAACTTTAGTAAAACTCAAAGCACACATTGCACCTCACACAATAATAGTGGGAGACTTCAACACACCACTTTCACCAATGGACAGATCATGGAAACAGAAACTAAACAGGGACACAGTAAAACTAACAGAAGTTATGAAACAAATGGACTTAACAGATATCTAGAGAACATTTTATCCTAAAACAAAAGGATATACCTTCTTCTCAGCACCTCATGGTACCTTCTCCAAAATCGACCACATAATAGGTCACAAAACAAGCCTCAACATATACAAAAATATTGAAATAGTCCCGTGCATCCTATCAGATCACCATGGACTAAGACTGATCTTCAGTAACAAAATAAATAATAGAAAGCCAACATTCAGGTGGAAACTGAACAACACACTTCTCAATGATATCTCGGTCAAGGAAGGAATAAAGAAAGAAATTAAGGACTTTTTGGAGTTTAATGAAAATGAAGCCACAACATACCCAAACTTATGGGACACAATGAAAGCATTTCTAACAGGAAAACTCATAGCTCTGAGTGCCTCCAAAAAGAAACTGGAGAGAGCACACATTAGCAGCCTGACAACACACCTAAAAGCTCTAGAACAAAAGGAAGCAAATTCACCCAAGAGGAGTAGAAGGCAGGAAATAATCAAACTCAGGGGTGAAATCAACCAAGTGGAAACAAGAAGAACTATTCAAAGAATCAACCAATCAAGGAGCTGGATCTTTGAGAAAATCAATAAGATAGATAAACCCTTAGCCAGACTCACTAGAGGACACAGGGAAAGCATCCTAATTAACAAAATCAGAAATGAAAAGGGAAACATAACAACAGATCCTGAAGAAATCCATAACACCATCAGATCCCTCTACAAAGGCTATACTCAACAAAACTGGAAAACCTGGATGAAATGGACAAGTTTCTAGACAGATACCAGGTACCAAAGTTAAATCAAGATCAGGTTAAAAATCTAAACAGTCCTATATCCCCTAAAGAAATAGAAGCAGTCATTAATAGTCTCCCAGCCAAAAAAAGCCCAGGACCAGACAGGTTTAGTGCAGAGTCCTATCAGACCTTCAAAGAAGACCTAATTCCAGTTCTTCACAAACTATTCCACAAAATAGAAACGGAAGGTACTCTACACAACTCATTCTATGAAGCCACAATTACTCTGATACCTAAACCACAAAAAGACCCAACAAAGATAGAGAATTTCAGACCAATTTCCCTTATGAATATCGATGCAAAAATCCTCAATAAAGTTCTTGCTAACTGAATCCAAGAACACATCAAAACAATCATCCATCCAGACCAAGTAGGTTTCATCCCAGGAATGCAGGGATAGTTCAATATATGGAAATCCATCAACGTAATCCAGTACATAAACAAATTCAAAGACAAAAACCACATGATCATCTCGTTAGATGCTGAGAAAGCATTTGACAAAATCCAACACCCATTCATGATCAAAGTCTTGGAAAGATCAGGAATTCAAGGCCCTTACCTAAACATGATAAAAGCAATCTACAGCAAACCAATAGCCAACATCAAAGTAAATGGTGAGAAGCTGAAAGCAATCCCACTAAAATCAGGGACTAGACAAGGCTGTCCACTCTCGCCCTACCTATTCAACATTGTACTTGAAGTCCTAGCCAGAGCAATTAGACAACAAAAGGAGATCAAGGGGATTCAAATTGGAAAGGAAGAAGTTAAAATATCACTTTTTGCAGATGATATGATAGTATATATAAGTGACCCTAAAAATTCCACCAGAGAACTCCTAAGCCTGAAAAACAGCTTCAATGAAATACCTGGATATAAAATTAACTCAAACAAGTCAATGGCCTTTCTGTACACAAAGGATAAACAGGCTGAGAAAGAAATTAGGGAAACAACACCCTTCTCAATAGTCACAAATAATATAAAATACCTTGGCGTGACTCTAACTAAGGAAGTGAAATATCTGTATGATAAGAACTTCAAGTCTCTAAAGAAAGAAATTAAAGAAGATCTCAGAAGATGGAAAGATCTCCTGTGCTAATGGATTGGCAGGATCAACATTGTGTAAATGGCTATCTTGCCAAAAGCAATCTACAGATTCAATGCAATCCGCATCAAAATTCCAACTCAATTCTTCAACGAATTAGAAGGGGCAATCGGCTGATTCATCTGGAATAACAAAAAACCGAGGATAGTAAACACTCTTCTCAAGGACAAAAGAACCTCTGCTGGAATCACCATGCAGGACCTAAAACTGTAGTACAGAGCAATTGTGATCAAAACTGCATGGTACTTGTATAGTGACAGACAAGTAGACCAATGGAACAGAATTGAAGACCCAGAGATGAATCCCCACACCTATGGTCACTTGATCTTTGACAAGGGAGCTAAAACCATCCAGTGGAAAAAAGACAGCATTTTCAACAAATGGTGCTGGCACAACTGGCGGTTATCATGTATAAAAATGCGAATTGATCCATTTCTATCTCCTTGTACTAAGGTCATATCTAAGTGGATTAAGGAAGTCCACATAAAACCAGAGACACTGAAAATTATAGAGGAGAAAGTAGGGAAAAGACTCGAAGATATGGGTACAGGGGAAAAATTCCTGAATAGAACAGCAATGGCTTGTGCTGTAAGATCAAGAATCGATAAATGGGACTTCATAAAATTGCAAAGCTTCTGTAAAGCAAAAGACACCGTAAATAAGACAAAAAGGCCACCAACAGATTGGGAAAGGATATTTACCTATCCCAAATCAGATAGGGGACTAATATCCAATATATATAAAGAACTCGAGAAGGTGGACTCCAGAAAATCAAACAACCCCATTAAAAAATGGGGCTCAGAGCTGTACAAAGAATTCTCACCTGAGGAATACCGAATGGCAGAGAAGCACCTGAAAAAATGTTCAACATCCTTAATCATCAGGGAAATGCAAATCAAAACAACACTGAGATTCTACTTCACTCCAGTCAGAATGGCTAAGATCAAAAACTCAGGTGACAGCAGATACTGGCGAGCATGTGGAGAAAGGGGAACACTCCTCCATTGTTGGTGGGATTGCAAGCTTGTACAACCACTCTGGAAATCAGTCTGGCGGTTCCTCAGAAAATTGGACATAGTACTACCGGAGGATCCCGCAATACCTCTCCCGGGCATATATCCACAAGATGTCCCAACCGGTAAGAACACATGCTCCACTATGTTCATAGCAGCCTTGTTTATAATAGCCAGAAGCTGGAAAGAACCCAGATGCCCCTCAGCAGAGGAATGAATACAGAAAATGTGGTACATTTACACAATGGAATACTACTCAGCTATTAAAAAATGAATTTATGAAATTCCTAGGCAAATGGAAGGACCTGGAGGGTATCATCCTGAGTGAAGTAACCCAATCACAAAGGAACTCGCACAATATGTACTCATTGATAAGTGGATATTAGCCCAGAAACTTAGGATACCCAAGATATAAGATACAATTTGCTAAACGCATGAAATCCAAGAAGAACGAAGACCAAAGTGTGGACACTTTACCCTTTCTTAGAAATGGGAACAAAACACCCATAGAAGGAGTTACAGAGACAAAATTTGGAGCTGTGAGGAAAGGATGGACCACCTAGTGATTGCCATATACAGGGATCCATCCCATAATCAGCTTCCAAATGCTGACATCATTGCATACACTAGCAAGATTTTACTGAAAGGACCCAGATATAGCTGTCTCTTGTGAGACTATGCTGGGGCCTAGCAAAGACAGAAGTGGTTGATCACAGTCAGCTATTGGTTGGGCCACACGGCCCCCAATGTAGGAGCTAGAGAAATTACCCAAGGAGTTAAAGGGAACTGCAATCCTATAGGTGGAACAACAATATTAACTGACCAGTATCCCGGAGCTCTTGACTCTAGCTGCATAAGTATCAAAAGATGGCCTAGTCGGCCATCACTGCAAAGAGAGGCCCATTGGACTTGCAAACTTATATGCCCCAGTACAGGGGAATCCCAGGGCCAAAAAGTGGGAGTGGGTGGGTAGGGGATTGGGGGGGTGGGTATGACTGACTTTTAGGATAGCATTGAAAATGTAAACGAGGAAAATACCTAATTGAAAAAAAAAAGGAACTGGAGAGAGCACACATTAGCAGATAAACGATCTAAACAGGCACAAATCACCTAAATAAATTCTTTAAAAACCTCCCAACAACAACAAAAAAAAATAATAATAAAAAAAAAAAGCCCAGGGTCAGATGGCTTTAGTGAAGAATTCTACTAGACCTTCAACAAACATATAAAAATACTCCTTCAACTATTTCATAATAGAGAAAGAGAAGAAATACTACCTAATTCATTCTATGAAGCCCCAATTACTTTGATACCTAAATCTCACAAGAACCCAACAATAAAAGAGAATTTTAGAATCTTGTTTTTCAGGTGTGTGTTATATTCAGGGCTTGTTGTGATGTGAGAACTGGGTTATGATGATCCCAAGTAGCCTTGTGTTCTATTTCTTATATTTTTTGCCATGCCTCACACCATCTGGTTATCTCTGATATTAGTTTGTCTTAAGCGCTCTGAATGGAACCTCTTTTGAGCCTCCAATCTTGGATGTGTCAGTGCTCCTGGGAGACAAGCTGTCTCTGTGCAGGATATTGTTTCAGAGAACTATAGCACAGGGTTAACTCCGAGGTGCATACAGAAATCAAAAGACAACCTTCATATGGACAGACAAAACAATGATAGTGTTGTTGTTACATGAAGTCTGTCAATGTGGGCATGGGATTTAAGATCACTGTACAATCTTTCTTGTTTGCCTTTGAAAAGCTCAGCTCCCTGCACCATCTAGATACTCTCATACTCCTACCTTGATGAGCCTCTAAACCTGTAAGCCTATTTTAATGTTGTCCGTAAAAGAGTTTCTTTGGTCATGGTATCTGCTCACAGAAGTAAAACCCTAACTAAGAAAAGTTCTCCTCTGAGACGAGGAGGCTCATCACACTCGATACCATCCCATCCTGGAATACTAAGTCACTGCAGGACTAGGCACATCCCCTCCAAATGAGGTCAGAAAACTCAGACCGCTTAGGGGAACAGGAACCACGGGAAAACAACAAAGGATAGCCCCTGCTCCAGTTGTTGAAGGACCTCCACTAAGACCAAACTGAACTACTGCTACATATGTGGACAGTGGGTATATGATCCCAGATTTCTTAAATTAATTGCATATTCCAAGAGAGCTCTCAACACATATCTTAAAAGTTTCTATTTCTTTGTATATGATAATTAACAGAGAGAAATGATTGAACTGAAATGATAATAATATTCTAGTCTGAGGATACCATAGTTAATCCATATTCTTCAGGGCACAGGAATTACTGAAATAATCTGAGCAGACTGAATGTAAGTTATAGAGTTTGTAGATGACTAGAAGAAAACATACTCTTAGAAACACCAGGGCAGGTGTAAAATCCCAGGGACTTTACCAGGAAAACCAAAGCCTTGTAAATCTAAGAAAGATCATATCCAAATGTAAAGAAGAGATCTGCATACACAATTCCACCATTGGTATTAATGAATGGAAGTTTTAATTCCTAGGAAAGAAAGACAGATTTTGTCTATTTTAATATAATCCACACCCAAATAATGTGACTGTCTTTCTTTCTTTGAACAAACACTTATCCTAAGCAATTTTACAGCAAAATGTAGGGTTCATAGATGTAAAAAATTATGTACCAAAGTTCTTTGTATGATAAATATGGGAATAGAAAAAATTAGGAAAGTATATTATTATAATCAAAAATAGTGCAAAAAATAAAGACTATCAAAGAACTAAAAAAAACCTAATTTTTAAAAAAAAATCATAGTCGGATATATTATACCACATACACAGAGTCTTTTAGCTGTCTTTTGTAGTGAGACTTTATCACTCCTTAAAGGGATAATTTTTGCTTCCTATTGCATAGATATAGATAGATAGATGATATAGATATAGATTTAGATATATGATATATATGATATAGATATCAATGATATAGATATAGATGAAGATATACATATAGATATACATATAGATATAGATTAGATATATCACTCACAAAATCTTCCATAAAGTAAACTACAACAGAAAATGAGTAAATAATAATGATTATAAATAACTTTAAATAGTAATAGAAACTTAATATAATCTAGGGCTTATGTTCATTGTAAGGATGAATCATTATGCAAAAGCTCTTACATTATAATAAACTGGAATTCTTAATCAGTATAAAAATTAAGGTTAATAAAAATTGAGGTTAAGAATGATATTCTGTGCATTCCACTTGTTGTTTAAACTTCCCTTCAAAAAAATGAAAATAAATTTTACTAGCCTTAAATTTCCTGCAAAATCAGCTTTTACAAAATAAGTTTATGAAAACATTAAAATCAAGTTACTCATTCTTTCATAACACTGACACAAAAGTAATTCAATTTAATGTTATGAATTAAAGATAGAGGAAAACATTCTAAAAGTCACCTTATAAAATTAATCAGTGCAAGTACTAGGGACACAGGGAGGCATTGCATGATAGTGTTAAATTGTTTATTACTGAGTTTAATTGAGTTCAGTTGGAGTCAATGGCATAATTTGAAGCAAAGCTCATTTGGAATACCTGATGTAATCTGAGTTAACTGTTTCAAATTGTCATTTAAAAAAAAACTGGTTTGATGAACCAGGCTTGTTAGAAAATTTGCACAAGAGGAATCATAAATGATGTTCATTCATTTCTACTGACATGGATGTAATCATGAGGGATATGGATGTAAAGGGTAATCATGAAGAAAGTTATTACACATTATTTTTTATGTGAACATATGATCTCAGATGCTGAGCCTAAGGATATAGACTATTTAAGAATCCTCCAGAGGCAAACAAGGAACTGAAGTGTAAATTGCTAAGAGAACTACATTTGTCCTTTAGTAGTAGGTACAGTAATAAATAGTATCACATGGATGGGTTCACAAAATATTAATATATGTGACTCTTTCTATCTGAATGCATATGCTTCATTTTGTTCAGGCAGATATCTTGCTGGCAGGATAAAGATGTTCTCTTTGATCTCTGTCATCTGGTTTCTGAAGGTTAAACTTATGTTTTGTCATTTGAGTGACCCCAAATGCTTTTGGAGAATAAAAGATACTGAAAATAATCTAGGAGATACAGAAACTTATTGTTCCTTTTCTATTTCCACAAGGCATGGTTATGTGAAGAATGATTATTTCAGTTGGAATCTAGACAAGAAGTAAGTGCATACTTCATTTACATATTTTACTTTATTATAAGAGACAAGATATTATAGAGATACTGGACCATGAGACTATGTGAATTCTGGCTCTCCTTTTCTAGGACATATCCAAAATTTATTTTATGTTTCAATGCTTGTAATTTTTTCAATTCTGGTTGTTTTATGAGTACCTTATTGTTTTTCATTTTTGAGTTACAATTTCTAACTAAATGCTGAATGAATGATACACGGTATTGACCTTGCTAGTAGAGAGACTGCCATAATTTGACAATTTCCAAATTATTTTTTCTTGAGATTTACCTGAGAATTTGGAACAAATATCGTTTTTGGCTGATTTCATAGACACTAAAATATAGTGGTCTTTATTTATCTGCTAATGTTTCATCTGTCAGCATCGATGCCCAATTCTTGTACATCAGCCATTTGGGTATCTGCCCTTATCATTAGTTACATGTATTAAGAAGATATACAGATTTTATCCAAATAATCTATCTAGCATAACTTCAGGTTTTTGTGGTCTATGAATCCTGCAGCAGAGGTCAGGACTGAGATAACTATTTTTTCACAAGGAATAATTTCTCTTTTATTTCTTTGACATAATGCTTTAAAGGCATTGCCATATTTTTTGAATTAACGTCAGAAGTTTATGAAAATGTATCAATTAGAAACTTATAAATCATCTACCTATCCCAGCTGATAATTTTTAATTTGTTACAAGAAAAGATGTCCATACAAAGCTATGACTTGCTTTTTCTATTTTTAATTGCTAGAATAAAATATTTTGTCTGTCATACCTAATAAAAGTTGACAGAGGTTTACTATGGGTACAGACATTTCTATTACCAAGACTGTCATTTACGTATTTCAAAATTTTATTTCTCATTATCACTGTTTATTTAAATGTACTATACTCACTCCACATTTAACTTTATTTCACTCAATGTGTTTGGATTTATGGGAATTGAATGTACTTTATTAAATTGATATACATTTTTTGTAATATATTTTTAAATGGAGTTTCTGTATTTGAGATTTTAATTGAAGAATTGTGATAATTTCTCCACAATATTGTAGGACATTTATTTTTAAAAATATTTTAAAATTTTAATAATATCATACTTAAAATGGTATAATATTTATATACATAGATATATACATATATACATGTGTGTGTGCGTGCATGTGTTTGTGTGTGTGTGTGTGTGTGTGTGTGTTTGAGTCAGAGAAGAGGAAAGAGAGATTATTACAGTGACATTGACACCTTTAGGCAAAGATTCTACTCACTTTTAAATAGAATATATAAGAATAAAATAAAAATGGAGGTGAACAATATTTTAGTCTTTGGATTAGATCAAAGAAAATATTTGGAAGAAATGGTTGAAGCCATTGTTTATATAATAGAGAAAATGAGTATTTAATAATAAGAATCAATATTCACGGTAAAATGTAGGATGAAGGAGATGAACCAGAAATCCAAATGCAAAGATATAGATGAGAAAGAATGTAGGAGAATTGTGTGAACAAGAACATCTCCAGACACACATTTGCACATCTCCCATAAACCCGTGATAAGCTAGATACTATTTCAGATAAGCCTTGTCTTATGTAAGTAAATGGCTTTTTAATACATTTAATTTAAATTAAAATTCTTCTAGCAGAGTCAATATGTCTAAATGTTCTCATTTAAAAGTATGTGAAGTTTTATGTCCAGAACTCTAACAATTTAGACTCCATGAAATTGTGCTCTATGTATTTTCAGGTGGTTCAGAAGGAGGGAGATCTAGAGAAGTGTTTTGATTTCTTTTTACTTACTATTAATATGAAAATATCAAGTCAATAATTTCCTATCTAGACTATAACAACAAAAGGTAAAGTTTTATGTAAAACATAAACTTTGGATGCATACAAGACTCAGTTTTTAAGTTTTAATGTGGTCATGATCATTTACAAATGTGTGTGTGTGCGTATAACAGAGTAGAATAATTATATATAATTTCCTATAAAGCATTTTATATTACATAGAAGATATGGTTCAAAAACAATGTATGATTCTTATGCTACATTGTGCCTACACAAAAGAGATTATTGTACAGCTATTCAGTCTTAATTTGTAACCAATACATGGACATTTATATCATTAATATAAACATGACTGCACAGTTACAATATGGGCAGTAACTACAAGACTAGGACCACTCATGTTTTTTTTTAGAAGTAATATATTGGAGTACTGTTGTACTGACATTGTTTGTGATCTACTTGCAAAACAAATATTAGACCAATGTGAATAAATTAGGATTCTCCAAAACATGACCATGATCGTGGAGATAAAATAAAACAACACAAATTTAAATCTCAAATAAGAATCTTGCATGGATATACTATTAGAAGTATGAAGAGATATTCTGCCTAAATACCTACTAGTAAAACTTTTAATGTTGAGTTTTAGATATTTCTGAGTAACATCATTAAAGTTAGAGAAACATGGATTATAGGAGAAAGTACAACGTGATCATTTTTCTTCAGATTATATCTAAAAATAACCTATGTCATCATTATGAACATGGAGAAGAAGGCTGGTGATAGCCTTATAATTTGTGTTCATAGGCTGTATAAACCAACAGAAATTTATTTTTAGGAATTTAGAGAATTTAATGTAAACCTATGCTATATTCCCTTTTCTGTCAGTTAAAACCAGTACATAACTGTCAGATTTTTCTGTTGATTTCCTCTCTCTCTGCCAGAATTTTTCTGGCTCTTGCTTGTACAGTTTTAGAAATTTTATTCTCTACTGCTCTGTTTTCAGGGTGACACCCAAGACCAACCATTTGATTTTCTCTGTTTATCTTGCCTTGGATGAAATAAATATGAACATCCATATTTTACCTAACATTTCTATGGTAGCTAATATTGAATGTTTCCTACAAAAAGATGGTGAAAAAACAGGTTTGGCTTTGCAAAGAAAGGAATTTATTCCTAATTACTACTGCACAGATGAAAGAAGATATTTAATTATATTTACAGCTCCAATATGGGCAGTAACTACAAGACTAGGACCACTCATGTTCATGTATAGCATTCCTGAGGTAAGTCAAGGTGGATTAATTATAAGGAAATACTTTCTCACAACAAAGAGTCTTTCTCAGTATGAAGGCAGTTAAAAAGGCAGATAAATGGCTTATGTTTATTATGATCTACCAAGCATAAATACATAGATACATTTTGTGGCAAAAAAAAACCAACTTTATCATAAATGGGTATGGGAGGCAGCAGCATTGTGAAATGTTATATCAGAAGACTCAGTATACTTTTATTGTTTAGAGAAACAAAAGAAGTTGGATACAATTGTAATACTGAGATGAAAAATAAACATATTCTAGAATGAATACCCTCAGGTCAAACACACTCTACATCATTGCCTATGTTCTGTATTTTTCAGCTTTACTGCGGTCATTTTCATCTTTCTTTGAATGACAATGAACAATTTCCTCATCTTTACCAGATATCTCCCAAGGACACATCTCTACCACTAGCGATGGTTTCCCTAATGGTTCATTTCAGATGGAACTGGATAGGAGCGATGATTACAAATGATGACCATGGAATTCAATTTCTTTCTAAATTGAGAGGAGAAATGCAAAAACACATTGTCTGTTTATCGTTTGTGATTACTATCCTAACTGAGCATAGCATGGCCCATAAAGAGTTTCAAAGGTATTTTAACAGAATTGTAATGTCATCAGCAAAAGTTGTGATAGTGTATGGAGACTACACCTCTCCCATAGATCTTGTCCTCCATTTGTGTAAATCCAAAGGCATTTTTAGAATCTGGGTTAGTGTGTCACAATTTGATATGATCACATATCTAGGAGATTTCATGCTATATTCCTCCTCTGGGACATTCATTTTTTCACACCAGAAACCTGAACTATCTGGTTTTCAACAATTTATCCAAACAGTACACCCTTCAAATTACAGTAGTGAATTTTCCTTTGCCAAACTATGGTGGACATATTTTAGGTGTTCTTTGCCACCATTTAATTGTAAGAAGCTGAAGAATTGTCCAACCAAAATTGTATTTAAATGGTTATTCATGACACCACTTGGAATGGCCATGAGTGATACATGCTATAACTTATACAATGCTATACATGCTGTGGCCCATTCACTCCATGAGATGCTTCTGCAACAAGTAGACACATGGTCAAATAATGCTGGGAAGGAACTTGAATTTGACACCTGGAAGGTAATGAGTATTACACTAAATGGCATTTATATGGTTTGGGATCTTTAATAGAATCGCATGGTCTAAAGCCATGTCAAAAAGAAATTTCACCCATAAAAGTACATAGTTCTGTATAGTTGACAGATCATATTACTGTCTAGTATGCAAGTCAGCATTCACTAAGTCATAAATTAATTTCCATATATTTATTCCAAATATGAGTCTCATGTATTAATTTTTCTTATGAAATTCTTAAATAGAAATGAGAAAATTACTTGTTTTTTATGTTATTCAAATGTTGTTATTCAAGTTACTAAATATATCCCAGATACTATCAAGTACTTTTCCATTAATTTCATGATTTATAATTTCTATTCCATTGACTGTGATCAAATGACTCAAGTGGTAGAAAGAAAAAAAAAAAAAAACGTAGAGGACATATCATTACTCTCCAAGCATAAAAATCAGGACTGTACGTTTTAAAGCTCCAAATTCAGCAAGAAAATTTTATTAGTAAACAATGTGTAACTACCTTTACATCCACGTGAAATTTATTTTTGCGTCTATTACTGAATACTTCTCATGACGTTAGATTTTTGGAAATGATAATAATAATTGGGAATGTTCTAAATGTAATACTTTCTGTTCTAATGTGGAAGCCTAGTTGAATCCAAAATGACAAATGTGTTTTAGATGTTTTCTATTCTGAAGACCTTACAATTTGTAAATCCTGCTGGAGACCTAGTCAACATGAACCAGAATTTGAAACAGGATACAGAGTATGAAATTTTCTATATCATGGATTTTCAAAAAGATTATGGACTTAAAATGAAAATAGGAAGATTTTCAGGTCATCTGCCAAGTCGTCAACAGCTATATATGTCTAAGGAAATGATGGAGTGGGCGATAGATGTGGATCAGGTATTTAAGTCATAATGTTAATGCTTAACCGTAGCACAATTAATGAAAATATCCACCGCTTTTGCTTTGCCATGTATAGCCCTGGCTGTCCTGGAACTCACTTTGTAGACCAGGCTGGCCTCAAACTCAGAAATCTGCCTGCCTCTGCCTCCCGAGTTCTGGGTATAAAGGCATGCACCACCACACCCAGATTTTTGGTATTTCTTAATATATAAATCATTATTCAGACATACATTTTATCTGTAAAAATACAAAATATTAAAATTTAATATATGTGTGTTAAACCAGGTCTTTCATTGGATCTCTGTTGTATGAATCACTGGATGCTTGTCCATAATGATATTGTACTTATTTTTATAAAGCATATAATTTTTCACAGATTCTTCCCTCAATATGTAGTATGCCTTGCAGACCAGGACTCAGAAAATCCCCTCAGGAAGAAAAGGATATCTGCTGTTTTGTTTGTAACCCCTGCCTTGAAAATGAAATTTCCAACATGACAAGTAAGGTTATAATTTATCAAAATATTCAGACTGAATTTTTCTCCCATATTAACATAGTTCTCAAAGTCCATTGTGGAAAGTAAAATGTATATCACATTAAAAAAGTAAAAATCTTCAGATATAGTGTTTTTTAAAATAATAAACTCTCTCTTGAACTGTATTTTTGTCTCATTATTCTAGATCCCTGGAAAACAATATTTTTCCTAAATATTTCTGTAGAATACTAAAGATTACTGACTGTGTTATGATATGTTTTTGATTTTCAATTTATAATATAGGAATATTATGCATTAACAATATTTTACCTTTATTCACTTTACAGTCTACTCATGTCCCCAGTCTCTCCTCTTCTGCCAGTCCCATTCTTACAAATTCATCCCTCTCATATACTGTATCCTTCCAATTAGACAAGGACAGCTTCCTCTTGGATTGTCTTCCACCATGCTATATGTTCAAATCAGGACTAGTGCTGAATCCCAGTGTGGCAGCTCAAGTAGGGGAATTAAATCCTATGGCAGGTCACTAAGATGGAGATAAATTTTGCTCTACTTGTGACAAGACCCAGATGAAGAACTAGCTGTACATTTGCTTTTATGATTATGGAGCCTAGTTCCAGTCATGGCATGCTCCCCAGTTGGTGGTCTAGTCGTTATGAGTTCCTAGAGGCCCAGGTTATTTGATGCTGTAGGTGTTCTTGTAGTGTTCTTGACTTTTCTAGCTCACCTGTGTCTATTTCACACTCTCTAGAAAACTCGATAAACTCATCCTGATAGTTACTGTTGGTTTTTCTATCTATTTATACCTGCTCTTACGTGAAGCCCCTCAGGAGACAGTTCTACTACATTCCTGTTTACAAGCATAACAGTACTATTAATAGTGGCAGTCTTTGGCTCCATCATAAAATTTGGGAAAATCATTGGTTCCCACAGACAGCTCCATCTTTACCCCTGTAAATAGTCATCACATATATTTGATTGAAGGTTCCCTGGATGGATTAATGATGTCACTTTCCTTTCTCTTGAAGTTGTGCCTATCTATAGAAGGTAGCCAATTAAGTTTCTATATACCTTTCTGCTTAGATTCTTAGAGTCATCACTGTATATTCCCTGTATACTTACCTTTTCGAGGCCTCCAGCTCATCACAGAGCAGCCCATCTCAATTTCTATTCTCACTCCCATGTTTCTCTGACCCCCTCACATCATAGTTTTCACCATCCATTTGCCCCCTAACTCCCCCTTCGAAACGTTTTCTATCTTAATTGACTTCTAAGACTATTTAGTTGCATCTTCTGTGTAATATTTGTATAATCTCATTTGGAAACACTTTATTACCCCATTTTTGAGGGCCAGTGGATTGTAGCACGTTTATGCTGAAATTTATGGCTGATGTCTACATGTAAATAAATATGTAAGATCCATGTGTTTTTTTTTTTTGCTCTGGCCTATCTCACTCAGGACGATATACTAAAATTCCATTCATATTTCAAGATATGGGGGTTTTCCTAGATGAATAGTATTCTTTTGTGTAGGTGTGCCCCATTTTTTGTGCTTTCTTCAGTTGAGGGAAATCTTGCTTGTTTCTTTTTTCGTGGTATTATGAGTAAATCTGAGATTAACATAGTTGAACAAGTCTCTGTGGTGGAGTGGGGCATCTTTTGGGTATATAACAAGAGTGGCATTGCTTGGTCATGAAGTACAAGTGTTCCTAGTTTTCTTAGAAAATATCAAATTGATTTTCAAAATGCTTGTACAAATTTACATTGCCACCAGCAATGAAGGAGCTTTTTCTGTTTGCACATGGTCTTGATATCATGTGCCACCACTTGAGATATTTTTTTTATGATATCCATTCTCTCAGGTGTAAAGTGGTATCTCATGATTCTTTGATTTGCACTTCACAGATGACAATTTAGTGGTAATATGAGGTCTAGGTTTGTCATAGCCTGAAGTATGCATGATCATGGCAAAGAGACTGTAATATGGGTGAATGCTAGATTCTACCCCACATGAGCTACACCTCCTTATGTTCAGTAATCTGAGAGGAAACTATCCTCAGCAATGGAGGGACACACTTAAGTTTCAAATGATGAACTTCTGTTCTAGCATCAGTCTGTCTCATTTAGGGACTTTCATGGGAACCACTCAGCCAACAAGATAGCCAAATTTATTACTTCATACCCATGGCCTAGTTACCAAAGATGGCACATTCAGTCTCTCTATACTTGTTAAGAAAATTTCTCAATAGGATCATTTTTATACATCCAGGTGATTTTCACTGAACTGTATTTCCACAGTGCCTATGAAATACCTTCCAAGTCCTGCTATTTGTCTCCATATTCTCTCTCTCCATAACCTACAAATGATCACTTCCTTTCCTTTATTCTTGATCTCCAATAACAAACATGATATATTTTTCTTCCCAGAGAGATGCACCTTTTACTGTTTAGACTTCTTCTATGCATAGCTCTCTGGGCTTGTGCATTGTAGCTTCTTATCATTTATTTAACAGTAATTGCCCATTTTTGAGGCAATATATATAATATTTGCTTTCTGATACTGGGTTATTTTATTCAGGTTGACATCTTTTTTGTTCTATCCATTCTGAGCAAAATTTCATATAGTTATTTTATTTTAAACAGGTGAGTCATATTGCACTGTGTAGGTGTAGTATATTTTCCTTATCCTTTATTGAGTTGAAGTACATTTAGGTTGTTTTCATTTTCTGGTTCTTTTCAATAAAGCTAAAAAGATCGTAATAAAGCAAGTGGTGTTGCGGTTAGCTGAACATATTTTGGATACATATGTAAGAGTGTTAAAGCTGGTTTTGGTAGTAAATCTAATCCCAATTTTCTTAGTAATTTCCATATTGATTTACACTCACATCAGCAATGAAGGTATTATCCTGTTGGCCCAATATGATTAATGGCTTGTATTATAATTAACATTAACAACAACAACAACAACAATAATAATAATAATAATAAAATATAAATTTATTTAACTTTGGTTATAACATGTTAATATTTTTATTGGATTTTTTCTTTTTCCATTTCAAATTTTATCCCCTTTCCTGTTTACCCCCAGAATGCTTCTATTCCATCTCCCCTGCCTTGGCTTTTCTCTACACTGGAGCAACAAGCCTCCACATGACCAAGGGCTTTTCCTCCCATTGGTGCCTGACAAAACCACCCTCTGCTACATATTTGGCTAGAGCCATTGTCCCTTCCATGTGTATTTGAACACTTTGTAGTCTGGTTGGTTGATACTATTGCTCTTCCTATGGTGTTGCAAGCCCCTCCATCTCCTTTAGTCCTTTCTCTAACTCCTCCATTGGGGACCCTGTTCTAATTCAAATTGTTGCCTGTGAACCTCTCTGCCTCTGTATTTGTCAAGTTCAGGCAGAGCTTCTCACTAGACAGGTATATCAGATTGCTGTCAGCACACACTTCTTAGCATCCAAGATAGTTTTTGGGTTTTGTGTCTATATATGAGATGGGTCCCCAGTGGGGTAGTCTTTGTATGGCCATCCTTCGGTCTCTGCTCCAAGCCTTGTCTCTGTATTTGCTTCCAAGAATATTTTGTTTCCCTTTCTAAGAAGATACTGAGGCATCCACACTTGTTTGGCTATAACCTTGCTATAAATTGTCTTTTGAAACTTTAGGTGTGTTTCGTACATTAGGAATTATGCCAGTATTTATCATAGCTATATAATTGCTGTAAATTGTCTTCAGAATCTTTAAGTATGTTTCTTGCATTAGAAATTGCACAAGTATTTATCATGATGTGGTGGATAACATATTTGCTGTATTCTTTAATAATTTTACATGTTTATTTATTAGAGAAATTAATTTATAATTCCCTTGCTCCATTGAAACTTTATGTAGCTTGTGTGTTAGGGTAACTAGAGATTCAGAAAATGAGCTGGAAATGTTCCTTTTGTATTTATTTTGTGGAATTATTTGGGATGTACTGGTGTTATGTCTTTTAATTTCTGGTGGAATTTTAACCTAATACCAATTTGGACATAGGTTTTGTTGTTTTTGGGAGTATTTAAATGAGTGGTTCTATTCAATGAGGGGCATTGGTCTATGTAAATTGCTTTTCTGGCTATGACCTCACTTTGGTAAGTATTCTATATCAGAAAAATAATCAATTTTATTAGATTTTGTGGAGTGCTAGTCCTAATAATTCCCTTCAGTGTCTACTATTTTTTTTATTTTCATTATTTATTTATTTATCTATTCATTTACTGTTTTGTAAGTTTTTCTATGATCTTTTAATTGGATAATGGTAATCCTATTGTGTTGAATTTATTAAAATTTATATTTTCTAAGTTCTGTCATTACCTTTTTTTTTTTTTTTTTTTTTTTTTTTTTTTTTTTAACCAGGTTTCTCTGTATAGCCCTGGCTGTCCTGGAACTCACTCTGTAGAATTGGCTGAACTTGAACTCAGAAATCTGTCTGCCTCTGCCTCCCAAGTGCTGGGATTAAAGGTGTGTGCCACCACTACCTGTCTGTCATTATTTTTTTATGTATATATTATTAATTTCACCCCTCATTTTCATAATTTATTGCCATGTAATTTCCTTAGGTATATTTAAACCTTTTGTTGTTGTTTTAGTAGTTGTGCCTTTAGATGTGCTGTTAACTTGCTAGTGTGAGATCTCTTTAATCTCTTAAGCAAATACTTAGTGCTACTAACATTTCATTTAGCAGCTCTCTCGTTGTACGCCATATATTTGAGATTGTTGTGTACAAATGTTCATTGAATTCTAGAAATTCTACTTTTTTTATTTTTTGTTTCATGCATTATTTCTTTAAACTAAGTGTTGTACATTTCTTATGAGTTGGTAAGCCTTCTGTGGTTCCTTTTGAATATATTGCCCATCAATAATATTTGGTGATTTGCTAGGATGTAGTGAGTTATTTAAATTTTCCTGGATCTTTTGAGACTTGCATTGTTTTTGAGTAGGTAGATTTTTGAGAAAACTGTGTGTGTTCCTGAAAAAGAAATCAATTCTTTAATGTTTAGCATAATGATCTGTATATATTTGTTAGATTAATTTGATTTATAAGATAAGTTAATTTCAATATTTTCATTTTATACTTTTGTCTAGATGAATTGTCCACTGATTTGTGGATGTAGTTGAAGCTGTGTGCATCTATATCTGTAATGCCCAGGCTCTAGCAGAACTTCTCTTTGACAGCGATATCAGGCTCCTGTCACTATGTACTTCTTTGTATCAGCAATAATATCTGGGTTTGGTATCTGCAAAAGGGATAGTTGCATAGGTGGGGCAGTCTCTGGATGGCCTTTCTTTGAATCTCTACTCTACTCTTTGCCCCTGCACTTTGTTTTAACAAGCAGAATTCAGGATTAAAATTTTGGATGTGGGTGTGTGGCATCATTGTTCAACTAGAGTCCATGAATATCCACTAGATGTGGCCTCTGTAGGTTCTATCTCCAATTTGTTGGGTATTTCAGATAATGTCCTCCCTCTTGTATCCTGGGAATCTCTTGAGTCCCAGGCATCTGGAAGTTACTAGTGGCTATATTCAGTTACTCTCTCCAATTGTTACTCTCCTTTAAAATTCATGAACTTTTGTACTTTTCCTCTATCTCAGTACTTATATGACCTGCCCACTTTTCCCCTTACCCCTCACTCCCTCCCTTCCTGATCACTCTCTCTCTCTACTTCTAATGTTTATTTCATTCCCACTTCTGAGTAGGACTGTAGCTTCCACACATTGGTGTGGTCAACTTTCTTCTTGGGTTTCATATGGTATAAGAGGTGTATAGTGGGAATTCTCCAGGTTCTTATTTGATAATATCCACTTATAGATTCCATGCCATGTGTGTTTGTGTGTGTGTGTGTGTTATTTTTGACAGAGTTATTTAACAATGGTGATATTTTCACATTCCATCCATTGACCTGTGAATTTTGTGAAGTCTTGTTTTTAATAGTTAAGTAGTATTCCATTGTGAAAGTATTCCACATTTACTGTACTCATTCCTCTGTTTAGAGTACCTCTAATTTGTTTCCAACTTCTATTTATTATAAATAAGGCTGCTATGAATTTAGTGGAGCATGTGTCCTTGCTATATGTTAGAGCATCATTTGCCCTGGAGCTGTGTAACTGGGGCCTCAGGTAAAATTATTTCCAATTTTCTGAGAAACCACCAAGCTTATTTCCAGTGGACGTACCATCTCACAATCCCAGCAGCAATGGAAGAGTGTTCCTCTTTCTCCACAATCTTGTAAGAATCTTTGTCAACTGAGTTTTTTATCTTAGCCATTGTGATGGGTGTGAGGTAGAATTTCAGGGTTGTTGGTTTGCATTTTCCTAATGATGACTAAGGATATTAAACATTTTTTAAATTTTATACACCATTTTATTTACTTACAGTTCAAATAGTATCCCCTTTCCTAGTTTCTTCTACAAAACTCCATTTCTTACAAATACTGTCTTTCTACTGGATTGTGTTAGCTTTTTTGGTATTTCGGGTTTATTGCTGGGTCTTCAATTGTACTTCAGTTATATACCTGTCTGTCACTGTGCCAATTACGTGCAGATTTTATCGGTGTTGCTCTATAGTAGACCATAAGATTAGGGATGGTGATTCCCCAAGAAGTTCTCTTATGGTTGAGAAAATTTTTTCCTATCCTGGGTTTTTGTTGTTCGAACTGAATTTGAGAATTGCTCTTTTTATCTCTGTGGAGAATTGAGTTGGAATTTTGATTGGGATTGCAATGAATCTGTCTACTGCTTTTTAAGATGGACATTTTAATATTTTAATTCGTTCTATCCATGAGCATGAGAGATCTTTCCATCTTGAAGTCTTCTTCAATTTCTTTCTTCAGAGACTTGAAGTTCTTGATGTACAGATTTTTCACTTGCTTGGTTACAGTCACACAAAGGCATTTTATATTATTTGTCACTAATGTTAATGATGTGGTTTACCTAATTTCTTTCTCAGCACATTTATTCTTTTAGAAGAAGAAGGCTCTTTATCCATTTGCATTAGTTTTGCATCCAGTCACTTTTCCTGAAGTTGTTTATCAGTTATAGGACTTCTTTCATGGATTTTTTTTTTTTGGCATCACTTGTGTGCATTATCTTATCAAATGAAAGTACTGATATTTCTACTCCCTCCTTTTGAATTTGTAATATTTTTATCTCATTTTATCTCAATTGCTATGGCTGGACCTTCAAGTCCTACATTGAATAGATGAGGGAGAGTGGACAGCCTTGTCTTGTCCCTGATTTTAGTGGGATTGCTTCACGTTTCTCTATATTTAGAGGAATGTTGACCATAGAATTGCTCTACATTGCATTTATTATATTTAGGTGTGGCCCTTGATTTCCAGGTTTCTCCAATACTTTTATCAAGAAGGGCTCTTTTATTTTGTCAAAGGCCTTTTCAGAATCTAATGAGATGACCACATTGTGGGGTTTTATTTTCATTGCAGTTTTTTATATATTATATTGTGTTGATGGATATCCATATGTTGAACCAACCCTGCATCTCTGGGATGAAGTTTTCTTGATCAGAGTGAATGATCATTTTGATATATTCTTGTAT
The DNA here is from genome assembly GCF_000001635.26 of Mus musculus. Classification (NCBI taxonomy): domain Eukaryota; kingdom Metazoa; phylum Chordata; class Mammalia; order Rodentia; family Muridae; genus Mus; species Mus musculus. Next base: position 85,224,270 of record NC_000073.6, on the reverse strand, counting down.
TCAGATTGCATGAATTTTATAGAGTATTTTTACATCAATGTTCATGAAGAAAAGTAATTTTAAGATCTCTTTCTTTTTTGTATCTTTGTGTAATAAAGGTATCACTTTAGCTGTAGATTCATAAAATTTACTAGGTAGTGTTTCTCCTGTATCTTTTTTATGAAAGAGTATGAGAAGTAATGATTTTAGGTCTTTTCTTAAGGTCTGAATGAATTCTACACAAAGACCAATTGGCGCTGGGGATTTTGTTCTTTGTAGACTTTAATTGACTAATTCAATTTCTTTTGTTGTTGTGTTACTGTTTAATGGTTTCTCTGATACTGATTTAACTTTGGCATCTGGTATATAAAACATCCATTTCAGATAGATTTTCTAATTTTATTAAGTATAGGCTTTTGTAGTAAGATTTGGTAAGATTTTAATTTCTTCAGTTTTTATTGTATTATCTATTTTCATTTCTGATTTTGTTAATTTGAATATGGTCTCTGTGCCCTCTTATTTTCTGGCTAAGGGTTTATCTATCTTATTTATTTTCTCAATGTCTCATCTGATGGTTTTGTTGACTCTTTGAGTAGATCTCTTTGTTTTTATTTGAATAGCTTCATCCCTGAGTTTGATTATTACCTATTGTCTATTCCTCTTATATATATTTGCTTTGATTTGTTCTTGAGCTTTATGACATGTTGTTAGGCTGCTAGAATATGTTCTTGACAAATTCTTTTTGGAAGCACTCAGAGCTATGAATTTTCTGCTTACCACGGCTTTCACTTTGGCCCATAAGTTTGGGTATGTTTTGCTTTCATTTTCATTAAATTTTAAAGCCTCTTTAATTTCTTTTTTTTTATTTACTCCTTGATTTTATCATTGTGTAGCTAGTTGTTTAGCTTCCATGTATATGTGGGCTTCCTGTTGTTCTGTAGTTGTGGAAGTACAACATTGGTCTGTGCTGATATGATAGAATGCATGTGATTATTTCAGTTTTCTTTTATTGGTTGACACTTGTTTTGTGTCTGATTATATGGTCTTTATTTGAGAAGTTACCATGAGGTTCTAAGAAGGTATATTCTTTCTTTCAGGGTGAAATGTTCTGTAGACATGTATTAAGTCCACTATTTTTATACCTTCTCTTACTTTCACTGTTGTCTCTGTTTAGTTTCTGTTTCCATAATCTGTCCATTGGTGGGAGTGGAGTGTCAAAGTCTCCTATTATTGTGTAAGATAGGTTCAATGTGTACTTCTATTTTTTTTTTTTACAAATGTGGGTGCCCTTGCTTTTGGGGCAGAGATATTCAAGATGTTCAAGTGCTCCTCCTTCTGGATTTGACCTTTAATCAGTATCTGGTATTCATCCTTTTCTTTCCTTTTTTCTTTTTTTAATAACTTTTGAATGAAAATCTATTTTATTTGATATTAGAATTGCAAAATTAGAATGTAGAACAAGAGAATTGCTGGTCTTTAAACAGTAGGATGTATGGACAGAGCCAATTATTAGTTATCTTTACATAATTTAGAGCATGATTTAATTATAAAAGTTTGTTTACATGAATGATCAATCTAAGATATATGATTGTGGAAACATGAAAATTATGTGATTGTATGAGTTTTTGAAATATACTATAAATATTTTGAATACATAAAATAATTATAAGCAAATCCTGCATAAAGATGACAAGCATTAAAATTTGTATCAAATGCTATGCAGATTCCTCATTTAAATTAACCTATACCACAAGATGCAAGTCTAACTTAGCTATGACTTTCCCAATGCATTAACCCAGTATATCTTGTAAATGATAATAAATATTTTTGATAACACTTTCCTTCCTATACTAGACATGGATCAGTGTGTGAAGTGTCGAGAAGATCAATATGCAAATGAACACCATACTCTCTGCCTCCAAAAAGTTGTGTCTATTTTAGATTATAGAGATCCTTTGGGAAAGGCTCTAGCTGGCATTGCTCTATGCTTCTCTTTCCTTACATCTGTTGTACTCTGCATCTTCCTGAAACACCGAGAAACTCCCATAGTCAAAGCCAATAACCAAACGCTCAGCTATGTACTACTCATCTCCCTCGTATTTTGTTTTATCTGTTCATTACTTTACATTGGTCATCCCACTGCGGTCATCTGTATCCTTCAGCAGACCACTTTTGTGATTGCTTTCACTGTGGCTACCTCTACTATCTTGGCTAAGACAATTACTGTTCTACTAGCATTCAAAATAACCATTCCAGGAAGAAGAATGAGGTGGCTGCTTGTGTCAGGGGCACCCAAATATATAATTCTCATATGTACCATGATTCAGCTGATTCTTTGTGGAATTTGGCTGGGAACTTCTCCTCCATTTGTTGATGCTGATGCACACATGGTACATGGCCACATCATCATTGTTTGCAACAAAGGTTCAGTGATTGCCTTCTACTGTGTCCTTGGATACATGGGCTCTGTTGCTCTAGCAAGTTTCACTGTAGCTTTCTTGGCCAGGAATCTGCCTGATACATTCAATGAAGCCAAACTCTTGACATTCAGCATGTTGGTGTTCTGCAGTGTCTGGATTACTTTCATCCCTGTCTACCACAGCACCAAAGGCAAGACTATGGTTGCTGTGGAAGTTTTTTGTATCTTGGCCTCAAGTGCAGGTCTGCTTCTTTGCATTTTTGCCCCTAAATGCTACATTATTTTATTAAGACCAGACATAAATTCTTTTCAAAAGTTCAGGAAACCACATGCAAATGCTGAAAATATAAGTTAAATTTAACCACTTATATACTATACCAGAATTATCTACACTTTTACAAAGCTGCTTCTACTCCTCAAGTATTATGTTGAAATATGAAGTTTCTACAAGGTAAATGATATAGAACATATGCCGTAAATAAAATTCAAATACATGTCCTGTACCACAGTTTGTTGAATAAACTTTGTAATCAGACACTTTTATACCTCTAATTCCAGTTTATTTTTATTATCAATCTATCAGGTATCTAAAAGTTTTATTTGGGTTTGCAAATTATTTCATGTATTATCAACCTACCTGTATTAATTTTGTGTAAGCGTTACTTTCTAGAAAAAAATATTGCCATGTTGATAGTACAGACATGTAGAAATTATGATGGAATCCTTATATTTTTCTAGGTCTGCAAAGAATTTTATAAAGAACAATTAAAACTTTTCTGTTTAACATGATATTCCAGGATATGGGATGATAAAAAATTATGATGTTATCACTGCTTTCTGTTTCAATTTGAATACTGATCATAATGATGATACTCCATAATTTATACTGTAATTATGCTGAAATCCTCATGAATGAGGATGTATACAAGTCAATAAAAATCTGTTGTTATTTTGCTAAGTGTCCATTCTTTAAAATGCATATCTTTGTATTGATGTTTATATTTTAGGACAGACTTCTCTTAAACTTAGTCATAGGTAATTAATTAATCATATAACATATACCAAGTAGTTAAGAAATGTACAATGGTTTAAACTACAAAGAATAACAGATCGGGTGCTCCACCTTAAGTAAAACAGCTTCACGATCAAGGCTTAGAAAATTTCAAGGCATAGGTGGCAGACAAATTAAGGGCCAATCACTTAGAAGTGTTATGATATTCTATCTTTATAATAGGATGCTGTTCTTGAAATTCTAATTACTAAACAAAATCTGCAAAATATCAAAAATTGAAAACACTGGCATAAATTCAGGAGACCTTATTTAGGTCTCCTCCAACATACTTTAAACTATAAGTAGAGAAGGCATTTTGAAGGAAAACTCATTATTTTTTGAGGACATGGTTTATGCTAGAATATATACTGTCTAGTAAATGGCCCTAAATATTTGCATTCTAGCATCACTAGCTATACATTGTGAATTATCAAAAAACAAAGCCAAAATTTGGGAAAAGTTTGTATTGAAAAGTGGTAGAAGCAATATAGGGAAAGGAGGAATGAATATTATTATGTTACGATGAAATTATTGTGAAATTTCATAATTACTTATAATTTATTAGTTTATATATTAATTGAAATAATTTAAATTATTCACTAGGTACAATTCACATGACATCTATAATTTAGACCTGAATTCCAAATATTACTTTTAATGAATTTTGCCCTAAATTTTTCATCTTTTCTAGGAATTTTTAGATGGAATACCTTAGATGGATTTTATGTGAAGAGGAAGGAAAGATCCTGTTATTTGAATGTGCATAAAAGCTAAGAGTAAAGTTTGACATGGGGCAAAGGCACCCTGAATAAAGAATAAAAATTTAAAATAATTAGTATTTTAGTTATATTTATAAACGAAATGTAAAATTAAGTACTACATTGTAACTGAAAAAGCAACATCATTTACATCTGTCTAGTCCTCAAATACTCTATATGATCATTTTGTCATTCTCATGAACCAAATACATGGTGGCCATGAATTATTCCATGAGTATAGATCTGAATAATCTGCATTTTATTAAATTATTGAAAATCTCTTCTAAATTCATAATTCTAAATGCATGTGCATTTAAAGTATATCGTTGGTTTCCATAAAGATAGTATAACAGTTGAGATTTCTTCATTTAGCTCTGTACCCCATTTTTAATAGGGTTATTTGATTTTCTGGAGTCCATCTTCTTGAGCTCTTTGTATATATTGGATATAAGTCTTCTATCTGATTTAGGATTGGGAAAGATCCTTTCCCAATCTGTTTATGGCCTTTTTGTCTTTTTGACAGTGACTTTTGCCTTACAGAAGCTTTGCAATTTTATGAGGTCCCATTAGTGAATCTTGCTCTTATAGCAGAAGCCATTGCTTTTCTGTTCAGAAATTTTTCACCTGTGCCCACGTCTTCAAGTCATTTCCCCACTTTGTCCTCTATAAGTTTCAGAGTCTCTGTTTTTATGTGGAGTTCGTTGATCCACTAAGACTTGATCTTCATACAAGAACATAAGAATGGTTCAATTTGTTTTCTTCTACATGCTAACCGCCAATTGACCCAGCACCATTTGTTGAAGATGCTATCATTTTCCTCTGAATAATTTTAGCTCCTTTGTGGATGATCAAGTGACCATAGGTGTGTGGGTTTATTTCTGGGTCTTCAATTCTATTCTATTGATCTACCAGTCTTTTGCTGTACCAGTACCATGCAGTTTTTTTTATTACAATCGTTCTGTAATACAGCTTGAGGTCAGGCATGGTGATTGAACCAGAGGTTCTTTTATTGTTGAGAATAGTTTTTGCTATCCTAGATTTTTTTTTTCCAGATGAATTTGTAAATTGCCCTTTCTAAAGCAGTGAAGAATTGAGCTGGAATTTTGATGGGGATTGCATTGAATGTGTAGATTGCTTTCGGCAGGATAGCCATTTTGACGATATTAATCCTGCAAATCAATGAGAATGGAAATTTTTCCATCTTTTGAGATCTTCAATTTCTTTCTTCAGAGACTGACTTGAAGTTCTTATAATACTGATCTTTCACTTCCTTAGTTAGAGTCACATCAAGGTATTTTATAATATTTGGGACAATTGTGAAGTGTGTTCTTTCCCTAATTTCTGTCTCAGCCCATTTATCCATTGTGTAGAGAAAAACAATTTATTTGTTTGAGTTTATTTTATATCCAGCTACTTCACTGAAGCTGTTTATCAGGTTTAGGAGTTCTCTGGTGGAATTTTTAGGGGCACTTATATATACTATTATATCATCTGCAAATAGTAATATTTTAACTTCTACCTTTCCAGTTTGTACTCTCTTGATCTCCTTTTGTTGTCAAATTGCTCTGGTTAGGACTTCAAGTACTATATTGAATAGGAGAAAGTGGGCAGGCTTGTCTACTCCCTGATTTTAGTGGGATGGCTTCAAGTTTCTCTCCATTTAGTTTGTTGTTGCCTTTTGGTTTGCTGTAGATTGCTTTTATTATGTTTAGGTATGGGACATGAATTCCTGATCTTTCCATGACTTTTATCATAAATGGGTGTTGGATTCTGTCAAATGCTTTCTATGCATCTAACAAGATGATAATGTGTTTTTGTCTTTGAGTTTGTTTATATAGTGAATTATGTTGATGGATTTCCTTATATTAAACCATCCTTGCATTCCTGGGATAAAGACTACTTGGTCATGATAGATGATCGTTTTGATGTTTTCTTGTATTCGGTTTGCGAGGATTTTATTGAGTATTTTTGCACCAATATTCATACTGGAAATTGGTTTAAAGTTCTCTTTCTTTGTTGAATTTTTGTGTGGTTTAGGTATCAGAGTAATTGTGGCTTCATAGAATGAATAGGGTGGAGTAACTTCTGTTTCTATTTTGTGGAATAGTTTGAGGAGAGTTGGAATTATGTCTTCTTTGAAGGTCTGATAGAACTCTGCACTATACCCATCTGGTCCTAGGCTTTTTTTTTTTTTTTTTTTTTGGTTGGGAGACTATTGATGACTGTTTCTATTTCTTTAGGGGAATTGGGATGCTTTATATTATTAATCTGATCCTGATTTAATTTTGTTAGCTGGTATCTGTCTAGGAAGTTGTCCATTTTATCCAGGTTTTCCAGTTTTGTTCAGTATAGCCTTTTGTACTACGATCTGAAGATGTTTTGGATTTCCTCAGGTTCAGTTGTTATGTCTTCTTTTCGTTTCTGAATGTGTTAACTAGGATACTGTCCCTGTGGCCCCTAGTAAGTCTGGCTAAGGGTTTATCTATCTTGTTGATTTTCTCAAAGAACCAGCTCCTGGTTTGGTTGATTCTTTGAATAGTTCTTTTTTATTCACACTTGGTTGACTTCAATCATGAATTTGGTTAATTTGGGCTGTCTACTCCTCTTGGGTAAATTTGGTTGCTTTTATTATAGAGCTTTTAAGTGTGCTTTAAAGCTTCTACTGTCTGTTCTCTCTAGTTTCTTTTTGGCAGCACTCAGAGCTAAGTATTTTCATCACAGGACTGCTTTCATTGTGTACTATAAGTTTTGGTATGTACATCAAAATGATCATCCATCGTGATCAAGTAGGCTTCATCCCTGGAATTCAGTGATGGTTTAATATACAGAAATCCATCAAGTAAAAACAAACACAAAGACAAAAACAACATGATCATCTCTTTTTATTTTGAGAAATCATTTTATAAAATCCTCCATTTGTTTATGGTAAAAGTCTTGAAAAGATCAGGAAGTCAAGTCCCAGACCTAAACATAATAAAGTCAATATTCAGCAAATCAGTAGCCAATATCAAACTAAATGGATAGAAACTTGAAGCAATCCTACTAAAATGATGATTAGACAAGGCTGCCCTCTTCTCCCTAGCAATTCAATATAGTTCTTGAATTCTTAGCCATATCAACTAGACAACAAAAAGAGTTCGAGTGGATAATTTGGAAAGGAAGAAATCAAAATATTAATATTTGCAGGTATATGATAGTGTATGTAAGTAACACTAAAAATTCAAACAGGAAACTCCTAAACCTGATAAACAGTTTCAGTGAAGTAGATGGATATAAAATTAACTCAAACAAATCAGTGGCCTTTCTCTAAACAAAGGATAAACAAGCTGTAAAACAAATTAGGGAAACAACAACCTTCACCATAGTCAAAAATAATATAAAATAGCTTGGTGTGACTCTAACTAAGGAAGTGAAAGATCTGTATGTTAAGAACTTCAAATCTCTGAAGAAATAAACCAAGGAGGAGAATCTCAAAAGATGCAAATATCTCCCATGCTCATGGATTGGCAGGATTGAGCTAGTAACAATGGCTATCTTGCTGAAAGCAATCCACAGATTCCATTCAATCACCATCAAAATACCAATTGAATTCTTCAACAAGTTAGAAAGGGCAATTTGCCAATCTGTTGGTGGCTTTTTGTCTTATTGACAGTGTCTTTTGCCTTACAGAAGCTTTGCAATTTTATGAGGTCCCATTTGTCAATTCTCGATCTTACAGCACAAGCCTTTGCTGTTGTAATCAGGAATTTTTCAGTTCTGAGCCCCATTTTTAATGGGTTATTTGATTTTCTGGGGTCCACCTTCTTGAGTTCTTTATATATATATTGTTTATTAGTCCCCTATCTGATTTAGGATAGTAAAGATCCTTTCCCAATCTGTTGGTGGTCTTTTTGTCTTATTGACTGTGTCTTTTGCCTTGCAGAAGCTTTGCAACTTTATGAGGTCCCATTTATCGATTCTCGATCTTACAGCACAAGCCATTGCTGTTCTATTCAGGAATTTTTCCCCTGTGCCCATATCTTCGAGGCTTTTCCCTACTTTCTCCTCTATGAGTTTCAGTGTCTCTGGTTTTATGTGGAGCTCCTTGATCCACTTAGATTTGACCTTACTACAAGGAGATAGAAATGGATCAATTCGCATTTTTATACATGATAACCGCCAGTTGTGCCAGCAACATTTCTTGAAAATGCTTCTTTCTTCCACTGGATGGTTTTAGCTCCCTTGTCAAAAATCAAGTGACCATAGGTGTGTGGGTTCATTTCTAGGTCTTCAATTCTATTCCGTTGGTCTACTTGTCTGTCTGTATACCAGTACCGTGCCGTTTTTATTACAATTGCTCTGTAGTAAAGCTTTAGGTCAGGCAAGGTGATTCTACCAGAGGTACTTTTATCCTTGAGAAGAGTTTTTGCTATCCTAGGTTTTTTGTTATTCCAGATGAATTTGCAGATTGCTTTTTCTAATTCGTTGAAGAATTGAGTTGGAATTTTGATGGGGATTGCATTGAATCTGTAGATTGCTTTTGGATAGTTAGCCATTTTTACAATGTTGATCCTGCCAATCCATGAGCATGGGAGATCTTTCCGTCTTCTAAGATCTTTAATTTCTTTCTTCAGAGACTTGAAGTTCTTATCATATAGATCTTTCACTTCCTTAGTTAGAATCACACCAAGATATTTTACATTATTTGTGACAATTGAGAAGGGTGTTGTTTCCCTAATTTCTTTCTCAGCCTGTTTATTCTTTGTGTAGAGAAAGGCCATTGACTAGTTTGAGTTAATTTTATATCCAGCTACTTCACCGAAGCTGTTTATCAGGTTTAGGAGTTCTCTGGTGGAGTTTTTACGGTCACTTATATATACTATCATATCATCTGCATAAAGTGATATTTTGACTTCTTCCTTTCCAGTTTTTATCCCCTTGATCTCCTTTTGTTGTCGAATTGCTCTGGCTAGGACTTCAAGTACAATGTTGAATAGGAAGGGAGAATGTGGGCCATGTTGTCTAGTCACTGATTTTAGTGGGATTGCTTCCAGGTTCTCACCATTTACTTTGATGTTGGCTACTGGTTTGCGGTAGATTGCTTTTATCATGTTTAAGTATGGGCTTTGATATCCTGATCTTTCCAAGACATTTATCGTGAATGGGTGTTGGATTTTGTCAAATGCTTTCTCTGCATCTAACGAGATGATCATGTGGTTTTTGTCTTTGAGTTTGTTTATATAATGGATTATGTTGATGGAATTCCGTATATTAAACCATCCCTGCATCCCTGTAATAAAACCTACTTGGTCAGGATGGTTGATTGTTTTAATGTGTTCTTGCATTCGGTTAGCGAGAAATTTATTGAGTATTTTTGCATCAATATTCATAAGGGAAATTGGTCTGAAGTTCTCTATCTTTGTTGGATCTTTCTGTGGTTTAGGTATCAGAGTAATTGTGGCTTCATAGAATGAGTTGGATAGAGTACATTCTACTTCTATTTTGTAGAATTGTTTGTGAAGTAGTAGAATTAGATCTTCTTTGAAGGTCGGATAGAATGTTGCACTAAACCCATCTGGTTCTGGGTTTGTGTTTGTTTGTTTTTTTTTTTTTGTTGTTTTGTTTTTGTTTTGTTTTGTTTTGTTTTTTTGTCTGGAAACTATTAATGATCACTTCTATTTCTTTAGGGGATAGGGGACTGTTTAATTCCTTAACTTGATCCTGGTTTAACTTTGGTACCTGCTATCTGTCTAGAAATTTGTCCATTTCGTCCAGGTTTTCTAGTTTTGTTGAGTATAGCCTTTTGTAGAAGTATCTGATGGTGTTTTGGATTTCTTCAGGATCTGTTGTTATGTCTCCCTTTTCAATTCTGATTTTGTTAATTAGGATGCTGTCCCTGTGCCCTCTAGTGTGTCTGGCTAAGGGTTTAGCTATCTTTTTGATTTTCTCAAAGAACCACCTCCTCCTTTGGTTGATTCTTTGAATAGTTCTTCTTGTTTCCACTTGGTTGATTTCACCCCTCAGTTTGATTATTTCCTGCGATCTGCTCCTCTTGGGTGAATTTGCTTCCTTTTTTCTAGAGCTTTTAGGTGTTTTATCAAGCTGCTAGGGTGTGCTCTCTCTAGTTTCCTTTTCGAGGCACTCAGAGCTATGAGTTTCCCTCTTAGAAATGCTTTCATTGTGTCCCATAAGTTTGAGTATGTTGTGGCTTCATTTTCTTTTTTTTTTTTTTTTTTTCCATTTTTTATTAGGTATTTAACTCATTTACATTTCCAATGCTATACCAAAAGTCCCCCATATCCACCCACCCCCACTCCCCTGCCCACCCACTCCCCCTTTTTGGCCCTGGTATTCCCCTGTACTGGGGCATATAAAGTTTGCAAGTCCAATGGGCCTCTCTTTCCAGTGATGGCCGACTAGGCCATCTTTTGATATATATGCAGCTAGAGTCAAGAGCTCCGGGGTACTGGTTAGCTCATAATGTTGTTCCACCTATAGGGTTGCAGATCCCTTTAGCTCCTTGGCTACTTTCTCTAGCTCCTCCATTGGGAGCCCTATGATCCATCCATTAGCTGACTGTGAGCATCCACTTCTGTGTTTGCTGGGCCCCGGCATAGTCTCACAAGAGACAGCTACATCTGGGTCCTTTCAATAAAATCTTGCTAGTGTATGCAATGGTGTCAGCGTTTGGATGCTGATTATGGGGTGGATCCCTGGCTATGGCAGTCTCTACATGGTCCATCCTTTCATCTCAGCTCCAAACTCCGTCTCTGTAACTCCTTCCATGGGTGTTTTGTTCCCAAATCTAAGGAGGGGCATAGTGTCCACACTTCAGTCTTCATTCTCCTTGAGTTTCATGTGTTTAGCAAATTATATCTTATATCTTGGGTATCCTAGGTTTGGGGCTAATATCCACTTATCAGTGAATACATATTGTGTGAGTTTCTTTGTGAATGTGTTACCTCACTCAGGATGATGCCCTCCAGGTCCATCCATTTGGCTAGGAATTTCATAAATTCATTCTTTTTAATAGCTGAGTAGTACTCCATTGTGTAGATGTACCACATTTTCTGTATCCATTCCTCTGTTGAGGGGCATCTAGGTTCTTTCCAGCTTCTGGCTATTATAAATAAGGCTGCTATGAACATAGTGGAGCATGTGTCCTTCTTACCTGTTGGGGCATCTTCTGGATATATGCCCAGGAGAGGTATTGCTGGATCCTCCGGTAGTACTATGTCCAGTTTTCTGAGGAACCGCCAGACTGATTTCCAGAGTGGTTGTACAAGCCTGCACTCCCACCAACAATGGAGGAGTGTTCCTCTTTCTCCACATCCTCGCCAGCATCTGCTGTCACCTGAATTTTTGATCTTAGCCATTCTGACTGGTGTGAGGTGGAATCTCAGGGTTGTTTTGATTTGCATTTCCCTGATGATTAAGGATGATGAACATTTTTTCAAGTGCTTCTCTGCCATTCGGTATTCCTCAGGTGAGAATTCTTTGTTCAGTTCTGAGCCCCATTTTTTAATGGGGTTATTTGATTTTCTGAAGTCCACCTTCTTGAGTTCTTTATATATGTTGGATATTAGTCCCCTATCTGATTTAGGATAGGTAAAGATCCTTTCCCAATCTGTTGGTGGTCTTTTTGTCTTATTGACGGTGTCTTTTGCCTTGCAGAAACTTTGGAGTTTCATTAGGTCCCATTTGTCGATTCTCGATCTTACAGCACAAGCCATTGCTGTTCTGTTCAGGAATTTTTCCCCTGTGCCCATATCTTCAAGGCTTTTCCCCACTTTCTCCTCTATAAGTTTCAGTGTCTCTGGTTTTATGTGAAGTTCCTTGATCCACTTAGATTTGACCTTAGTACAAGGAGATAAGTATGGATCGATTCGCATTCTTCTACACGATAACAACCAGTTGTGCCAGCACCAATTGTTGAAAATGCTGTCTTTCTTCCACTGGATGGTTTTAGCTCCCTTGTCGAAGATCAAGTGACCATAGGTGTGTGGGTTCATTTCTGGATCTTCAATTCTATTCCATTGGTCTACTTGTCTGTCTCTATACCAGTACCATGCAGTTTTTATCACAATTGCTCTGTAGTAAAGCTTTAGGTCTGGCATGGTGATTCCGCCAGAAGTTCTTTTATCCTTGAGAAGACTTTTTGCTATCCTAGGTTTTTTGTTATTCCAGACAAATTTGCAAATTGCTCCTTCCAATTCGTTGAAGAATTGAGTTGGAATTTTGATGGGGATTGCATTGAATCTGTAGATTGCTTTTGGCAAGATAGCCATTTTTACAATGTTGATCCTGCCAATCCATGAGCATGGGAGATCTTTCCATCTTCTGAGATCTTCTTTAATTTCTTTCTTCAGAGATTTGAAGTTTTTATCATACAGATCTTTCACCTCCTTAGTTAGAGTCACGCCAAGATATTTTATATTATTTGTGACTATTGAGAAGGGTGTTGTTTCCCTAATTTCTTTCTCAGCCTGTTTATTCTTTGTATAGAGAAAGGCCATTGACTTGTTTGAGTTTATTTTATATCCAGCTACTTCACCGAAGCTGTTTATCAGGTTTAGGAGTTCTCTGGTAGAATTTTTAGGGTCACTTATATATACTATCATATCATCTGCAAAAAGTGATATTTTGACTTCCTCTTTTCCAATTTGTATCCCCTTGATCTCCTTTTGTTGTCGAATTGCTCTGGCCAATACTTCAAGTACTATGTTGAAAAGGTAGGGAGAAAGTGGGCAGCCTTGTCTAGTCCCTGATTTTAGTGGGATTGCTTCCAGCTTCTCTCCATTTACTTTGATGTTGCCTACTGGTTTGCTGTAGATTGCTTTTATCATGTTTAGGTATGGGCCTTGAATTCCTGATCTTTCCAAAACTTTTATCATGAATGGGTGTTGGATCTTGTCAAATGCTTTTTCTGCATCTAACGAGATGATCATGTGGTTTTTGTCTTTGAGTTTGTTTATATAATGGATTACATTGATGGATTTTCGTATATTAAACCATCCCTGCATCCCTGGAATAAAACCTACTTGGTCAGGATGGATGATTGCTTTAATGTGTTCTTGGATTCGGTTAGCGAGAATTTTATTGAGGATTTTTGCATCGATATTCATAAGAGAAATTGGTCTGAAGTTCTCTATCTTTGTTGGATCTTTCTGTGGTTTAGGTATCAGAGTAATAGTGGCTTCATAAAATGAGTTGGGTAGAGTACCTTCTACTTCTATTTTGTGAAATAGGTTGTGCAGAATTGGAATTAGATCTTCTTTGAAGGTCTGATAGAACTCTGCACTAAACCCATCTGGTCCTGGGCTATTTTTGGTTGGGAGACTATTAATAACTGCTTCTATTTCTTTAGGTGATATGGGACTGTTTAGATGGTCAACTTGATCCTGATTCAACTTTGGTACCTGGTATCTGTCCAGAAATTTGTCCATTTCGTCCAGGTTTTCCAGTTTTGTTGAGTATAGCCTTTTGTAGAAGGATCTGATGGTGTTTTGGATTTCTTCAGGATCTGTTGTTATGTCTCCCTTTTCATTTCTGATTTTGTTAATTAGGATTTTGTCCCTGTGCCCTTTAGTGAGTCTAGCTAAGGGTTTATCTATCTTGTTGATTTTCTCAAAGAACCAACTCCTCGTTTGGTTAATTCTTTGAATAGTTCTTCTTGTTTCCACTTGGTTGATTTCACCCCTGAGTTTGATTATTTCCTGCCGTCTACTCCTCTTGGGTGAATTTGCTTCCTTTTTTTCTAGGGCTTTTAGATGTGTTGTCAAGCTGCTAGTATGTGCTGTCTCCCGTTTCTTCTTGGAGGCACTCAGCGCTATGAGTTTCCCTCTTAGAAATGCTTTCATTGTGTCCCATAGGTTTGGGTACGTTGTGGCTTCATTTTCATTAAACTCTAAAAAGTCTTTAATTTCTTTCTTTATTCCTTCCTTGACCAATGTATCATTGAGAAGAGTGTTGTTCATTTTCTACGTGAATGTTAGCTTTCCATTATTTATGTTTTTATTAAAGATCAGCCTTAGTCCATGGTGGTCTGATAAGATGCATGGGATGATTTCAATATTTTTGTATCTTTTGAGGCCTGTTTTGTGACCAATTATATTGTCAATTTTGGAGAAGGTACCATGTGGTGCTGAGAAGAAGATATATCCTTTTGTTTTAGGATAAAATGTTCTGTAGATATCTGTTAAGTCCATTTGTTTCATCACTTCTGTTAGTTTCACTGTGTCCCTGTTTAGTTTCTGTTTCCACGTTCTGTCCATTGCTGAAAGTGGGATGTTGAAGTCTCCTACTATTATTGTGTGAGGTGCAATGTGTGCTTTGATCTTTACTAAAGTTTCTTTAATGAACGTGGCTGCCCTTGCATTTGGAGCATAGATATTGAGAATTGAAAGTTCCTCTTGGAGGATTTTACATTTTATGAATATGAAGTGCCCCTCCTTGTATTTTTGATTACTTTGGGTTGGAAGTCGATTTTATTTGACATTAGAATGGCTCCTCCAGCTTGTTTCTTCAGACCATTTGCTTGGAAAATTGTTTTCCAGCCTTTCACTCTGAGGCAGTGTCTGTCATTTTCCCTGAGATGGGTTTTCTGTAAGCAGCAGAATGTTGGGTCCTGTTTGTGTAGCCAGTCTGTTAGTCTATGTCTTTTTACTAGGGAATAGAGTCCATTGATATTAAGAGATATTAAGGAAAAGCAATTGTTGCTTCCTATTATTTTTGTTTTTAGATTTGGCATTCTGTTCCTGTGGATGTCTTCTTTTTGGTTTGTTGAGGGATTACTTTCTTGCTTTTTATAGGGCGTGGCTTCTGTTCTTGTATTGGTTTTTTCTGTTATTATCCTTTGAAGGGCTGGATTCGTGGAAAGATAGTGTGTGAATTTGGTTTTGTCATGGAATACTTTGGTCTCTCCATCTATGGTAATTGAGAATTTACCTGGGTATAGTAGCCTGGGCTGGCATTTGTGTTCTCTTAGGGTCTGTATAACATTTGTCCAGGATCTTCTGTCTTTCATAGTCTCTGGTGAAAAGTGGTGTAATTCTGATAGGCCTGCCTTCATATGTTACTTGACCTTTTTCCTTTACTGCTTTTAATATTCTATCTTTATTTAGTGCATTTGTTGTTCTGATTATTATGTGTCAGGAGGAATTTCTTTTCTGGTCCAGTCTATTTGGAGTTCTGTAGGCTTCTTTTATGTTCATGGGCATGTCTTTCTTTAGGTTTGGGAAGTTTCCTTCTATAATTTTGTTGAAGATATTTGATGGCCCTTTAAGTTGAAAATCTTCATTCTTATCTACTCCTATTATCCGTAGGTTTGGTCTTCTCGTTGTGTCCTGGATTTGCTGAATGTTTTGACTTAGGATCTTTTTGTATTTTGTATTTTCTTTGATTGTTGTGCCGATGATTTTCTATGGAATCTTCTGCACGTGAGATTCTCTCTTCCATCTCTTGTATTCTGTTGCTAATGCTTGCATCTATGTTTCCAGATTTCTTTCCTAGGTTTTCTATCTTGTGCATTGCCTCACTTTGGGTTTTCTTTATTGTGTCTACTTCCCTTTTTATGTCTTGGATGGTTTTATTCAATTCCATCACCTGTTTGGTTGTGTTTTCCTGCAATTCTTTAAGTTTGTTTTGTGCTTCCTCTTTAACGTCTTCTACCTGTTTAGCAGTGTTCTCCTGTATTTCTTTAAGTGTGTTATTAAAGTCCTCCTTGATGCCCTCTACCATCTTCATGAGATATGCTTTTAAATCAGGGATTATCTTTTTGGGTGTGTTGGGGTTCCCAGGACTGGGTGGGGTGGCAGTGTTGCGTTCTGATGATGGTGAGTGGTCCTGGTTTCTGTTAGTAAGATTCTTATATTTGCATTTTGCCATCTGGTAATCTCTAGAGTTAGATGTTGTCTCTGGTTAGATCTTGTTCCTCAGATGTTTATGTTAGCCTCTATCAGCAGACCTGGGAGACTAGCTCTCTCCTGAGTTTCAGTGTTCAGAGTACTCTCTGCAGGCAAGCTCTCCTCTTGCAGGAAAGGTGCCCAGATATCTGGTGTTCAAACCTGCCTCCTGGCAGAAGTTGTGATCCACTCACAGAGGTCTTAAGATCATGTGGATGGTCCTGTGTGCATTTTGAGGGTGTCTGTAGACTCTGTGCCCAATCCTGGTGCTGGTGTGTACCGGAAGGAACTTGTGCCCCTGATCAGGCTGGGGTTTCTGCTTCCCTAATTAATGCAGTCTCAGGTCCAGTGCGATTGGATTGGAGCAGCAGCTGTGTTCCAATCACCAGAGGTCTTAAGATCCCGTGGCGGGTACTGTGGGTACCTTGCGGGTGTCTGCCCAAGCTACCCCAGTGTTGGAGGGGACGGGAAGGGACTTGTGCCCCTGATCAGACCAGGTTTTCTGCTTCCCTAATTAATCTCTTTCCATTTTCTGATGTCTTCTTCGATTTGTTTCATCAAAGGTTTGAAGTTCTCATACTGAACCTTTACTTTCTGAGTAAGAATTACAGCATGATATCTGTGGTTATTGTAAAGATTGTTGTTTCAGTAATTTCTTTCTCAGTCTGATTGCCATTTGAATAAAGGAAGGCTGTTGATTTGTTCGAGTTAACATTATTGTCTTCCACTTTGCTGAGGTGTTTTCCCATCTACAGAAGTTTCCTTTCTGGAATTTTGGATTTTGCTTTGATATATTATCATATTATTTCTATATAGGAATACGTTGATTCTCTTCCTGTTTAATTGGTAACCCATTTATATCTTTTTGTTTTCTAATTTCTTTAGCTAGAACTTTGAATAGTATAATTAATAGATACAAAAGTATGTGCAACTTTGTCTTGTCCCTGACTTTAGTGTGACTGATATTTGTTTCTCCACACTTAAGTTGATATTGGTTATTGTTTTTGTATATATTCCTTTTATTATGCCTTGAATTCCTGATCACTCCAAACATTTAACATGAACGTGTGTTGGATGTACTCAAAGGCTCTTTCAGAATCTAATCAGTGGATCATGTAATTTTTTCCTTTCCTTTGTTTACAAGGTTTATTATTTTGATACATTTTCTTATATTGAATAGTCGCTGAATCACTGGGAATAAACCAACTTGATAATTGCGAGTGATTATTTGATGTGTACTTAATTTGTTTTGTGAGAATTTTATTGAGTGGTTTTACATAGAAATTCATAAACAAGAACAGTCTGAAGTTCTCTTTCTTTCTCGGGTCTTTGTGTAGTTTATGTACCAGAGTAACTGTGGTGTAATAAACGGAATTAGAGTACTTTCTGTTTCTTTTTCATGGAATGGTTTGATGTATTGATATTAGGTTTTCTTTGAAGGTCTGAAACTACTGTGCATTGAAATCATCTGTCCCTGTGCAGTATTTGCTTAGGCAATTTTTAATTACTGCTACTTAATCCTTAGTGGTTATGGGATTGCTTCATTATTTTGCCTAATCCTGATATAAGTATGCCAGGACATGATATCTGTCTATAAAATCATCAATTTCAGATTCATTTTCCAATATGTTGAGAAGAGTCACTTGTGTATGATGATTTATTTTAAATTTCTTTGGTTTCTGTTTTTATGTCTTCATTTTCATTTCATATTATGTTTAATTTAAACTTTCTTTATGCCCTTCATTTAGAGTGTCTAATGATATATTTTCTCAAAGAACCAACTCTTAGTTTTAATGATTCTTGCTATTTTTGTCTTTGGTTCTAATTGTTTGATTTCAGCCATTAAATTGATTCCCTGCCCTCTACTCCTCTTGGATATGTTTGAATCTTTTGTTTCTAGAGCTTTCATAAGAGTTGTAAAGTGGCTATAGTAGTATCCTTCAAATTTCTTTATAAAGGAACTTAGTGCTTTGAATTTTCCTCTTAACACTGCATTCATTATGTCTCATAATTTGGGAGAAGCTGTGCCTTCATTTTCATTCTAGAAAGTCTTTAATTTCTACTTTTATTTAGTCCCTGATGAAATGGTAACATGAAGTGCTAATAACAAGATATATTATTCAGTAGTGGCTGAAGAACAATTTAGGAGGTACAGATGCCACTCTGGGAGCAATGAATCAGGAATTTTGTGTTTGAAGCACAGTTCACTGCTTAGTGCTAAACTGTGTTCAGAAAAGTGGTAAACAAAAAAAAGGGATAATTCAGCAGGGAACATGAGACCAGTATGGGATTATAGTGGCTTTTCTAAGCCTTTTCATGCATCAATGTGTAGAAAGACATTGGTTGATTTATGTCATCATAGAAAGCTGGGGAAAATATCTGTTTGGGTAACTGGAAGTCTAATGAGGGAAGATGTTTGTGAACCTTAATTTTGTAAGGAAGAAATGATTTTACAAATTCTAATTTTGTGTTTAGAAGCCTCTAAGGAATATTTTTCAATTCCGGGGGATATAATTCCTTTTTATATCTATGATAGATCATCTAAGGTAAATGAAATAAAGTCTTTTCAGGATTTGGGTATTTGCTACTCTGCATAGTATACGATAGCTATATTTCCTTCCAAATAAAGGTTATAATAATAGTGAATATATTTATCCAGCCAACCTATATTGAAAAGAGTGGCAATAGATTCAGGAACAATGCTACCCAGTGTGACACTGATCCAAGTAATAAGCAAGTACATCAGGATGGATTATGGCCATATTGATCATTGTTGCTCACTATGTCTGAGCTAATTAATTGAGGATTCCTGAGCTAATTGGGGTGGTTATATATAGGAAGGCTCTATGTAAGAAACTAAAGATTATATTAAGTTTAATTTCTCAGGGAGGTCTGAAGATTAGAGAGAACTAGTTAAATTATTACTGCATATCATTGATTTGTAACAAAACTTGTTCTCTGCAGCAAATAAATTGACAGAGGTTGTTCAAATTCATTATCTTTTTAGCTGTACATTTCTGGTATCACGTGACCTTTGAAAAATTGAGTACAATAGATTTTCACAATGATAAATGAAGATTGCTTTTGTTACTGTAGTTTTTGTTATACAGAGATGGTTTGAAATTTTGCTTTGTCCTGTGTATCTGCTGGAAATTGACTTCATTATATAGAATGACAAAATGTTAACCACCTAGTAAGATTAGATTGGAAAAGCCTTTGGAAGACCACAAAGTATAACCTCCCTTCCAAATAAACTATAACAATATTACTGCTCAATTCAAGAATAAAACCAACCTTAAAATGTTTGCTATATGGTGGGAAAGGGATATTAATGAAGCCTGTAAGGTTACAAATTGAAAATGTCTGTGCTTTGAGTAGATTAGCTTCCTGTGAATTGTTTGCCATGAATTTACCAGAAATAATACAAATTATAATAGCAGGGTTTTTTTGTTTGTTTGTTTGTTTGATTATTTTGTTTTGTTTTTGGTTTTTTTGTTGTTGTTTATTTGTTTGTTTTGGCCAGGACTAGATGGTAAAAATCCATGGATAAAAATAATGCACTTGCAGACTATGACTGAAGGACATGAAGAAATTAACTTTGGTCTAGACTGAAAATTTCTATTAGGCTGGGTCACATTTACATTGTCAATGAAGGGACATGAAGGCTTGTGGTGAAAATTTACCAATGTTACTGCTTATCTTTTGACAGTGCATGTTAACTAAAGTACCTCCATAACAGACATTCCTTTCCTTCATGTGAAATAGCGGTTCAGATATCAAGGATGAAAACCAACTCTCTTCCAGTCGGATTTAATGTGAACTCAATCAGAAGGAGTTTAAGTCAGATGCTATAATCTAGATCAGAAACCTGAGGCTGAGTAGGTTAATTCTGTGAGTTTTCTCAGTTGATGTGGTATGCCTATTAAACTCTTCTTTAAATATGTGTGTATACACTTATACTTGTTATTGCCAGCCTCAAGTTATAATCAATGATGAAGATCATGAAAACTAGTGTGTGTTATTATGACATTTTGACCATTTTTTTTTAGACATTATGGACATGTATAATCATTTCTTGTAAGGTAAAAGGATGACTGCCGTAAACTAGGCAGAATGAATTTTAAAAGGAGAGAATAAGCTGGAGTAATCCATGACAGTTTCTTTGGATATTAAATCATTCCAATGAGCAGGAAATTACTTAGGCAGGAGGATAAACTAAAAAAAAGACAAACAAACAAAACATATATTCAGGAAGTCCCTGATACTCAACAGAATCAATAAGCCACTACTTGTTAATGGAAACACTAAAAAGATGAGAGTCCTTTTCAGAGAAATAATACTTAATAATTCTCTGTCTCTCTCTCTCTCTGTCTCTCTCTCTCTGTCTCTCTCTCTCTCTCTCTCTCTCTCCCTCTCTCTCTCTTTCTCTCATGTGTGTGTGTGGTGTTTATGTGTCTTACTTCTTTTTTTTTTAATTAGACTATTTTATTTACATTTATAATGCTATCCCCTTTCCTAGTTTCCCTTCCAAACCCCCCTATCCACTCCCACTAGTCCCTACTCACCAACTTACCCACTCCTTCTTTTTCCTGACACTCCATAAACTAGGGCATTGAACATTCATAGGAACTAGGGCCTTTCCTCCCATTAATGTCTGACAAAACCATGCCCTGCTAAATATGCAACTGGAGGTACTGGTTCTTCCATGTTTACCCTTTGTTTGTTGCTTTTGTCTGTGGGAGCTCTGAGGGTTCTGGTTGGTACATAGTGTTCATTCTATCTGGCTACAAAATGATTTGGCTCCTTCAATCCTTTATCTATCTATTCCTTTGGGGACCCAATGCTCAGTCAAATGGTTGGATGTGGCATTCACCACTGTATTTGTCAGGCACTAGCAGAAACTCTAAGTAGATAGCTATATTAGGCTCCTGTCTATCAGCAAGCACTTGTTGGCATCCACAATAGTGTCTGAGTTTAGTAGCTATATTGGATAATTCCCAGGTAGGACAGTCTCTGGATTGTCTTTCCTTCAGTCTCTGAACCACACTTTGTCTCTGTATCTTCTCTTATGATTAATTGGTTCCCCTTTCTAAGAAGGACCGAAGTCTCACACTTTGATCTTGCATTTTCTTGAGCTTCATGTTGTCTTTGAATTAAATCTTTGGTAATCCAACCTTCTGGGATAATATCCACTTATCAGTGAGTATATATCATCTTTGTTCTGTTGTGATTGGATTATCTCAGTTAGCATGATATTTTCTAGTTCAATCCATTTGCCTAATAATTTCATGAATTCATTGTTGTTAATAGCTGAGTTTTCCTCCATTGTCTAAATGTAGAATATTTTCTTTATCCATCCCTCTGTTGGGGGACATCTGGTTTCTTTCAAGCTTCTGGCTATTAAAAGTAATTTGGCTAGATCTTAGTGGAGCATGTGTCCTTATTGCATATTGGCACATCTTCTGGGTATATACCCAAGAGTGGCATATCTAGGTCCTTAGGTATTACAATATCCAATTTTCTGAGAAACCACCAAACCACCAGTTCCCTGGTGTCTAACTTCTTGAATTCTTTGTATATATTAGAAATTATCCCTCTGTCAGATGTAGGATTATTAAAAATCTTTTCCCAATGGGTTGGTTCAAAGAATAAACAGGCTGAGAAAGAAATTATGGAAACAACACCCTTCATAAAAGTCAATATAATATAAAATATGTTGGTGTAACTCTAACAAATCAAGTAAAATACATGCAGTTCAAGAACTTCAAATCTCTTAAGAAAAAAATTGAAGGAAATCTCAGAAGATAGAAAGTTCTCTGCTGCTCATAGATTGGCAGCATTAATACAGTAAAAATGGCCATCTTGCCAAAAGCAAGCTACAGATTCAATGTAATCCCTATCAAAATTCCAACTCAATTCTTCATGGAGTTAGAAAGAGAAATGTTCAAATTAATCTGGAGTAACAAAAAACTCAGGATAGTGAAAATTATTCTGAAGAATATAAAAACTTTTGCAGAATCACCATCCCTGACCTCAAGCTGTAGTACAGAGCAATCTTAATAAAAACTTCAGCGAGTCAGTGAAGTGACAGGCATGTAGATCAATGAAATAGAATTGAAAACCCAGAAATGAACCTGCACTATTATTGTCACTTGATCTCTGACAAGGGTACTAAAATCATCCAGTGGGGGAAAAAGACAGCATTTTCAACAAATGGTGCTGGTTCAATTGGTAGTCAGCACATACAAGAATGCAAATTGCTTAATTCTTATATCCGTGTACAATATTCAAGTCCAAGTGAATTAAGCACCTCCAAATAAAACCAGATACACTGAAACTAATAGAAAATAAAGTGAAGAGCTTTGAGCACATGACCACTTGGGAAAGTTTCCTGACCAGAACAAAAATAGATTAAAATGGTTGCTCTTAATGAAGAAGAGTTTCAAAAGAGATGCCTGAGGTCATAACAGCCTGCCTGTCTCTCAGGATATCCACAGTCATACATGTTAGACTCCTATCCAAATTCTCATACCAGCTTATACACACACAGACCACAGCTGACTATGGACCATCCTGCCCTAATGAGGAGCTCAACATTCCTTGTGGTCTGATTCTGCTAACTCAGCCTGTGTGTCTACCATGAGGTCTGCAGTAAACATCAGTACAGACTTTCTGACTCCCAGGAAGACTACACTAACAAGGGACATGGGAGATCTACTATAACCAGAGTCACAATAAATTAGTATATTCCTGCCTTCTAAAATTGTGACAGATCCTGTCTATGGAGCACAAGGCTTCCTGATTCCTAGAAGGTTAAAATGGAAAGGAACAGCTGAGTTTTGCCCTATACATATACTCAGAAGTTCATTGAGAGACAGAGACAGAGACAGAGACAGAGATGGAGTAGGTCTCCCCACCTTTAACCAGGGAGAACCCACAATAAGAGTGGTAAACAGAATGAATGAAAGAAGATGATCCATCTTTTGGATACATACAAGAAACATACCAGAACATTAATGTAGGTATTACATCAGAATGCAGGGATGGAAAAAATTATCCAGCTAATGGATTCACGCTAATGCAACATTTCTAATATCTAAAAATTAATCTTTAAAAATAATCAATCAAAACTGATGAGGCTGGTGACTTTATAGTCATCAAAAATTATCAGAATGTTATTTCAATCCTTAACATCTTTGTGTGAAACTGTAGAGCACAAATATTTGTAAAAGTAGCATTTTTATTGTATATATTCTTTATTTACATTTCAAATGTTTTCCCCTGTTCCAGTTTTCCTCCCTCCCAGAAACATGATAACACATCTTCCCTATTTCTCCTTCTATGATGGTGTTCAAACACCCACCAACCCACATACTCCCAATGGCTCGCCATTGACTTCCCCAATACTGGGGCATGTATGGAGCCTTCATAGGATCATGGACCTCTCCTCCCATTGATGCATGAAAAGGCTTTCCTATTAAACTTTAAATCACACAGAAAATCAAGTTCATTAAAATTTGAGACTTCTTTGTACTGATTTTTATAATTATGTTGATAGATATTAGTGACCTGTGATGTTTTGATGTTGTTGATGGTGGTGGTGATGGTGGTGGTGGTGTGTGTGTGTGTGTTTTCCTTGTTTTGATGGTACCAAATTATTTATTTTCCATGTTTTTCTAGACATGGTTATCATTCCTGAGTTAGAGTTTTCCTTCTAGTATTTTTCTGTAGGCCTGCAACTGTGAATAGATACAGATTTAATATAGATTTGTCTTTAAATATTTTGTTTTCTCTATTCATGGTGACTGAAAGTTTAGCTGGATGCATGTAGTCTAGCTTGTCATATATGGTTTCTTTGAGGTTGTAAGATATGTGTCCAAGTGCTTCTAGCTTTCTGAGTCTTCGTTGAGAAAACAAGTATAATTTTGTTAGGTCTAACTTTATATGATACCTGACCTTTCTCTTTTGAAACATTCTCTCTCTCTCTCTCTCTCTCTCTCTCTCTCTCTCTCTCTCTCTCTCTCTCTCTCTCTGTGTGTGTGTGTGTGTGTGTGTGTGTGTGTGTGTATGTGTGTGTATTTATTTATTAGATATTTTCTCTATTTACATTTCAAATGCTATCCTGAACGTTCCCTATACCCTCCACCTGCCCTGCTCGCCTAACCACCCACTCCCACTTCTTGGCCCTGGCATTCCCCTGTATTGGGGCATATAAAGTTTGCAAGACCTAGGGGCCTCTGTTCCCAACATTGGCAGATTAGACTATCTTCTGCTGCATATGCAGCTAGAGACAAGAGCTCTGGGGGTATTGGTTAGTTCATATTGTTGTTCCATGTATACAGTTGCAGACCCCTTCAGCTCCTTGGGTACTTTCTTTAGCTCCTCCATTGGGGACCCTGTGATCTATACATCCTATAGATTACTGTGAGCATCCACTTCTTTATTTGCCAGGCACTGGCTTAGCCTCATACGAGACAGCTATATCAGGGTCCTTTCAGGAAAATCTTGCTGGCATATGCAATAGTGTAAGGGCTTGGAGGCTGATTATGAAATGAATACCC
Source organism: Mus musculus (assembly GCF_000001635.26). Classification (NCBI taxonomy): domain Eukaryota; kingdom Metazoa; phylum Chordata; class Mammalia; order Rodentia; family Muridae; genus Mus; species Mus musculus. Next base: position 85,199,620 of record NC_000073.6, on the reverse strand, counting down.
AAGTGGGTTAGTCTCTGGATGGTCCATCCTTTCACCTTAGCTCCAAACTTTATCTCTGTGACCCATTCCATGGGTATTTTGTTCCCTATTCTAAGGAAGAAGGAACTATCCATGCTTTGGTCTTCATTCTTCTTGATTTTCTTTTGTTTTGCAAATTGTATCATGGGTGTTCTAAGTTTCTGGGCTAATATACACTTATCAGTAAGTGCATATCAAGTGACTTCTTTTGTGATTGCTTTACCTCACTCAGGATGGTGCACTTCAGGTCCATCCATTTGCCAAAGAATTTCATAAATTCATTGCTTTTAATAGCTGAATAGTACACTTTTGTGTAAATGTACCACATTTTCTGTATTCATTCATCTGTTGAGGGACATCTGGCTTCTTTCCAGCTTATGGCTATTATAAATAAGGTTGCTGAGAACATAGTAGAGTATGTGTCCTTATTACCAGTTGGAATATCTTCTGGGTATATGCCCAGGAGAGGTATTGCTGGTTCTTCCAGTAGGAATATGTCCAGTTTTCTAAGGAACCACCAGAATGACATCCAGAATGATTGTACAAACTTGAAATCCCACCAACAATGGAGGAGTGTTCCTCTTTCTCACCATCTGCTGTCACCTGAATTTTTTAGCTTACCCATTATTACTGGTGTGAGGTGAATCTCAAAGTGGTTTTGATTTGCATTTCCCTGATGATTAAGGATGTTGAACATTTTTTTCAGGTTCTTCTCAGCCCTTCAGTAGTGCTCAGCTTGGAATTCTTTATTTATCTCTGTACCCCATTTTTAATAGGGTTATTTGAATTTCTGGAATCCAGCTTCTTGAGTTCTTTGTATATATTGAATATCAGTCCCTTATCAGATTTGGATTGGTAAAAATCCTTTCCCAATCTGTTTTTGGCCTTTTTGTCTCATTCACAGTGTCTTTTGTCTTACAGAAGCTTTGAAATTTTATGAGGTCCCATTTGTTGATTCTTGGTCTTACAACACTAACCAATGATGTTCTGTTTAGGAAATTTTCCCCTGTGCCCATATCTTCGAGGCTTTTCCCAACTCTCTTCTCTATAAATTTCAGTGTCTCTGATTTTATGTGGAGGTCTTTCATACACTTACACTTGAGCTTTGTACAGGGAGATAAGAATGGATCATTTCGGCCAGAGCACCTGGGGGAGCCATCTTGGTTCCCGGATTCCTCAGAGACTAGTTTGCACATGTGTGCGTGTGGACTACAGAAGCTACACAGCTTCTGGGACAGGAAGAAGCGCCACAGTTTCTGGGGCAGACTCCATTTTGGGCTCCAGATATCTGGTCACCTTCTCTGCCAGAGGAAAGGTGTCAGCCTGGCCCCGGAGGGCTTCTCCAGAGCACCTGGGGGAGACATCTCTGGTCCAGGGTCTCTCAGAGTCTAGTTTCAGTAGTTGACAGTGCCGACTACAGAAGATACACAGCTTCGGGCATGGCCCAGGTTTGGGCTATCATCTTCTGCCAGGAGGCAGGACCGAATGCCAGATATCTGTGCACCTTCCCTACAAGAGGAGAGCTTGCCTGCAGAGAATACTCTGACCACTGAAACTCAGAAGAAATCTTGTATCCCAGGTCTGATACAAGATTTATAGCTTGTATCAGATATATAGCTGATAGACATATAGATATATATCTATATAAGATATATAGCTGATAGAGGCTAACAGAATCACGGGAGGAACAAGCTCTAACCAGAGACAACTATAACAACTAACTCCATAAATTACCAGATGGTGAAAGGCAAATGTAAGAATCTTACTAACAGAAACCAAAACCACTCACCATCTTCAGAACCCAGCACTCCCACCTTAGCCAGTCCTGAATAACCCAACACACCCGAAAAGCTAGAACTGTATTTAAAAGCATATCTCATGATGATGGTAGAGGACATCAAGAAGGACTTTAGTAACACAATTAAAGAAATACAGGAGAACATGGCTAAAGAGTTACAAGTCCATAAAGAAAAACAGGAAAACACAACCAAACAGGTGATGGAATTGAACAAAATCATACAAGACCTAAAAAGGGAAGTACACAATAATGAAAACCCCAAGGGAGGCAATGCTGGAGATGAAAGCCTAGGAAAGAAAACTGGAACCACAGATGTGAGCATCAGCAAAAGAATACAAGAGATGGAAGAGAGAATCTCAGATGCAGAAGATTTCATAGAGAGCATGGGCACAACAATCAAAGAAAATGGAAAAGGCAAAAAGATCCTACGTCAAAACCAGGACACAATGAGAAGACCAAACCTACGGATAATAGGAGTAGATGAGAATGAAGATTTTCAACTTAAAGGGCCATCAAATATCTTCAACAAAATTATAGAAGGAAACTTCCCAAACCTAAAGAAAGACATGCCCATGAACATAAAAGAAGCCTACAGAACTCCAAATAGACTGGACCAGAAAAGAAATTCCTCCTGACACATAATAATCAGAACAACATATGCACTAAATAAAGATAAATTATTAAAAGCAGTAAGGGGAAAAAGTCAAGTAACATTATCTATTAGAATTATACCAGACTTTTCACCAGATACTATGAAACTAGAAGATTCTGGACAGATGTTATCCAAACACTAAAAGAAAACAAATGCCAGCCCAGACTACTATACCCAGCCAAACTTTCAATTACCATAGATGGAGAAACCAAAGTATTCCATGACGAAACCAAATTTACACAATATTTTTCCATGAATCCAACACTTCAAAGATTAATAACAGAAAAAAAAAATACAAGGGCAGAAACCAAGTCCTAGATAAAGCAAGAAAGTAATCCTTCAAGAAACCTAAAGAAGACAGCCACAAGAACAGAATGCCAACTCTAAAACAAAAATAATAGGAAGCAACAATAAATTTTCCTTAATATCTCTTAATAGCAATGTACTCAATTCCCCAATAAAAAGACATAAACTAACATACTGGCTCCATAAACAAGACCCAACATTTTGCTGCTTACAGGAAACCTATCTCAGTGAAAAAGACAGACACTACCTCAGAGTGAAAGGCTGGAAAACAATTTTCCCAGCAAATGTTCTGAACAAAAAACCTGGAGTAGCCATTCTAATATCGAATAAAATCGACTTCCAACACAAAGTTATCAAAAAAGACAAGGAGGGAAACTTCATACTCATCAAAGACAAAATCTTACAAGAGGAAATCTCAATTCTGAATATCTATGCTCCAAATGCAAGGACAGCCACATACATTAAAGTAACTTTACTAAAGCTCAAAGCACACATTGAACCTCACACAATAATAGTGGGAGACTTCAACACACCACTTTCATCAATGGACAGATCGTGGAAACAGAAACTAAACAGGGACACTTTGAAACTAACAGAAGTTATGAAACAAATGGATTTAACAGATATCTACGGAACATTTTTTTCCTAAAACAAAAGACATACCTTCTTTTCAGCACTTCATAGTACCTTCTCCAAAATTGACCATATAATTAATTGGTCACAAAACAGGCCTCAACAGATAAAAAATATTGAAATTGTCCCATGCATGCTACCAGATCACCATGGACTAAGCCTGATCTTCAAGAACAACATGAATAATAGAAAGCTAACATTCATGTGGAAACTGGACAACACTCTACTCAATGAAACCTTAGTCAAGAAAGGAATAAAGAAAGAAATTAAAGACTTTTTAGAGTTTAATGAAAATGAAGGCACAACATACCCAAACTTATGGGACACTATGAAAGCATTTCTAAGAGGAAAACTCATTGCTCAGAGTGCCTCCAAAAAGAAACTAGAGAGAACATACACTAGGAGCTTGACAACACACCCAAAAGCTCTAGAACAAATGGAAGCAAATTCACCAAGAGGAGTAGAGGGCAAGAAATAATCAAAATCAGGGGCAAAACAACCAAGTGGAAACAAGAACTATTAAAAGAATCAACCAAATGAGGAGCTGGTTCTTTGAGAAAATCAACAAGATAGATAAACCCTTAGCCAGATACACTAGAGGGCACAGGGACAGCATCCTAATTAACAAAATCAGAAATGAAAAGGGAGACATAACAACAGATCCAAGGTATCATTGATCAGAGTGTTGTTCATTTTCCATATGAACGTTGGCTTTCAATTATTTATGTTTTTATTGAAGATCAGACTTAGTCCATGGTGGTCTGATAGGATGCACGGGAAATTTTCAATATTTTTGTATGTGTAGAGGCTTGTTTTTTGACCAATTATATGGTCAATTTTGGAGAAGGTACCATGAGGTGCTGAGAAGAATGTATATCCTTTTGTTTTAGGATAAAATGTTCTGTAGATATCTGTTAAGTCCATTTGTTTCATCACTGCTGTTAGTTTCACTGTGTCCCTGTTTAGTTTCTGTTTCCACAATCTGTCCATTGATGAAAGTGGGGTGTTGAAGTCTCCCATTATTATTGTGTGAGGTGCAATATGTGCTTTGAGCTTTACTAAAGTTTCTTTAATGAATGTGGCTGCCCTTGCATTTTGAGCATAGATATTCAGAATTGAGAGTTCCACTTGGAAGATTTTAACTTTGATGAGTATGAACTGCCCCTCCTTGTCTTTTTTTGACGACTTTGGGTTGGAAGTTGATTTTATAATATGCAATATAGAAATACATTTCATGCCAAGCTTTTCTAAAATGTTATTAACATGTATGAATTTTGCTGATCCTTATTTTTGTTTTAAAATCTTTATGGAAATGAATGATTTACGTTAAATTTATGGGCTTTTTGGAATTAGGAATTTAGAAGAGATTTTCAATAGCTTAGTAATTTATAGATTATTCAGAAATATACACATGGAGCAATCCATGGCAACCATGTATTTCATCGATGAAAATGACATAATAACCACATAGAGTATTTGAGGACTAAACAGATGTAAATGATACTGTTTTTCCAGTTACACTGTAGTTCTTAATCTTACACTTAATTTATAAATATCACTAAAATACTAATTAGTATACATTTTTTATTGTTTTACTCAGTGATCCTTTGTCCCATATTAATCTTTATTCTTCACTTTCATGCACATTCAAAAGAGGGGATCTCTCCTTTTCTTCACATAAAATTCCACGTAAGAATTCATATAACAGATGAAAGTTTTACTGTAAAATTCATGAAAATAGTATTAGGAATTCAGCTTAAAACTATAAATGACATGTGAATAATACCTAGTAAATAATTCAAATTATTTCAGTTATTATATAAACTAATACATTATAAGTAATTATGAAATTTCATAATAATTTCATTGTAACATAATAATATTTTTTCTTCCTTTCTCTATATATCTTCTACCACTTTTCAATACAAACTTGTCCCAAATTTTGGCTTTTGTTTTTGATAATTCACTATGTATAGTTAGTGATGCTAGACTGTGCAAAGATTTAGGGCCATTTCTAGACAGCGTATATTCTAGCATAATTCTACCATGTCCTCAAAAAAGAATGAGTTTCCTTCCAAATGCCCTTTCTACTTCTTATAGTTTAAAGTACATTTAAGAAGACCTAAAGAAGATCTCTAGAACATATGCAAGTGTTTCGAATTTTTGGTATTTGGGAGATTTTGTTTCGTAATTAGAATTTTAAGAACAGCATCCTGTTGTAAGCATAGAATTTTGCAACACTTCTAATTGATTGGCCATTAGTTTCTCTGCCTCCTATGCCAAGATATTTTCCAAGCCTTGATGGTGAAGATGTTTTACTTAAGGTGGAGAACCCGGTCTGTTATTCTTGATAGTTTAAACCATTATGCATTTCTTAACTAATTGCTATGTCTTATATCAATAATTATCTATGGCTAAGATATAGAGAAGTCTATGTCCTAAAATATAAACATGAGTACAGAGTTATTCATTTTAAGGAATGAACACTAGGCAAAATAACAACAGATTTTTATGGACTCGTTAAAATCCTCATTCATGAAGCTTTCACAGAATTACAATATACATCATGGATCATCTTCATTATGCTCAGGATTCAAATTGAAACAGAAAGCAGTGGTACCGACATAATTTTTTATCATCCCATGTCCTGGAATATCATATTACAAAGAAATTTAGTTAATTGTTCTTTATAAATTTTTTTTGCAGAACTAGAAACATATAAAGGGATTAATTCTAAATTTCTATGTGTATGTACTATTAATATGGTAATATTTTTATAGAAAGTTAAAATTACACAAAGTTTATACAGGTAGGTTGATAATACATGAAATAATTTGCAAAGCCGAGTGCCAATTTTCACATACCTGACAGTTTCATAATTAAAAAACAAAAACCTGTCGTTAGACGTATAAAAGTGTCAGATTACACAAACTGATCCAATAAACTGAGGTCCAGGTAATGTGTTTGATTTGTATTATACAGTATATGTTCTACATTGTTTACAAAATAGAAACTTTATATTTCAACATAACACTTGATGAGTTGAATGCAGATTATATTATTATGTAGATTATAAAAAGTTTGGTATATTATATATGTGGTTAAACATATTATATTTTCAGTTTTAGCATGTGGTTTCTTGAACATGTGAGAAGAATTTTTCCGTGGTCTTAAAACAATAATATAACATTTTGGGGCAAAGATGCAAAGAAGAATCCCTGGACTTGAGGCCAAGATATAGAACACTTCCACAGAAACCATAGTCTTGCCTTTGGTGCTGTGGTAGACAGGGATGAAAGTGATCTAGACACTGCAGAACACCAACATGCTAAATATCAAGAGCTTGGCTTCATTGAATGTATCAGGCAGATTCCTGGCCAAGAAAGCTACAGTGAAACTTGCTAGAGCAACAGAGCCCATATATCCAAGGACAAAGTAGAAGGCAATCACTGAACCTTTGTTGCAAACAATGATGATGTAGCCATGTGCCATGTGTACATCAGCATCAACAAATGGAGGAGAAGTTCCCAGCCAGATTCCACAGAGAATCAGCTGAATCATGGTGAATATGAGAATGATGTATTTGGGTGCCCCTGCCACAAGCAGGAACCTCTTTCTTCCTGGGACTGTGACCTTGAACGCCAGTACTACAGTGAATATCTTGGCCAAGATAGTAGCCACAGTGAATGCAATGGCAAATGTGGTCGGCTGCAGGATACAGATGACCATACTGGGATGAACAATGTAAAGCAAGGAACAGAGAAAACAAAACATGAGGGAGATGAGTAGGACATAACTGAGAGTTTGATTATTGGCTTTGACTATGGGAGTTTCTTGGTGTTTCAGGAAGATGCACAGTACAACAGATATAAGGACAGAGAAGCATATAGCAAAGCCAGCCAGAGACTTTCCCAAAGGGTCTCTATAATCTAAAATAGCCACAACTATTTAGAGACAGAATCTATGGTCCTCATTGGCATATTGATCTTCTGGACACTTCAAACACTAATCCATGTCTATTATAGGAAGGAAAGTGTTATCAGATATATTTATTCATTATCATTTACAAGATATACTGAATTAATACATTGGAAAGATCATATTTGAATTAGACTTGCATCTTGTGCTATACTTAAATTTAAATTTGGAGACTATAGCATTTCGTACAAATTCTAATGCTTATCAACTTTATGCAAGATTTGTTTATAATTATCATATATATTCAAGATATTTATAGTATATTTCAAAAACTCATACCATCATATAATTTTCATGTTTCCATAATCACATATATTAGCTTGATCATTAAGGAAAAAAACTTTTGTAATATAATTGTGCTAAATATTATGCAAAAATAAGTAGTAATGGGCTGTGCCCATATATCTTAATTTTATTGATGAGTAACTCTTTTGTTCTACCCGTGGTCTCAAGTTGATTGTTGGACCAATAAATCATATCCACTCCATATCTTGGGAAACAATATATGGTCAACATGTTACTAAAACATTTTTATCCCTAACTATGCTCCCAATAAATTCCTTACACATGCAAATAAGAATAGTTCTTACTGTTTGAAAGCAATAGACACCACTAGAGATAATTAAAGTAAAATTAAGAGTTTTGGAGTCTTGTCTAATGAATATATCTATCTATATGTTAAATTGATTTCTCATTTAAAACATTACAGATTGTAACAGTTAGTAGATAAAATTTGATGTGACTTTATATTTTGTATTTTCAAAGAAGATCACTAATACACACCATAAAACCTCAACAAAAGAGAATCTTAAACATAATCTGGTTGAGAACCAAAACAATAAACATAACAAAGTGGAGAAGGGAAAGATTATCAGGCAATAATCTTACATAGGGAAGTAAATACAACCAGGGAATGTGGAGATACTTTCCTAGATCGAGGATACCCACAATTGTCCTTGAATAACAAAATAGTCTTCCCCCCAAACACAAAACTAATACTATACAGACTAATTTATTATAAACATTATAAACATTTTATATACAGAAAATCTTTGTATGTAACAGCAATTAAAAATCAGTCATAAATTTAAAGGCAATAAAGAGGGGTAATTTTGTAGGAAGGATAGGGAAAATTAAATACACATATATTTAAGCCTTTATAAATAATACAAAGAAGTAAAATCCCTTGATCAACCTCAGGCCATGCCTACAAGAAGTACCTGTAGTCTGTCTGTAGATCGAAGCCAACCTCTCTATTACCTCATGTATAGTTCTCAGATCTCACTTAGTATTGTAATAAAATAACTAGAGCAGCTTTATTTCAAAACAGTCCATGCTTCCTGTGGATCTATCCAACATCACACTAGCCTTTCATTAACCAGCAATAAGTACTAGCAAGCTTTACCCATGAACACATTAGAAAAGCGGGCAAATCTCAGCCAACCCACACTCTGAAAATATACACATAAATCAGAAAACAGGGAGTAATAACCCACACAACCAAGACAAACACAGGAGTCAGCTGGTAGACCTAAAAACAGCAAAAATTTAAATTACTAGATATAAATAAATAAATAAATAAATAAATAAAATCCATGGCAATGTGCTGCCTACCGTGGTGGGTCCTGATCTCCAGGAAAAGTTAGGTATAACCAAAAGGCTATATAAGTATGTATAAATTTGATTAGTATGGTCTTTGTAAAAAAATTTAAAAAGTCGATTGAAGAAATTTGGTCAACAGAAACAACAAAATTAAGAAATTAAATTCCGTATACAAGACAATACAATAAACAATTACTCCATTGAAGGAAACAAATGAATATTTTTCAGACATGAAAAAGGAAAGAGAAACAGTAAAAGAAACACAATCTTAGGAAATATCTTGAATAAAAAAACTGAGGAATGCAAGCAAGACAAGTTTTCCCAATAAAACACAAACGATGGAAAAGAGAATTTCAGGCATTGAAGTCATTATAGAAGAAATTGATACAACAGTCAAAGAAAACATTAAATTTAAAACTCCATGAGAGACAACATTCAAGGCATATAGGGCTATGAACATTCAGATTAAGAATATTATGCATAAAGTATGTAGCATACCAGCTCAAATGCCAAGAAAATATTTTTAACAAAACCATAGAATTGACTATGACCTGAATGGTAAACAAATATAAACACACAAGAAACTGTTGCATCCAACTCAACCAGCAAGGAAAACGCAACCACCGGTTCTTCTTAAAGCAGTTTACTCAGGCAGCTTCTCTCTTCAAATTCCCCGCCTCTCGGGGTATTAGCATTTTTTCCACTCAAGCCACAACCACGCCTCAAACCAATCACCACAGGTCACATCACCTCACCAGGCAGGCTTGCTCAGCCAATCAGGGATTAAGGGCGAGCCATCCACCAAATATGGGCTTGTTTACTGCCTGGCATAGATTTCCGTCCAGCTGGCCAGGGAGTCTGGAATGGCTTCCCACAATTCCCCCTTTTATATTCTTTTGAAGCAAGCTCCATGGGTGAAGATAGAGGTCTGATCCCCAGTGTGCAGAAAAAGGGGCCATGTACAGGATTGACTCTTAGGCTCACAGGTTTTTCCCCAGACCAACCCTGACCTGCTCCCATGCCGTTTTTCCTGGGGGAAGGACACTAGGACATTTAACCCTCATGTAATCAGACATACCTCCCAGAAATTGTCAAACAGCTTCCAGACTAACCTCTGTGCAGTGCTTATCCTTACAACCCCGTGGAGCAATGGCTTCATTGTTCATTCTTCATGGCAGCAAGCCAAATCTGAGGTGACTGCCCTGCTTCCACTGTGGCAAAAACTTGCACCACCATGGTGGCAGTGCAGACCTGGACATTCCACAACCGACACATACACCATACACACAACATGCATGCCAAAACAAGGGCCACAGCAAGGGCACCTATCCCAGCCCATTCTTTCCCAATGCCAAGCCAGGAACCACTCAGGTAGAATTCACAGTGACAATCACCAAGCGAAGCTCATTCATGTTTCCATCAAAATTTGCAGTCCAATTTAAACACCGACAGTATTCCCCATCTGGGTTCCACACCCATCAGGGGCAGGCACATGCTCATGACCAGCAAGATCAGCTTCTTCATTTTGACAGCGTCGCACTAGCCGCTTGGGAACCCACACTGGCTCTGCACTATTCTGTGGAAACATGCAAACAGACCCTCTCGCCCAGGCCAACACAGGATCCGGACCATTCCATGATCCTGTAAGCACATCCTTCCATTTAGCATACCCAAGTTTACTGGGGCTGGTATTAGCATGTCGTTCAGCAGCAGAGCGACCTTCCTTATCCAATTGAAAAAATTTAAGGTAAAGAGAGCTAAGGAGAGTCTTATCTTTGGGGTATGGCCATAGCCTATTCCCCCTTTTTGTTTTATTAATAATTCTTTTAAGGTTCTATGTGCTCGTTCAATGATTCCTTGGCCTTGAGGATTATATGGCAGGCCGTGTTTAACTTGTACTTCCATCAGTTGATAAAAAGACATCAGGGTTTTGGCAGTATATGTAGGGCCATTGTATGTTTTAAGTTGTTGGGGCTTACCCCAAGCTGCCCAGGCCTCCAAACAATGCTGTATAACATGGGAGGCATTTTCCCCTGCCATGGGATATGCATAAACTATTCCTGAACATGTGTCAATGGATACATGAACATATTTCAATTTGCCAAATTCTGAAAAATGTGTCACATCCATCTGCCACACCTGTAGAGGGAGCAATCCTCTAGGATTCACTCCATAAGAAGGTGGGTGTTGAAACTCAAGGTAACGTCCACGGGTAGTGACTACATCCTGAGCTTGAGCTCTAGAGATTCCAATTTTTCTCTGCAGAGTTTTAGCATTAACATGAAATTTAGAATGAAATTGTGAGGCTAACTTCATAGGGGATGCTAAAAATATGAACTCCATATGAGTACAATTATCTACAATATCATTTCCCTGACTTAAGGGTCCTGAAGCCCACTATGGACACGGACATGTCCAATATATAATGGTTGGCGTCTTTCCCACAGCAACTTCTGTAATTGTAAGGCCAATGCTTGGATGGTACTATGAGCTTTTATTTGGCAAGCCACTTCTAGGGATAAAACTAAATTAACTACATATTGTGAATCTGAAATTAGATTAAAAGGAAAATCACAATCCTTAATGACCTCAATAACTATTTGTAATTCCACCATCTGCGGAGAACAGGGATAATACTGCCTGACCACAGGATCTTTCCCCTCTACTCTACATCCGGTTTTTGATCCAACAGTAAACATGTTAACTGCATCCTTTTTTTTTCCCCATTTTTTATTAGGTATTTAGCTCATTTACATTTCCAATGCTATACCAAAAGTCCCCCATAGCCACCCACCCCAACTCCCGTACCCACCCACTCCCCTTTTTTGGCCCTGGCGTTCCCCTGTACTGGGGCATATAAAGTTTGCGTGTCCAATGGGCCTCTCTTTCCAGTGATGGCCGCCTAGGCCATCTTTTGATACATATGCAGCTAGAGTCAAGAGCTCCGGGGTACTGGTTAGTTCACAATGTTGTTCCACCTATAGGGTTGCAGATCCCTTTAGCTTCTTGGGTACTTTCTCTAGCTCCTTCATTGGGGGCCATGTGATCCATCCAATAGCCGACTGTGAGCATCCACTTTTATGTTTGCTAGGCCCAGGCATACTCTGACAAGAGACAGCTATATCAGGGTCCTTTCAGCATAATCTTGCTAGTGTATGCAATTGTGTCAGCATTTGGAAGCTGATTATGGGATGGATCCCCGGATATGGCAGTCTCTCCATGGTCCATCTTTTTATCTCAGCTCCAAACTTTGTCTCTGTACCTCCTTCCAAGGGTGTTTTGTTCCCACATCTAAGGAGGGGCATAGTGTCAACACTTCAGTCTTTATTTTTCTTGAGTTTCATGTGTTTAGGAAATTGTATCTTATATCTTGGATATCCTAGGTTTTGGGCTAATAGCCACTTATCAGTGAGTACATATTGTGTGAGTTCCTTTGTGAATGTGTTACCTCACTCAGGATGATGCCCTCCAGGTTCATCCATTTGCCTAGGAATTTCATAAATTCATTCTTTTTAATAGCTGATTAGTACCCCATTGTGTAGATGTACCACATTTTCTGTATCCATTCCTCTGTTGAGGGGCATCTGGGTTCCTTCCAGCTTCTGGCTATTATAAATAAGGCTGCTATGAACATAGTGGAACATGTGTCCTTCTTACCAGTTGGGGTATCTTCTGGATATATGCCCAGGAGAGGTATTGCTGGATCCTCCGGTAGTACTATATCCAGTTTTCTGAGGAACTACCAGACTGATTTCCAGAGTGGTTGTACAAGCCTGCAATCCCACCAACAATGGAGGAGTGTTCCTCTTTCTCCACATCCACGCCAGCATCTGCTGTCACCTGAATTTTTGATCTGAGCCATTCTGACTGGTGTGAGGTGGAATCTCAGGGTTGTTTTGATTTGCATTTCCCTGATGATTAAGGATGTTGAACATTTTTTCAGGTTCTTCTCTGCCATTCGGTATTCCTCAGGTGAGAATTCTTTGTTCAGTTCTGAGCCCCATTTTTTAATGGGGTTATTTGATTTTCTGTAGTCCACCTTCTTGAGTTCTTTATATATGTTGGATATTAGTCCCCTATCTGATTTAGGATAGGTAAAGATCCTTTCCCAATCTGTTGGTGGTCTTTTTGTCTTATTGCCGGTGTCTTTTGCCTTGCAGAAATTTTGGAGTTTCATTAGGTCCCATTTGTCAATTCTCGATCTTACAGCACAAGCCATTGCTGTTCTGTTCAGGAATTTTTCCCCTGTGCCCATATCTTCAAGGCTTTTCCCCACTTTCTCCTCTATAAGTTTCAGTGTCTCTGGTTTTATGTGAAGTTCCTTGATCCACTTAGATTTGACCTTAGTACAAGGAGATAAGTATGGATCGATTCGCATTCTTCTACATGACAACAACCAGTTGTGCCAGCACCAATTGTTGAAAATGCTGTCTTTCTTCCACTGGATGGTTTTAGCTCCCTTGTCGAAATCAAGTGACCATAGGTGTGTGGGTTCATTTCTGGGTCTTAAATTCTATTCCATTGGTCTACTTGTCTGTCTGTATACCAGTACCATGCGGTTTTTATCACAATTGCTCTGTAGTAAAGCTTTAGGTCAGGCATGGTGATTCCACCAGAGGTTCCTTTATCCTTGAGAAGAGTTTTTGCTATCCTAGGTTTTTTGTTATTCCAGATGAATTTGAAAATTGCTCCTTCTAATTCGTTGGAGGATTGAGTTGGAATTTTGATGGGGATTGCATTGAATCTGGAGATGGCTTTTGGATAGATAGCCATTTTTACAATGTTGATCCTGCCAATCCATGAGCATGGGAGACCTTTCCATCTTCTGAGATCTTCTTTAATTTCTTTCTTCAGAGACTTGAAGTTCTTATCATACAGATCTTTCACTTCCTTAGTTAGAGTCACGCCGAGATATTTTATATTATTTGTGACTATTGAGAAGGGTGTTGTTTCCCTAATTTCTTTCTCAGCCTGTTTGTGTAGAGAAAGGCCATTGACTTGTTTGAGTTAATTTTATATCCAGCTACTTCACCGAAGCTGTTTATCAGGTTTAGGAGTTCTCTGGTGGAGTTTTTACGGTCACTTATATATACTATCATATCATCTGCATAAAGTGATATTTTGACTTCTTCCTTTCCAATTTGTATCCCCTTGATCTCCTTTTGTTGTCGAATTGCTCTGGCTAATACTTCAAGTACTATGTTGAAAAGGTAGGGAGAAAGTGGGCAGCCTTGTCTAGTCCCTGATTTTAGTGGGATTGCTTCCAGCTTCTCTCCATTTACTTTGATGTTGGCTACTGGTTTGCTGTAGATTGCTTTTATCATGGTTAGGTATGGGACTTGAATTCCTGATCTTTCCAAAATTTTTATCATGAATGGGTGTTGGATCTTGTCAAATGTTTTTTCTGCATCTAACGAGATGATCATGTGGTTTTTGTCTTTGAGTTTGTTTATATAATGGATTACATTGATGGATTTTCGTATATTAAACCATCCCTGCATCCCTGGAATAAAACCTACTTGGTCAGGATGGATGATTGCTTTAATGTGTTCTTGGATTCGGTTAGCGAGAATTTTATTGAGTATGTTTGCATCGATATTCATAAGAGAAATTGGTCTGAAGTTCTCTATCTTTGTTGGATCTTTCTGTGGTTTAGGTATCAGAGTAATAGTGGCTTCATAAAATGAGTTGGGTAGAGTACCTTCTACTTCTATCTTGTGAAATAGTTTGTGCAGAACTGGAATTAGATCTTCTTTGAAGGTCTGATAGAACTCTGCACTAAACCCGTCAGGTCCTGGGCTTTTTTTGGCTGGGAGACTATTTATAACTGCTTCTATTTCTTTAGGGGATATGGGACTGTTTAGAAGGTCAACTTGATCCTGATTCAACTTTGGTACCTGGTATCTGTCCAGAAATTTGTCCATTTCGTCCAGGTTTTCCAGTTTTGTTGAGTATAGCCTTTTGTAGAAGGATCTGATGGTGTTTTGGATTTCTTCAGGATCTGTTGTTATGTCTCCCTTTTCATTTCTGATTTTGTTGATTAGGATTTTGTCCCTTTGCCCTCTAGTGAGTCTAGCTAAGGGTTTATCTATCTTGTTGATTTTCTCAAAGAACCAACTCCTCGTTTGGTTAATTCTTTCAATAGTTCTTCTTGTTTCCACTTGGTTAATTTCACCCCTGAGTTTGATTATTTCCTGCTGTCTACTCCTCTTGGGTGAATTTGCTTCCTTTGGTTCTAGAGCTTTTAGATGTGTTGTCAAGCTGCTAGTATGTGCTCTCTCCTGTTTCTTCTTGGAGGTACTCAGAGCTATGAGTTTCCCTCTTAGAAATGCTTTCATTGTGTCCCAAAGGTTTGGGTATTGTAGTGGCTATTCCTGGTTGTCAACTTGACAATATTTGGAATGAACTACAATCCGGAATTGGAAGGCTCACCAGTGACCCTTATCTGGAGGCTTGGAGATCCTTATCTGGATCTTGGTTTGAAGATCTTGAGCCATAGTGGCTATGGATTCCAGAAGATTGAATCTCCGAGTTAAGGAACACACCTTTAATCTGGCTATGCCTTTCATCTGGGATTAAAGGTGTGGTGGAACACACCTTTAATCTGGGCTACACCTTTTGCTGGAGACAATATAAGGACATTGGAAGAAGGGAGTCTAGCTCTTGCTCCTGCTCCTTCGCCTGCTTGCTGCGTGAGACTGAGTAACTGCTAGATCCTTGGACTTCCATTCACAGCTGTGACTGAACGATTGTTGGGAATTGAGCTGCCGACTGTAAGTCATCAATAAATTCCTTTATTATCTAGAGACTATCCATAAGTTCTGTGACTCTAGAGAACCCTGACTAATACAGAAGTTGGTACCAGGAGTGGTTCTAGAGTAACAGAAGTACAAGGATGAATCTTTTAAAATACTGGAATTGGCTTGTTGATCCACCAGCACTTTCAAATATTGAAACCTCTCCAGATTCTCTCCCTCCTGGGAGCTCAGAGAATTTTGAAGACCCATGGTTGAAACTATATTCCGAACTTAAAGAAGCTAATGCCCTTGATTTTCTTAATGAATTAGGTGATTCAGTGCACAAAGCTTTCTACAAGATGGGGAAAAAATCGAAAAATGATTTTACTGGCTGGCTGCTCTTAGTATCTGTGGAAAAAATGATGAATGAAAGGAAGGAGTTGTGTGATAAAATCGAAAGGCTCCAGACACAAGTAAACGATCTAAAAGTTGCTAAGTGTGTCCTTGAGGAGAATCTTCTCTCTTGTAGCAATAGAGCTCAAGTTGCAGAAAATCAAACAGAAACTCTCATTGTAAGGTTGGCTGAACTACAGAGAAAATTCAAGTCTCAGCCTCAGAGTGTGTCGACAGTTAAAGTAAGGGCTCTAATTGGCAAAGAATGGGATCCTACAACATGGGACGGGGATGTGTGGGAAGACCATGTTGAAGCTGAGAATTTTGAATCCTCAGATTCTCAAGAGTTTGCCCCACCTGAGGAAGTAGTACCCTCAGCCCCACCTCTTGAAATAATGCCTTCCCCACATGAGGAAATTAATTTTGCAGAGTCTGCTCACGGCCCACCAATAGTTTCTTCTAGACCTGTAACCAGACTCAAAGCAAAACAGGCTCCTAGAGGGGAGGTAGAAAGTATAGTCCATGAGGAAATTCGCTACACTACTAAGGAGCTTAATGAGTTTGCTAATTCATTCAAGCAGAAACCTGGTGAATATGTGTGGGAATGGATTTTAAGGGTGTGGGATAAGGGTGGAAGGAACATAAAACTAGAGCAGGCTGAGTTTATTGACATGGGTCCTCTGAGTAGAGATTCTAGGTTTAATACGGAAGCTCGCATAGTTAAAAAAGGTGTCAAAAGTTTGTTTGAATGGTTGGCTGAGGTGTTTATCAAAAGATGGCCTACTGGAAATGACTTGGAGATGCCTGATATTCCGTGGCTTAGTGTTGATGAAGGGATTTTAAGACTTAGGGAAATTGCAATGCTAGAGTGGATATATTGTGTAAAGCATAATTGTCCACAATGGGAAGGTCCAGAAGATATGCCTTTCACCAGCTCTATAAGACGCAAATTGGTGAGAGGGGCACCAGCACATTTGAAGGGTTTTGTTCTTTCCCTTTTCCTTGTGCCAGATCTTAGCATTGGAGATGCTTCTGCTCAATTAGATGAATTAAATTCACTGGGTTTAGTTGGATCCCGAGGTAACAAGGGCCAGGTGGCAGCATTGAATCACCGGAGACAAGGTGATCCTAGTTATTATAATGGACAGCGTAGACAAAAGAATGTTTATAATAACATACCCAGTAATGGTCAGCACAGGAGAGGTGAAATTTATAATGGCATGACTCGCTTGGACCTTTGGTACTGGCTAATCAATCATGGTGTTTCCAGGAATGAAATACATAGGAAGCCTACTGCATATTTGTTTGATCTGTATAAGCAGAAAAATTCTCAAACAAATGAAAGAAAGGCTACATTAGATCGTGGTAAACAGCAATCTCGGCCAGTGAATCAATTTCCAGACTTGAGACAGTTTGCAGATCCGGAACCCCT
Source organism: Mus musculus (assembly GCF_000001635.26). Lineage (NCBI taxonomy): Eukaryota > Metazoa > Chordata > Mammalia > Rodentia > Muridae > Mus > Mus musculus. The sequence continues at coordinate 85,182,071 of NC_000073.6, read as the reverse complement.
TGAATGAAGGGGTGGCCAGGTTCCTCTGAGGAAGGATCTTGATAAGACACTCAAAGGTTTTGCTGTTACCCTTTCTCCAGTTCTTCCCCAGAGGGACCTACGGCCTTTTACAAGGGTAACTGTACACTGGGGAAAAGGAAATAATCAGACTTTTCGGGGTCTGCTGGATACTGGTTCTGAGTTGACACTGATCCCAGGGGATCCCAAGAAACATTGTGGCCCTCCAGTTAAAGTAGGGGCTTATGGAGGGCAGGTGATTAATGGAGTTTTGACTGATGTCCGACTCACAGTAGGTCCAGTAGGTCCCTGGACACATCCTGTGGTGATTTCCCCAGTTCCAGAATGTATAATTGGGATAGATATACTCAGAAATTGGCAGAATTCTCATATTGGTTCCCTGAACTGTAGAGTGAGGGCTATTATGGTTGGAAAGGCCAAATGGAAGCCTTTAGAGTTGCCTCTGCCAAAGAAAATAGTGAATCAAAAACAGTATCGTATTCCTGGAGGCATTGCAGAAATTACTGCCACTATCAAGGACTTGAAAGATGCAGGGGTGGTGGTTCCCACCACATCTCCGTTTAACTCTCCTATCTGGCCAGTGCAGAAAACAGATGGATCATGGAGAATGACAGTTGATTATCGAAAACTAAATCAGGTAGTAACTCCAATTGCAGCTGCTGTACCAGATGTAGTTTCGTTACTTGAGCAAATTAACACATCTCCTGGCACCTGGTATGCGGCTATTGATCTGGCAAATGCCTTCTTCTCAGTACCTGTCCATAAGGATCACCAGAAGCAATTTGCTTTCAGTTGGCAAGGCCAACAGTATACCTTCACAGTTTTGCCTCAAGGATATATTAACTCTCCTGCCCTGTGTCATAATTTAGTTAGAAGGGATCTTGATCGTTTGGATCTTCCACAAAATATCACATTGGTGCACTATATTGATGACATTATGCTGATTGGACCAAGTGAGCAGGAAGTAGCAACCACTTTGGACTCATTGGTAACACATATGCGTATCAGAGGATGGGAAATAAATCCAACCAAAATTCAAGGACCATCTACCTCAGTGAAATTCTTAGGAGTCCAGTGGTGTGGGGCATGCAGAGATATTCCTTCTAAGGTGAAAGATAAGTTATTGCACCTGGCCCCTCCTACAACCAAGAAAGAAGCACAACGTTTAGTGGGTCTATTTGGATTCTGGAGACAACACATCCCTCACTTGGGTGTGTTACTTAGGCCTATTTACCAAGTGACTCGGAAAGCTGCTAGCTTTGTGTGGGGCCTGGAACAGGAGAAGGCCCTTCAACAGGTCCAGGCTGCTGTGCAGGCTGCTCTACCACTTGGACCATATGACCCAGCAGACCCGATGGTACTTGAGGTGTCTGTGGCTGATAGAGATGCTGTTTGGAGCCTCTGGCAGGCCCCTGTAGGTGAATCACAGAAAAGACCTTTGGGATTTTGGAGCAAAGCTCTACCATCATCTGCAGACAACTATTCTCCCTTTGAAAAACAGCTCTTGGCCTGCTATTGGGCCTTAGTGGAAACTGAACGTTTGACAATAGGACACCAAGTTACTATGCGACCTGAACTACCCATCATGAGCTGGGTACTATCAGACCCTGCAAGTCATAAAGTGGGACGCGCACAGCAGCAGTCTATTATCAAATGGAAGTGGTATATACGTGATCGGGCCAGAGCAGGTCCTGAAGGCACAAGCAAGTTACATGAAGAAGTTGCTCAAATGCCTATGGTTTCTACTCCTGTTACAATGCCATCTGCTGCCAAGCATGCGCCTATAGCCTCATGGGGTGTTCCCTATGATCAACTGACTGAAGAGGAGAAGACTAGAGCCTGGTTTACTGATGGCTCTGCACGTTATGCAGGCACCACCCAGAAGTGGACAGCTGCAGCATTACAACCCCTTTCTGGGACAACCTTGAAAGACACAGGTGAAGGGAAATCTTCACAGTGGGCAGAACTTCGGGCAGTACACATGGTATTACAGTTTGTTTGCAAGAAGAAATGGCCAGATGTACGATTATTCACTGACTCATGGGCTGTAGCCAATGGATTGGCTGGATGGTCAGGGACTTGGAAAGATCACAATTGGAAAATTGGTGAGAAAGACATCTGGGGAAGAAGTATGTGGATAGATCTCTCCAAATGGGCAAAGGATGTGAAGATATTTGTGTCCCATGTAAATGCTCACCAAAAGGTGACTTCAGCCGAGGAGGAGTTCAATAATCAAGTGGATAAGATGACCCGTTCTGTGGACAGTCAGCCTCTCTCCCCAGCCAACCCTGTCATTGCTCAATGGGCACATGAACAAAGTGGCCATGGTGGTCGAGATGGAGGTTATGCTTGGGCTCAGCAACACGGGCTTCCACTCACCAAAGCTGACCTGGCTACAGCTGCTGCTGATTGCCAGATCTGCCAACAGCAGAAACCAACACTGAGCCCCAGATACGGCACCATTCCTCGAGGTGACCAGCCAGCAACCTGGTGGCAGGTTGACTACATTGGACCACTTCCTTCGTGGAAAGGACAGCGTTTTGTTCTTACTGGAGTAGATACTTATTCTGGTTATGGATTTGCCTTTCCTGCACGTAATGCCTCTGCCAAAACCACCATTCACGGATTGACAGAATGCCTCATCTATCGTCATGGTATTCCACACAGTATTGCTTCTGACCAAGGAACTCATTTCACAGCCAGAGAAGTACGACAGTGGGCTTACGATCATGGAATTCACTGGTCTTACCACATTCCCCATCATCCTGAAGCAGCTGGTCTGATAGAAAGATGGAATGGCCTTTTGAAGACGCAGTTACAGCGCCAATTAGGTGGTAACAGCTTGGAAGGCTGGGGCAGAGTTCTTCAGAAGGCAGTATATGCTTTGAATCAGCGCTCGATATATGGTACAGTTTCACCCATAGCCAGGATTCATGGGTCCAGGAATCAAGGGGTGGAAAATGGAATAGTTCCACTTACTATCACTCCTAGTGACCCTCTAGGAAAATTTTTGCTTCCTGTCCCCATAACTCTAGGTTCTGCTGGCTTAGAAGTTTTGGCTCCAGAGAGGGGAGTGCTCCTACCAGGAGCTACAACAAACATTTCATTGAACTGGAAGCTCAGACTTCCCCCTGGTCATTTTGGGCTTCTAATGCCCTTAAACCAACAGGCTAAAAAAGGAATAACAGTGTTAGGAGGGGTGATAGATCCAGATTACCATGGGGAAATTGGATTACCTCTTCACAATGGTGGTAAGCAAGATTATGTCTGGAGTGCAGGAGATCCCTTAGGGCGTCTCTTAGTACTACCATGTCCTGTGATTAAAGTCAATGGGAAACTACAACAGCCTAATCCAAGCAGGATGACAAAGGACGCAGACCCATCAGGAATGAAGGTATGGGTCAATCCTCCAGGAAAAGAGCCAAGACCTGCTGAGGTGCTGGCTGAAGGTGAAGGAAATACAGAATGGGTAGTAGAGGAAGGTAGTTATAAATACCAATTAAGGCCACGTAACCAGTTGCAGAAACGAGGATTATAAAGTAATATGAATGCCCATTGTAAATTTACTAATGCGTTTGCGATTGTACGAGGGATAGTTATATCATGTTAGGCGTATTTACAACCTTGTTATTGTTTCATGTGAACATGAGATATTATTTGTGTCAAGTTGACAAGGGGTGGATTGTAGTGGCTATTCCTGGTTGTCAACTTGACAATATTTGGAATGAACTACAATCCGGAATTGGAAGGCTCACCAGTGACCCTTATCTGGAGGCTTGGAGATCCTTATCTGGATCTTGGTTTGAAGATCTTGAGCCATAGTGGCTATGGATTCCAGAAGATTGAATCTCCGAGTTAAGGAACACACCTTTAATCTGGCTATGCCTTTCATCTGGGATTAAAGGTGTGGTGGAACACACCTTTAATCTGGGCTACACCTTTTGCTGGAGACAATATAAGGACATTGGAAGAAGGGAGTCTAGCTCTTGCTCCTGCTCCTTCGCCTGCTTGCTGCGTGAGACTGAGTAACTGCTAGATCCTTGGACTTCCATTCACAGCTGTGACTGAACGATTGTTGGGAATTGAGCTGCCGACTGTAAGTCATCAATAAATTCCTTTATTATCTAGAGACTATCCATAAGTTCTGTGACTCTAGAGAACCCTGACTAATACAGGTATGTTGTGGCTTCATTTTCATTAAACTCTAAAAAGTCTTTAATTTCTTTCTTTATTCCTTCCTTGACCAAGGTATCATTGAGAAGAGAGTTGCTCAGTTTCCACGTGAATGTTGGCTTTCCATTATTTATGTTGTTATTGAAGATCAGTCTTAGGCCATGGTGGTCTGATAGGATACATGGGACAATTTCAATATTTTTGTATCTGTTGAGGCCTATTTTGTGACCAATTATATGGTCAATTTTGGAGAAGGTCCCGTGAGGTGCTGAGAAGAAGGTATATCCTTTTGTTTTAGGATAAAATATTCTGTAGATATATGTCAGGTCCATTTGTTTCATCACTTCTGTTAGTTTCACTGTGTCCCTGTTTAGTTTCTGTTTCCACGATATGTCCATTGATGAAAGTGGTGTGTTGAAGTCTCCCACTATTATTGTGTGAGGTGCAATGTGTGCTTTGAGCTTTACTTAAGTGTCTTTAATGAATGTGGCTGCCCTTGCATTTGGAGCGTAGATATTCAGAATTGAGAGTTCCTCTTGGAGGATTTTACCTTTGATGAGTATGAAGTGTCCCTCCTTGTCTTTTTTGATAACTTTGGGTTGGAAGTCGATTTTATCCAATATTAGAATGGCTACTCCAGCCTGTTTCTTCAGACCATTTGCATGGAAAATTGTTTTCCATCCTTTTACTCTGAGGTAGTGTCTGTCTTTTTCCCTGAGATGGGTTTCCTGTAAGCAGCAGAATGTTGGGTCCTGTTTGTGTAGCCAGTCTGTTAGTCTATGTCTTTTTATTGGGGAATTGAATCCATTGATATTAAGAGATATTAAGGAAAGGTAATTGTTGCTTCCTGTTATTTTTGCTGTTAAAGTTGGCATTCTGTTCTTGTGGCTGTCTTCTTTTAGGTTTGTTGAGGGATTATCTTCTTGTTTTTTCTAGGGCATGGTTCCTGTCCTTGTATTGGTTTTTTTCTGTTATTATCCTTTGAAGGGCTGGATTCGTGGAGAGATAATGGGTGAATTTAGTTTTGTCGTGGAATACTTTGGTTTCTCCATCTATGGTAATTGAGAGTTTGGCTGGGTATAGTAGCCTGGGCTGGCATTTGTGTTCTCTTAGTGTCTGTATAACATCTGTCCAGGCTCTTCTGGCTTTCATAGTCTCTGGTGAAAAATCTGGTGTAATTCTGATAGGCTTGCCTTTATATGTTACTTGACCCTTTTCCCTTACTGCTTTTAGTATTCTCTCTTTATTTAGTGCATTTGTTGTTCTGATTATTAAGTGTCGGGAGGAATTTCTTTTCTGGTCCAGCCTATTTGGAGTTCTGTAGGCTTCTTGTATGTTCATGGGCATCTCTTTCTTTAGATTTGGGAAGTTTTCTTCAATAATTTTGTTGAAGATGTTTGCTGGTCCTTTGAGTTGAAAATCTTCATTCTCATCCACTCCTATTATCCGTAGGTTTGGTCTTCTCATTGTGTCCTGGATTTCCTGGATGTTTTGAGTTAGGATCTTTTTGCATTTTCCTTTTTCTTTGATTGTTGTGCCGATGTTCTCTATGGAGTCTTCTGCAACTGAGATTCTCTCTTCCATCTCTTGTATTCTGTTGCTGATGCTGGCATCTATGGTTCCAGATTTCTTTCCTAGGGTTTCTATCTCCAGCGTTGCCTCACTTTGGGTTTTCTTTATTGTGTCTACTTCCCTTTTTAGGTCTAGTATGGTTTTGTTCATTTCCATCACCTGTTTGGATGTGTTTTCCTGTTTTTCTATAAGGATTTCTACCTGTTTGGTTGTGTTTTCCTGATTTTCTTTAAGGACTTGTAACTCTTTAGCAGTGTTTTCCTGTTTTTCTTTAAGGACTTGTAACTCTTTAGCAGTGTTCTACTGTATTTCTTTAAGTGAGTTATTGAATTCCTTCTTTATGTCCTCTACCATCATCATGAGATATGCTTTTAAATCCAGGTCTACCTTTTCAGGTGTGTTAGGGTGTACTGGACTGGGCGAAGTGGGCGTTCTGGGTTCTGATGATGGTGAGTGGTCCTGGTTTCTGTTAGTAGGATTCTTACGTTTACCTTTCACCATCTGGCAATCTCTGGAGTTAGTTGTTATAGTTGTCTTTGTTAAGAGATTGTTCCTCTGTTGATTTTGTTACCCTCAATCAGCAGGCGTGGGAGACAAGCTCTCTCCTCTGAGTTTCAGTGGTCAGAGCAGTCTCTGCAGGCAAGCTCTCCTCTTTCAGGGAAGGTGTACAGTTATCTGGTGTTTGGACCTCCTCCTGGCTGAAGGTGAAGGCCCAAAACAGGATCTTTCCCAGAAGCTGTGTTGCTTTGGCCAGGAAGGTGGCCGGTTGTCTGGAGTCGAAGATGTCGCCGCCTCAGAAGCTCTGTGGCTCTTGCCAGGAAGGTGGCCGGCCGTCTGGAGCTGAAGATGGCGCCGCCTCAGAAGCTCTGTGGCTCTCGCCAGGAAGGTGGCCGGTTGTCTGGAGCCGAAGATGGCGCCGCCCCAGAAGCTCTGCAACTCTCGCCCATCCCAGAAACGGCTGGCCTCTGTATTCCACACCGGTCACCCGTGCAGCCTGCCCTCCACGGAGTCCCGGAGCCAAGAAGGCTCCCGCCAGCACCTGTGACACAAACCTCTCAGGCCGGGCAGATCCCCCTGGCTCTCACCAGGAAGGTGGCCGGCTGTCTGGAGCTGAAGATGGCGCCGCCTCAGAAGCTCTGTGGCTCTCGACAGGAAGGTGGCCGGTTGTCTGGAGACGAAGATGGCGCCGCCTCAGAAGCTCTGTGGCTCTCGCCAGGAAGGTGGCCGGTTGTCTCGTTAACTGCATCCTTAATGGGTGTTTTCCTCACCACTTGAGGAAAAATGACTGAATGTTCCTTTAAAAAGTTCATTAACGGATGTTTGGGATAATGATTATCGAATGGGCCCTCATTAATGCAGGCTAAAATAGCCCACTCATCAATATTTGCTGTTAGGACCTTTTGCTGATACCCATCACAAGGGATTACAGTAGAGCTGGGTTTTATACCAAAAATTTGTAAACAATGCTGAATTCCCAACAAGGTGAAAGAAGCTACTGTTGTAGGGTAATGATCTAATATCCTCCCAGCAGATATTTTGGAATGGATCCATAACAATGGGCCTTCTTGCCACAATAATCCTTTGGGTTGCATCTCAGTAGGTAATATTATCAAAATGATGGGTAACCCTTCTCTACAAAGCTGAAGCTTGGCTTTAATCAATTCTTCTTCCACTAAGGTAAGGGCCTTTCTAGCCTCAGGTGTTAATTCCCTTTTGGAACTTAACTCTGAGTCTCCTTCTAAAATTTGAAACAGAGGTTTTAATTTAACATTTGGGATCTACAAATAGGGCTGAATCCAATTGATATCACCTAACAATTTCTGAAAATCATTTAAAGTATGCAAGAAATCAATCCTCAACTGTATCTTTTAAGGCCAAATGGCCGTAGGGGTGATACTTGGTTCTAAATAGGACACTATTTTCAACAAGTCCCTACCCCATAAGGTAATGGGCAGCTCAAGCACATATGGTTGAAACATCCCATCATGCCCTTCCTTATCTTTTCAAGGGAGCATCCTGGTACTTATGTCTGGGCTCTTTGCATAGCCCAGGCCTGGTAATATTTGTTCTGACTCCTGAATTGACCATCCTTTTGGCCAGTCCTTAAACCAAAGGGCAGTAAGAAAAATTACCCAAATGGCTAGAAAAAGAAAGTAATCCATAGACTGTCCCTATTACCCTCTTACTTTCACTACCCTCTTACTTTCACTTTCTCGTCTCCAGAGCCGGAGAGCCTTATTGTCTCTTACTGAGAGCCTAATTGTCTCTTTACTGAGAGCATAATTGTATCTTTACCAAGAGCCTTATTGTCTCTTTATCAAGAGCCTTATTGTCTCTTTACCAAGAGCCTAATCCGAACCCCAGGATGGTGAGTTACTTACCTACTCATCCTGTCGACAGACCCTGACTGCAGAAAGTTCTGAACCTCTTCGTTGGGGTAGTCGGGTCCCAGGTTTCTGCACCACTTGTTGCATCCAACTCGACCAGCAAGGAAAACGCAACCACCGGTTCTTCTTAAAGCAGTTTACTCAGGCAGCTTCTCTCTTCAAATTCCCCGCCTCTCGGGATACAAGCATTTTTTCCACTCAAGCCACAACCATGCCTCAAACCAATCACCACAGGTCACATCACCTCACCAGGCAGGCTTGCTCAGCCAATCAGGGATTAAGGGCGAGCCATCCACCAAATATGGGCTTGTTTACTGCCTGGCACAGATTTCCGTCGGGCTGGCCAGGGAGTCTGGAATGGCTTCCCACAAGAAACCTGCAAAATAACAAATATATCAGATCAGAAAAGAAATTACCATTGAAACATAATAATCAATACACTGATAGAAGAAAAAAGTAAAATAGATAAAGTTAATAGAACAAATTAGAGTTATAGAAGAGAGTGACATTTCTGAAATAAAAGGCCCAGCAAGAACCTTCATCAAAAATATAGAAAAATCTTCCCTAACCTATAAAATGTGATGCCCAGAAAAGTACAAGATGTCTACATAACACCAAACAGATGGGACCAGAAAAGAAATTCCTCTCATCACATAATAATTAAAATGCAAAATGCAATGGACAAATAAAAAAATCATTGAAAATGGTAAGGGGAAATATCAAGTAACATATAAAGGTTTACTCATTAGAATTACACCAGAGTTCTTAAAACTGATTCTAAAAGCCAAAGATTTTGGAAAGATGTCACACAGACCCTAAGAAAACAAAAATGCTAGCCTATGCTAATATACTCAGGAAAACTATCACATACCAAAGAAGAATAAATCAAGGTATTCCAAAACAAAACCAAATTTAAACAATATATTTCCACAGCCAGGTCCTACAGAAGATATAGAAGAAAAAGAGCAACAAAAGTAGAGAAACAACACCCAAGAAAATGGAAGAAACTAATCTCTCAACAACACCAAAATAAGAGACCCACATATGCATATATCTACCTCTAAAATGGAAAATATCAGGAAGCAACAACTGTTGGTCCTTAATATCTCCCAACATTAATGGACTTAATTCCCCAAAGAAAAGACATAGACTAACAGACTGGACATTTAAACAGGACCAGCATTTTGCTTCATAAAGGAAACATACCTCAGTGACAAAGAAAGATACTACTTCAAAGGAAAAGATTGGACTATATTTTCCAGGCAACTGGCCACAAGAAAAATGCTGGGATAGAAATTCTAGTATCCAATAAAATAGATTTTCAATCATTATCAAAAAGATGTGGACGAATTCTACATATTGATTAAAGTAAAAACCAAGCAGGAGGAGCACTTGAACATCAGGAATATCTGTGCCCCAAAAGCAATGGCACCCACATTGGTAAAAGGAATATAAGGAACCCAAAGCACACATTGTACCTACTTCACACAATAATAGTTGGAGACATTGACACTCTACTTCCACCAATGACCAATCATGGAAACAGAAACTAAGCAGATATACAGTGAAACTAAGAGAAGGTATAAACCCAATGGACTTAACACGTGTCTACAGATTGTTTCACCCTAAAAGAAATAATATACCTTTTTCTCAGAACCTCACGGTAACGTCTCAAAAATAAACCATATAATCAGACACAAAACAAGCCTCAACCAATAAAGCCAATGGAAGTAATCACATACATTCTATCAGATCAGCATTGACCAATTCTTCACTTCAACAACAACAAAACAACAGGACACCCACATATACATGGAAGGTAAACAACTATCCACTCAATAATAACTTGGCCAAGGAAGAAATTTTAAAAAGAAATTAAGGGATATTTAGAATTTAATAAAAATTAAAGTAAAACTTACCCAAACTTATGGGCCACAATGAAAGCACTGGTAAGCAAAAGATTCATAGCTCTGAGAGATTCCAAAAAGAATTTGGTGAGAGCATATCCTAGCAGCTTAACAACACATCAGGAAGCTCAAATACAAATCAGAAAAATACATATAAGAGGAGTAGACAATAGGAAATAATCAAACTCAAGGCTGAAGCTATCAAAATAAAAACAAAGAGATGTACTCAAAGAATCAACAAAACCAGGAGGTGATAAATTGAGAAAAATCAATAAGATAGATAAAACCTTAGCCAAAATAATCAAAAACGCACAAAGACCATACTCAATTTAACAAAATCAGAAATGAATATAGAGAAAAAACAACAGAAACTGAAGAAATAAAAAACTTACCAAACCCTACTACAAAAGCCTATACTCAATAAAACTGGAAAATTTAGATGAAATGGATTATGTTCTAGACAGATACCAGGTGCCAAACTTAAATCAGGATCAGAGAAACCATTAAACAGTCAACAACCTCCAAGGAAATTGAATCAGTTAGTAATAGTGCACAAAGAATAAAATCCCCAGGAACAGTGGGTCTTTGTGCAGGATTAATTCAGACTTTCAAAAAAGACCTATTATCATTACTTCTTAAACTCTTTCATAGAAAAGATGCAGGAGAAACACTACCCAGTGCATTCAAATAATCTACAGTTAAACTGATATCTTTATCACACAAAGACCAAAAAGAAGAAAGAGAGTATAAAAACATTTTTCTTCATGAGTATTGGTGTAAAATACACAATAAAATTCATGCAAACTGAATACAAGAACATATCAAAATGATCATTCACTATGATCAAGAAGACTTCATCCCATTGATGCAAGGATGGTTTAACATATGGATGGATATCCATCTACATAATACAGTATATAAACAAACTTAAAAAAATAAAAAAAAATAAAATTCACAAGGTGGTCGTCTCATTTGATTCTGAAAAAGTCTTTGACAAAATACAAGAGCACTTCTTGCTAAAAGTATTGGATGAACCTGGAAGTCAAGGGCCATACCTAAATATAATAAATGCAATATAGAGCAAGCCAATGGCCAACATCCAACTAAATGGTGAGAAACATGAAGCAACCCCACTAAAATCAGTGATAAGTCAATGCTGTACACTTTCCCCCATCTATTAAATATAGTACTTGGAATTCTAGCCATAGAAATTAGACAACAAAATCACATTGGCCTAATACAAATTGGAAAAGAGGGAGTCAAGATAACGGTATTTGTAGGTGATATGATACTGCACATAAGTGTTGAAGAATGCAATTGACCAAATCTTATCTCCTTGTACAAAGCTCATGTCCAAGTGGATCAAGAACATCTTCATAACCAGATAAAATGAATCTAATCGAAGAGGAAGTGGAAAAGATGGATGGCCTCAAATACATTGGAAAGGAGAAAATTTCCTGAACAGAACACCCAAGCTTATGTTCTAAGATCAAGATTTGACAAATGGGACCTCATAAAAATGAAAAGCTTCTATAAGGCAAAGGACATTGTCAATATAAGAAAATGGCAACCCACTGATTAGGAAAAGACCTTTAATTGCCCTACATCTAAAATGGGCTAATATCCAAAATTTACAAAGATCTTAATACTTTCACGCTGGAGAACCAAAGTACTCTATTAAAATGGGGAACAGAGATAAACAGATAAATCTCAAATTAGGAATCTCAAATGGCTGAGAAGCACTTAAAGAAGAGCTTGCTGTTATGCGTTTGATACAGTTTCCTGAGAGGTTCTGACAAAGGCTAGCAAATACAGAAGTGGATGCTTGCAGCCAAACATTGGACTGAGGAGATGGTCCCAAGTGTGGGACTCAGAAAGGACTGATGGAGCTGAAGGATTTGAAACCCATATATAGAATAATACCATCCAACCAGATACCCCAGAGTTCCCAGGAACTAAAACATCATCCAAAGAGTACACATGGTAGGGTCCATGGCTTCAGCCACATATGTAGGAGAGGATGGCCTTGTTGTACATCAATAAGAGGAGATGCCCTTTGTCCTGAGAAGACTGAAAGCAGTTCCTGGAAGGGAGTGCAGGAGTGGGTGAATGGGGGAGCATCTGCATAGAAGCAGAGGGAGACAGAATTGAATAGGGGATTTTTTAGGAGAAAGCAAGAAAGGGGAGGACATTTGAAAAGTTCAGCTAGAGCATTACCAATAGAGATGCAGATACACACAGCTTCTTTTACATATTCAAAGCAGTGGACATTTCATCTAGAGAAAAGTTTAAAATGAAAAATACTGGAGTTAAATAATCTTATGAATCAAATTAATATCACATATATAAACAGATCATTATTCTAAACATTAAGGAATAAAAATTTTGGTGCTTACAGGAAACCCACCTCAGGGAAAAAGACAGACAATACCTCAGAGTGAAAGGCTGGAAAAATTTTTCCAAGCAAATGGTCTGAAGAAACAAACTGAAGTAGCCACTCTAATATTGAACACAATTGAATTCCAACCCAAAGTAATCAAAAAATACAAGGAGGGGCACATCATACTCATCAAAGTTAAAATCTACCAAGACTACCTCTCAATTCTAAATATCTATGCTCCAAATACAAGGGCAGTCACATTCATAAAAGAAACTTTAGTAAAGCTCAAAGCACACATTGTACCTCACACAATAATAGTGGGAGACTTCAACACCCCACTCTCACCAAAAGACAGATCCTGGAAACAGATACTAAACAGAGACACATGAACACTAACAGAAGTTATGAAACAAATGGATTTAACAGATATTTACAGAACATTTTATCCTAAAAGAAAAGGATATACCTTCTTCCCAGCACCTCACAGTACATCCTCCAGGATTGACCATATAATTGGTCAAAAACAGGTTTAAACAGATACAAAAATATTGAAATTATCCCATATCCTATCAGATCACCATGGACTAAGGTTGATCTTCAAGAACAACATATATAATAGAAAGCCAAAACATACCCAAACATATGAGACACAATGAAAGCAATCCTAAGAGGAAAACTCATAGCCCTGAGTGGCTCTAAAAAGAAACTAGAGGGAGAATACACTAGGAACCTGACAGCACACCTTGAAGCTCTAGAATGAAAGGAAGCAAATTCACCCAAGAGGAGTAGACAGCAGGAGATAAACTTAGGGCTGAAATCAACCAAGTGGAAACAAAAAGACCTTTTCAAAGAATCAACCAAACCAGGAGCTGGTTCGTTGAGAAAATCAACAAGATAAATAAACCCTTAGCCAGAGTAACTAGAGGTCACAGGTACACTATCCTAACTTAAAATATCAGAAATGAAAAAGGAGACATAACAAGAAAATCTGAGGAAATCCAAAACATCATCATAGCCTACTACAAAACGCTATACTCAACAAAACTGGAAAACTTGTATTAAATGAACAATTTCCTAGACAGATACCAGGTACCAAAGTTAAATCAGGTTCAGGTTACCTATCTAAAGAGTCCCATTTCCCCTAAAGAAACAGAAGCAGTCATTAATAGTCTCCCAACCAAAAAAAAATGGCAATGACTAGATGGGTTTAGTGCAGAGTTTAGCAGACCTTCAAAGAAGACCTAATTCCAACTCTCCTCAAACTATTCCAAAAAATAGAAACAGAAAGTACTTTATCCAATTCATTCTATGAAGCCACAATTACTCTGATACCTAAACCACACAAATCCAACAAAGAAAGAGAACTTCAGACCAATTTCCATTATAAATATCAAAGCTAAAATACACAATAAAATCCTCACAAACCAAATCCAAGAACACATCAAAATGATCATCAATCATGACCAAGTAGGCTTCTTCCCAGGGATGCAGGGGATGGTTTAATATACGGAAATCCATCAACACAATCCACTACATAAACAAACTCAAAGACTAAAATCCCATGATCATATCATCAGATACAAGGCTGCCCACTTTCTCCCTATCTATTCAATATAGAACTTGAAGCCCTAGCCAAAGCAATTCTACAGCAAAAAGAAAGCAAGGGGATACAAATTGGGAAGGAAGAAATTAAAATATCACTATTTGCAGACAATATGATATTATGTATAAGTAACCCAAAAAATTCCAACAGAGAACTCCTAAACCTGATAAATAGCTTCACTGCAATAGTTGAATATAAAATTAACACAAACAAATCGGTGGCCTTTCTCTACACAAAGGATAAACAGAATGAGAAAGAAATAAGGGAGACAACACCCTTCACAATAGTCACAAATAATATAAAATATCTTGTTGTGACCCTAAGTAAGGAAGTGAGAGATCTGTATGATAAGAACTTGAAGTCTCTGAAGAAAGAAATTGAAGATATCAGAAGATGGAAAGATCACCCATGCTCATGGAATGGAAGGATTAATATAGTCAAAGTGGTTATCCTGCCGAAAGCAATCTACAAATTCAAAGCAATCCCCATCAAAATTCCAACTCAATTCTTCAGTGAGTTAGAAAGGGCATTTTGCTAATTCATTTGGAATAACAAAAAACCTAGAATACCAAAAAATATTCTCAACAATAAAAGAACTTCTAGTGGAATCAACATGTCTGACTTCAAGCTGTATTACAGAGCAATTGTGATTAAAAATAAAAACAAAAAACAAAAAACAAACAACAACAACAACAACAAACTGCATGGTACTGATACAATGACACACAGGTAGGTCAATGGAATAGAATTGAAGACCCAGAACTGAACCCATACACCTATGGTCACTTGATCTTTGACAAGGGATCTAAAACCATCCATTGGAAAGAAGACAGCCTCTTCAACAAATGGTGCTGGCTCAAATGACGGTTATTATGCAGAAGAATGTGAATTGATCCATTCTTATCTCCTTGTACAAAGCTTAACTTTAAGTGGATCAAAGAACTCCACAGAAAGCCAGAGACACTGAAATTTATAGAGGAGAAAGTAGGGAAAAACCTCAAAGATATGGGAACATGAGGAAAATTCCTGAACTTAAAAAAGATGGCTTGTGCTGTAATATCAAATAGAGAAATGGGACCTCATAAAATTGCAAAGCTTCTGTAAGGCAAAAGATACTCTCAATAAGAAAAAAAGGCTACCAACAGAGTAGGGAAGCATTTTAACCAATCCTAAATCTGACAGTGGAGTAATATCCAATATCTACAAAGAGTTCAAGAAGCTGGACTCCAGAAAATCAAATAACCCCATTAAAAATGTGGTACAGAGCTTCACAAAGAATTCTCAATTGAGGAATTCATAAGGACTGAGAAGCACCTGAAAAAATGTTCAGCATCCTTGATCACCAGGGAAATGCAAATCAAAACAACCCTGAGATTCCACCGCACATCAATCAGAATGGCTAAGATAAAAAATTCAGGTGACAGCAGATGCTAGTGAGGATATGTAGAAAGAGGAACACTCTCAATTACTGGAGGGATTACAAGCTTATACAACCATTATGGAAACCAGTCTTGCAATTTTTTCCTCAGAAAATTGGACATAGTAATACCTGAAGATCCAGCAATACTACTCCTGGGCATATACCTAGAGATATTCCAACTGGTAATAAGAACACATGCTTCACTATGTTCATAGAAGCCTCATTTATAATGGCCAGAAGCTGGAAAGAACCCAGACGTCCCTCAACAGAAGAATGGACACAGAAAATGTGCTACATTTACAATGGAGTACTATGAAGCTATTAAAAACAATGAATTTATGAAATTTTTAGGCAAATGGATGTATCTGGAGCATATCATCCTGAGTGAGGTAACCCAATCACAAAAGAACTCACATGATATGTACTCACTGATAAGTGCATATTAGCCCAGAAACTCAGAATACTCAAGATACAATTTGCAAAACAAAAGAAAAGTCTAGAAGGAAGACCAACGTTTGGATACTTTAGGGAACAAAATACCCATGGAAGGAGTTACAGAGACAAAGTTAGGACCTCAGATGAAAGGATGGATCATCCACAGACTGTCCCCGCTGAGGATCCATCCCATAATCAGCCACCAAAAGCAACACTATTTTATATGCCAGCAAGATTTTGCTGAAAGAACCCTGATATAGCTGTCTCTTGTGAGGCTATGCCAGTGCCTGGCAAATACAGAAGTGATGCTCACAGTCATCTATTGGATGGAACACAGGATCCCCAATGGAGGAGCTAGAGAAAGTACCCAAAGAGCAAAAGGGGAATGCCAGAGCCATGAAGTGGGAGTAGGTAGGTAGGGAGCAAGGCAGGGGGAGGTTATAGGGGACTTTTGGGATATGATTTGAAATGTAAATTAAGAAAATATCTAATAAAAATTGAAAAATAGAAAATTGAACATTGAATGAAAGTGATCAATATATTATTCATATTTTATTAACAAATAAATATATTTACTACTGAACAAAAATAATTCATGGAAAATTATGTTTCTGCGGATCTGAGAGCCATTATTGAACATATGGAAAAATGGGGACTACTCAAGTGTGACTGCCTAATCCTAGTGCTAGCCCACACATGTAACATGAGAGGATCCTAGATATTAAGTATTGCTCTTTCCAGATTCCTATGGCTCTCCAGGATAGATACAGTTTTTGCCTTTATAGTACGGGAGCCTAATATGAAAAAAACAACAAAAATATATCGATTGACAGACCTGCCTCAGGACATGAAATATAGCCTGACCATTTGTCAGCAATATGTGCCCAGAGCCATATGGGCAGAACACTGGGAAGTTTTTAGTGAAATAAATGGATGTTTCGTTGTTGAAAAGGTGTGCTCTCCATTGTTGTTTAACCTCAACTTGAAGTTTACTCCTGAAAAGATTCAGGGAATTCTTCTATATGACTTCCTGGGCTTGAATATTTCTGACAAGATTAAGGCCCTGAATTATATCAAAAGATTTCAATTTCCTTGTAGAACTATAGCAATTGTTTAAAATTGTTAACTGTCTCAAATGGTTCATGCCTATTTAAGATCATGAGTGATGATTCAACTCTTTTCTCTATTGGAAGGGCTTTGAAGTGCTTTCACCGGGGTTAAACTAATATGTGAGACTACCAACTTAGTTCAGAAAGTTTTGGTTACAAAAGTTACCAACTCTAGAATCACATGATCCAGGCCATATGTAAATGGTCCATTGATGGAGATTCTAGTAGTGTTGTGGCAGATCTTACCCTTCACATGGTTGAACCATTCCCATTCTGATTTACCTAAGGTTGTCACAAAGTTTGACTTTGCACTACACCTTGCCCTTAAGGTGAGAGGTTTAGGAAGGAGAACTTATAACAGGGAGTCAGAAAAAAATAATTGTACCATTCTCCCTACAATATTTTCAATGATTATTGGTAGATTCCATCAGCTTACAAGAAATGGTGGGAGGGTTCACAGGTTCTTTGTATAATTACCCACCTCCAAACAAGCATCTTACTTCTTTGTTGCAGCTGTCAATTATTGATGAATCACATAGCATTCTTTGCTCTCTCCCCATTCACAAGGCAACAATGTTTTTTGTTTGTTTGTTTTGTTTTGTTTTGTTTTTTCTCATGGTAATAATACCATATGGCATTCTTATCCAAAGACTAAGGGGAAAATGACACAACTCATTCTCCTTCATTGCAACTAAGTGAATTATTTTGACTCCTGAAACTTTCTGTCTGTTAGCAATAGGAGCCAGTCAATATTTTCTCAGACAGCCAATAATCAGCCCAAACTGTTCTTACCCTGCCCCTTCTCTTTTATCAAACAGCATAACAACCCTATATATGTAGGCATATCATATATCTAGAAGACTCTCAAGAATAGGGCACATCCATGATTCATTTCACACACAAGATCATATTCTAAATTTCCTGGAGTAGTAGCAGAAGGAAATGTGAGGACAGGTGCCTTCTATCTGCAGTCATGGAATTGCTATAACAAGCAAGAACTTTATACAAGCAAATTCATTTTCCTGTCTGAATTCACATAACATCATGCCTAATTTGCTCATGTCAAAGTCTATTTTTTTTCTTTTTTTATTAGAGTTTTTAATTTACATTTCAAATACTATCCTTTTTCCTAGTTTCCCCTCCAAAAATACCTTATACCCTCCTATTCCCCATGCTTCCCAACCCACAAACTCCTGCTTCCCTGGCCCTTGCATTCCCTACACTGGGGCATCGATTATTCACAGGACCAATGCCCTCTTCTGGCATTGATCCTGTGCTACATATGCAGCTAGAACCATGAGTCCCACCATGTGTTTTCTTTGATTGGTGGTTTAGTCCCATGGAACAATAATGGTTAGTTCATATTGTGGTTCCTCTTATGGGGCTGCACACCCTTTCAGCTCCTTGGGTCCTTTCTCTAGCTCCTTCATTGTGGACCATGTGCCAAGACCAATGGATGGCTATGAGCATCCACTTCTATATATTTCAGGAACTGTCAGTGCCTCTCAGGAGACAGATTTTTCAGGCTCCTATCAGCCAACTCTTGGCATCTGCAATAGTGTCTGTGTTTCATGGTTGTTTATGCGATGAATCCCCAAGTAGTACAGTCCCTGGATGGTAATTTCTTCAGTCTCTGCTCCAAAGCTTGTCTCTATAACTCCTTCCATGGGCATTTCGTTCCCCCTTATAAGAAGGATCGAAGTAACCACACTTGGTCTTCCTTCTTCATGAATTTCGTGTGTTTTGCAAATTGGATCTTGGGTATTGTAGTGGCTATTCCTGGTTGTCAACTTGACTATATTTGGAATGAACTACAAGCCAGAATTGGAAGGCTCACCAATAAACCTAATCTGGAGGCTGGGAGATGGATCTTGGTATGAAGATCTTGAGGCATAGTGGCTATGGATTCCAGATTAAGACAGGGAAATCTCTGAGTTCAAAGTCATCTGGGATTAAAGGTGTGGTGGCACACACCTTTAATCTGGGCTACATCTTCTGCTGGAGACCATATAAGGACATTGGAAGAAGGGAATCTCACTCTTGCTGTTTTGTCCGATTGCTGTGTGGGACTGAGCAACTGCTAGTTCCTAGGACTTCCATTCACATCTACTACTACTGAGCCATTGTTGGGAATTGGAGTGCAGACAGTAAGTCATCTCTACATTCCTTTACTATATAGAGGCTATCTATAAGTTCTGTGACTCTACAGAACCCTGACTAATACAGGTATTCTCAGGTTATGGGCTAATTGAGGTACAGAGCTAAACAAAGTATTCTCCACTGAGGAATACCAAATGGCTAAGAAGCAAATAAAAAATTAACCAACATCCTTAATCACCAGGGAAATACAAATTAAAACAACACTGAGATTCCACCTCACACCAGTCAGAATGCCTAAGATAAAAAGCTCAGGTGACAGCAGATACTGGCAAGGATGTAGAGAAAAAGGAACACTGCTCCATTACTGATAGGATTGCAAGCTGATACAACCATACTGAAAATCAGTTTGGCAGTTTTTTCAGAAAATTGGACATAGTACTACTGGCAGATCCAGCAATAACACTCCTGTGCATGTACCCAAAAGATGCTCCAAATATTAATAATGACACATGAGCCACTATTTTCATAACAGACTTATTTATAATAGGCAGAAGCTGGAAATAACCCAGATGTCCCACAAAAGAGCAATGGATACCAAAAATATGGTACATCAACACAATGGATTGTTATGCAGCTTTTAAAAACAATGAATTTATGAAATTCTTAGACAAATGGATGGATCTGGAGAATAACATCCTAAGTGAGGTAACTCAATTACAAATCATCACACAAATGATATGCCCTTAGAGATAAGTGGATATTATATTAAAATTTTAACATCTTCCAAGGTGCTGTACAACTTGCATACCTCTTGCACCATTGGAGCTCTTTGGAAGGTCAGAACATAACCCTAGAGTTCTATTTCACAAAGCAATCTGGCAAATGAATGTCTTCTATTAACTAACCTTTGATAATCTTAGGTATGTACATATTGTGTGAGGTACTTGCTCAGCCTTCATATACATGGTTGCCATGGAGGGCTAAAAGAGCTATCATCATAGAAAGGCCATGAAATCTGCAATGCTGGTAATGGGAGTGTCTTGAGCACACAAGATAGACAGTGACCCAGTTTACTCATCTCAGCAGTTTAGTATTTTCTTATTCTCATGTAGAATTAGTCACTCCTTTGGCATAGCCTGTAATCCTCAAAGCCAGACAATCATGTTAACAGCAAATAGCTCCTTTATAAAAGTACTTGCTTGGAACTACTCTTCAGAATCCAAAAGAGATTCAGACCTAACATTGGTAGAGGTTCTATTTCAACTCAACTTTATCTCCTTTAATGAGAAAGGGCTGAATCCTGCTTTAAATCATTGGGCATCTGAAAAGGGACATTACCCCTCCCATTAGTCAGAAGGAGATACCCAATAACCTCTCAGTGGCAACCTCTCACTTTGCTTCTGACAAAGGGTCAGGTTAAGCTTATGTTTTACCCCAGACTGTAACCATATGAATATGGGTGCTCTTGAGAAATTTTCACCAACCCATTGACCAGGGTATGATTAAGGAGTAAGGAAAGGACCAGAACCAGGACAGGTAATACACATACTGTGTTAATTTCTTTTAATTCTTTCAGGGATAGGCAATGTACTCTGAGCTTATGGAAGTATTCATACAAGCTTGGTGTGGCATTGTTACCTGCCCTGATAGTCTGAGCCATTTATTCTGTCCCACCTCATTTCCAAACCTTAAGGGCAAGTATGGTCAATCCGGTGGAGTACTACGACACAAATAGCAACAAAGGACACCATTAACATAGTGAAATGGTTTCCTTCAATTTGGAAAATCTCTCCACTGACTCTTCATCCAGCACCAGACTATTATCCAAAATATATAAAATCTTAAGGAATTACACACAAACAAAACAAATATCCCAATTAATAATTTGGTACAAAGACAAACATAATTCTCAAAAGAAGCATCTAAAATGGCAGAGAAGCACTTAAAGAAATGTTCAACATCCTCATTCACCAGGGAAATGTAAATGATTGTAACATTCCATTGTACCTTCATCAGAATGACTAAAATAAAACACAAGTGACAGCACATACTGATGAGTATGTGGAGCAAGAGGAAGATTCCTCAGTTTAAAATCCTTTCTCATGAAAATAATAGATAAAATTTGAGGAGGATATAAATAACTTACTTAAAGAAATACAAGAAAACATGGGTAAACAGGTAGAAGACCTTAAGAGGAAACAAATAAGTCCCTTAAGGAAATACAGGAAAACAGATTCAAACAGATGAACAAACTGAACAAAGTGGTCCAAGACCTAAAAGTGGAAGGAGAAACAATGATGAAAACCAAAAGGGAGGCAAAGGTATAAATGGAAGACCTAGGGAAAATGTCAAGAAGTACAGAGGTAAGCAAAACAGATAAAGTACAAGAGATAGAAGAGAGACTCTAAGGTATAGAAAATACCTAAGAAGATAGTGACACAATTCTCAAGGAAAAATCAAAACACACACACACACACAAAACTTCTAATGCACATCCTCCACGGCACAATGAAAAGAGTAAATCTACAAATAATAGTAATACAGGAGAGAGAAGATTCCCAGCTCAAAGGACCCATAAACATTGTCAAAAAAAAATCCTAAAAAATCCCCACCCTAAAGCAAGAAATGGCCATAAAAGCACAAGAAGTTGATAAAACAACAAATAGATAAAAGATAATCCTCTCTTCACATAATAATCAAAACAGAAAATTCACAAAATAAATAAAGAATATTAAAAGCACCAAAGAAAAATGGATAAGTAACATGTAAAAGAGACCTATAGGAATTATGCCAGACTATTCAAATAACACAATAAAATCCAAAAAAGCCTAAACTGAGGTCATAGAGAAAATAAGAGAACACAATGTAAGCCAAGGCTACTATAACTAAAAATATTCTCAATCAGCATAGATGGAAAACCAATATTTTCCAGGACAAAACCAAGTTCAAACAATATATATTTACTAATCCATACCTACAGAGAATTCCAGAAGAAAAAGCTCCAACATAAGGTGGGAATCTACATCAAAGAAAAAACAAGATGTTAATCATCCTACAACAAAGCCAAAAGGAGAGAATCACATATACATAATGATACCTATAATAACAAATATAGCCAGAATTAACAATCATCTCTCTTTAATATTTCTCAAGATTAACAGTTCCCAATCCCCAATAAAAAGACCTAAGCTAAAGACAAGACAAAACAAAACAAAAACAAACAAATAAAAAAATATGCACATGGTAACTGAACAACTCTCTACTTGGTCATAACTCGGGCATCGAAGAAATAAAGAATTAAAAAAGTTAAGAATTCCTGGAATTCAATGAAAATGATGAAACAGCATTCCAAACTTATAGGGAAAAATAAAAGCAGTGATAAGAGGAAAATTTATGATACTAAGTGCCCTGATAAAGAAGTTGGAGAAATCCTACACTATAAACTTAACAACACACCTGAGAGCTTTAGGAAAAAAAAAATAAAGCAAACACATCCAAGTGGGGTAGAAAGTAGGAAATAGTCAAACTCATGGCAAAAATCAACCAAATGGAAAAAAAGTGAACAATACAAAAAAAGTCAAGGAACCAAATGCTGGTTGATTGAAAATATCAACAAG
The DNA here is from genome assembly GCF_000001635.26 of Mus musculus. Lineage (NCBI taxonomy): Eukaryota > Metazoa > Chordata > Mammalia > Rodentia > Muridae > Mus > Mus musculus. The sequence goes on along the minus strand of NC_000073.6, from coordinate 85,159,350 downwards.
ATAGATATACCACTATTTAAAGAAACTAAAGGACCCAGATATAGTATCCAAATTAACAAAGTCAGAAAGGAAAAGAAGACATAACAATAGTAACTGAGGAAAGTAAAAAAATATATAAATCATCAGATTCAATTACAAAGCCTATACTCAACATAACTAGAAAATGTAGATGAGACTGATGATTTTCAAGACAGATGCCACATATTAAACTTAAATCAAGAGCAGAGAAACTATCTAAACAGGCCCAAATCACCTAAATGAATTAAAAAAAAAAAACCTCCCAACCAGAAAAAATAAAAATAAAAATAAAGCCCTGGGTCAGAAGGCTTTAGTGCAGAATTCTAGGAGACCTTCAACAAAGATATTATAAAAACACTCCTTCAACTATTCCAGAAAAGAGAAAGAGAAGGAATACTACCTAATTCATTCTATGAAGCCACAATTACTCTGATACCTAAACCTCACAAGAACCCAAAAATAAAAAAGAATTTTAGAATCTTGTTTTTCAGGTGTGTGTTGTATTCAAGGCTTGTTGTGACATGAGAACTGGGTTCTAATGATGACAAATAGCCTTGGTTTCTATTGCTTATATTCTTTGTCATGCCTCACACCATCTGGTTCTCTGATGTTAGTTTGTCTAACCTCTTTTGAGCCTCTAATCTTGGGTGTGTCAGTGCTCCTGGGAGACAAGCTGTCTCTGTGCAGGATAGTGCTCGGAGAACTATAGCACAGGGTTAACTCCAAGGTTCAGACAGAAATTATAAGACAACCTTCATATGGACAGACAAAACAATGATAGTGTCGTTATAGGAAGTCTGTCAATGTGGGCATGGGATTTAAGTTCACTGTACAATCTTTCCTGTTTGCCTTTGAAAAGCTCAGCTCCCTGCACCATCTAGATACTCTCATACTCCTACCTTGATGAGCCTCTAAACCTGTAAGCCAGCCCTGTTTGAATGTTCTCTGTTGCGGCCGCCAGCAGCTCGCAACGTGAACGGTTCGACTGAGAAGGCTACTCGAGCTGTAAGAGAGGAATCTAGACGGGGCGAAAGAAGAAACGGAGCCAAGACAAATTCATTCTGATCAAAGCTCAAATTTATTGTTGGGACACTAGTTATGAAGGAAGGGGGAGGGGACCCGATTCCCGCCGAATAATCTTGGGTCCAGTAGAAAGGTGCACGTGTGTGGCTCCTCAGGTTCCAGCAGTGGGCGTGGCAGAGCAAATGAGCAGGAAGCTCCACCCTGAGCAAGCAGGTTTCAGGCTGGGGGAGGGGAGACTACAGTTCTCCATAAAAGAGTTTCTTTGGTCATGATATCTGCTCACAGAAGTAAAACCCCTAACTAAGAAATGTTCTCCTCTGAGAAGAGGAGGCTCACCACACTCGGTACCATCCCATCCTGTACTATCAAGTCACTGCAGTACTAGGCACATCCCCTCCAATTGAGGTCAGAAAACTCAGACCACTTAGGAGAACAGGAACCACAGGCAGACAACCTAGGATAGCCCCTGCTCCAGTTGTTAAAGTACGTCCACTAAGACCAAACTGAACTATTGCTATATATGTGGACAGCGGGTATAGGATCCCAGATTTCTAAAATTAATTGCATATTCTGAGAGAGCTCTCAACACATATCTTAAAAGTTTCTATTTCTTTGTATATGAGAATTAACAGAGAAAAATGACTGAACTGAAATGATAATAATGAAAAACTACACAATATTCTAGTCTGAGGATATCATAGTTAACCCATGTTCTTCAGGGCACAGGAATTACTGAAGTAATCTGAGCAGAATGAATGTAAGTTACAGAGTTTGTAGATATCTAGAAGAAAACATACTCTTAGAAACACCAGGGCAGGTGTAAAATCCCAGGGACTTTACCAGGAAACAAAAAGCCTTGTAAATCTAAGAAAGATCATATCCAAATGTAAAGAAGAGAGCTGCATATACAATTCCATCATTTGGTATTAATAAACGGAAATTTTAGTTCCTAGGAAAGAAAGACAGATTTTGTATATTTTAATATAATCCACACCCAAATAACATGACTGTCTTTCTTCGAACAACCACTTATCCTAAGCAATTTTCCAGCAAAATGTAGGCTTCAAAGATTTAAAAAATTATGTACCAAAGTTCTTTGTATGATAAATGTGGGAGTAAAATGAATTAGGGAAGTATATTATTATAATTAAAAATAGTGCAAAAATAAGACTATCAGGGAAATAAAAAATTTCATTTTTTAAAAATATCACAGGCAGATCAATGCAATATAATATAGCAAAACGGAAAGAGCAAAATACAAAAGATAATGAATGGCAGAACCCATATATTTTGGAAAATTTATTCTAACAATGATATAAAAAAAATTAGTAGGTTATATGCCCAGCCACATACACTGTGGCTGTCTTTTAGCTGTCTTTTTTAGTGAGACTTTTTCACTCCTTTAAGGGATAATTTTTGCTCCCTATCACTCACAAAATCTTCCATAACGTGTACTACAACAGAAGAGGAGTAAATAAAAATGATTATAAATAAATTTAAATTGTAATAGAAAGTGAATATAATCTAGGGCTTATGGTTATTGTAAGGATGAACCATTATGCAAAAGCTCTTACATTATAATAGACTGGAATTTTTAATCAGTATAACAATTAAGTTTAATATAAGTTGAGGTAAAGGATGATATTCTGTGCACTCAACTTGTTGTTTAAACTTCCCTTCAGAAAAATGAAAGTAAATTTCACTAGCCTTAAATTTCCTGCAAAATCAGCTTTTACAAAATAAATTTATGAAAATGTTAAATTCAAATTACTCATTCTCTATAACACTGACACAAAAGTAATTCAACTTATAGTTATGAATTAAAGACAGAGGAAATCACTCTATAAGACACCTTATAAAATTAATCACTGTAAGTGCAAGGGACACAGGCAGGCATTGCATGATATTGTTAAATTGTTTATTACTGAGTTCAATTGAGTTCAGTTGGACATTGGCATAACTTGAAGCAAAACTCATTTTGAATACCTGATGTAATCTGAGTTAACTGTTTCAAATTGTCATCAAAAACGTGGTTTGATTAACAGGCTTGTAAGAAAATTTGCCCAAGAGGAATCATACATGATGTTCATGTCTACTGACATGGATGTAATCATAAGGGATATGGATGTAAAGGATAATCATGAAGAAAGTTATTCCACCTTATTTGTTATGTGAACATATGAACTCAGATGCCGAGCCTAAGGATATAGAGTATTTAAGAATCCTCCAGAGGAAAACAAGGAACTGAAAAGTAAATAGCTAAGAAAGTACATTTGTCCTTTAATAGTAGGTACAGTAATAAATAGTGGTGCCTGGATAGGTTCACAAAATATTAATACATGTGACTGTCTCTCTGAGTGTATATGCTGCATTTTGCTCAGGCAGATATCTTACGGACAAGGAAAAGATGTTTTCTTTGATCTCTGTCTTCTGGTTTCTAAAGATTTCCTTTATGTTTTGTCATTTGAGTGACCCCAAATGCTTTTGGAGGATAAAAGATACCAAAAAAAATCTAGGAGATACAGAAACTTATTGTTCCTTTTCTATTTCCACAAAGCGCGGTTATGTGAAGAATGATTATTTCAGTTGGAATCTAGACAAGCAGTAAGTGCACACTTCATTTACATATTTTACTTTATTATAAGAGACAAGACATTATAGAGATACTGAACCATGATACTATGTGAATTCTGGCTCTCCTTTTCTAGGAGATAATCAAATTTATTTTATGTTTCAATGCTAGCAAATTTTTCAATTCTGGGTGTTTTATGAATACCTTATTGTTTTTCTTTTTTGAGTTACAATTTCTAAGTAAAAGCTGAATGAATGACACATGGTATTGAGCTTGCTAGTAGAGAGACTCCCATAATTTGCCAATTTCCAAGTTATTTTTTCTTCAGATTTACCTGAGAAATTTGGAACAAACATTGTTTTTGGCTGATTTCATAGAGACTAAAATATAGTGGTCTGCTAATGTTTCATCTGTCAGCATGGATGTCCAATTCTTGTACATCAGCCATATAGTTATCTGCCCTTATCATTAGTTACATGTATTAAGAAGATATACAGATTTTATTCAAATAATCTACCTAGCGTACCTTCAAATTTTTGTGGTCAAAGAATCCTGCAGCAGAGATCAGGACTGAGAGAACTATTTTTTCACAAGGAATAATTTCTGTTCCATTTCTTTGACATAGTGTTTTAAAGGCATTGCCATATATTTTTTGTATTAATGTCAGAAATCTATGAAAATGTATCAATTAGAAACTTATAATCATCTACCTATCACAGCAGATAATTTTTAATTTGTTACAAGAAAAGATGTCCATACAAGCTATGACTTGATATTTCTATTTATAATTGCTACAATTAAATGTATTGTCTGTGATACCTGATAAAATTTGGCAGAGGATTACTATGGGTCCAGACATTTCTATTAGCAAGACTGCCATTTACATATTTCAAAATTTTATTTCTTATTATCACTGTTTATTTACATCTAATATACTCACTCAACATTTAAATTTATTTCTGTTTTCCTAATAACATTCAATGTGTTTGGATTTATGAGAATTGGATGTACTTTATTAAAATTGATATACATTTTATGTAATATCTTTTTTAAATGGGAATTTTTTATTTGAAGAAATATCTATAATTTCTCCACAATGTTGTAGGACATTTATTTTTTAAAAGATTTTAAATTTTCAATAATATCATATTTAAAATGGTATTATATATATATATATATATGTATATATATGTGTGTGTGTGTGTGTGTGTGTATGTGTGTGTGTGTGTGTGTATGTCTGTGCGTGTGTGTGTGGGTGTGTGTGTGTGTGTGATGTATGAGTCAGAGAAGAGGAGAGAGAGATTAGTACAGAGACATTGACACCTTTAGAATATATAAGAATAAAATAAAAATGGAGGTAAACAATATTTTTGTCTTTGGATTAGATCAAAGAAAATATTAGAAGAAATGGTTGAAGCCATGTGTTTATATAATAGAGAAAATGAGTATTTAATAATAAAAATCAATATTCATGGTAAAACATAGGATGAAGGAGATGAACCAGAAATCCAAATGCTCAGATATAGATGAGAAAGAATGTAGGAGAATTGTATGAACAAGAACATCTCCAGAAACACGTTTGCACATTTCCCATAAACCTGTGATAAGCTAGATACTATTTCAGATAAGCCTTGTCTTATGTAAGTAAATGGTTTTTTAATACCTTTAATTTAAATTAAAATTCTTCTAGCAGAGTCAATATGTCTAAATGTTCTCTTTTAAAAGTATGTGAAACTTTATGTCCAGAACTCTAACAATTTAGACTCCATGAATGTGCACTCTATGTATTTTCAGGTGGTTCAGAAGGAGGGAGATCTAGAGAAGTGTTTTGATTTCTTTTTACTTACTGTTAATAAGAAAAATATCAAGGAAATAGTTTCCTATCTAGACTTTAACAACAAAAGGTAACATTTTATGTAGAACATAAATTTTGGATGCATAGAAGTCTCAGTATTTAAGTTTTAATGTGGTCATGGCCATTTACAAATTGTGTGTGTGTGTGTGTGTGTGTGTGTGTGTATGTGTGTGTGTGTATAACAGAGTAGAATAATTATATATTCTTTCCTATAAAGCATTTTGTATTACATAGAAGATATGGTTCGAAAACAATGTGTGTTTCTTATGCTACATTGTGCCCACACAAAAGAGATTGTTGTACAGCTATTCACTGTTAATTTGTAACCAATACTTGGACATTTATATCATTAATATGATCATGACTGCACAGTTACATAAGCCAGTTATTTTTAGAAGTAGTATATTGGAGTTGTATCTACATTGTTTGTGATCTACTTACAAAACAATATATTAGACCAATGTGAATAAATTAGGATTCTCCAAAACATGACCATGATGGTGGAGATAAAATAAAACTTAACACAAATTTAAATCTCAAATAGGAATCTTGCATGGATATACTATTAGAAGTATAAAGAGATATTCTGCCTAAATACCTACTAGTAAAACTTTTAATGTTGTGTTTTAGATATTTCTGAGTAACATCATTAATGTTAGAGAAACATGGATTATAGGAGAAAGTACAATGTGATGTTTTTTCTTCAGATTATATCTAAACATAACCTATGTCATCATTATGAACATGGAGAAGAAGGCTGGTGATAGCCTTATGATTTGTGCCCATAGGCTGTATAAAACAACAGAAATTTATTTTTTAGGAATTTAGAGAATTTAGTGTAAACCTATGCTGTATTCCCTTTTCTGTCAGTTAAAACCAGTACATAACTGTCAGATTTTTGTGTTGATTTCCTTTCTCTAAGGTAGAATTATTCTGGCTCTTGCTTGTACAGTTTTAGAAATTTTATTCTCTACTGCTCTGTTTTCAGGGTGACACCCAAGACCAACCATTTGATTTTCTCTGTTTATCTTGCCTTGGAAGAAATAAATATGAACTTCCATATTTTACCTAACATTTCTCTGGTAGTAAATATTGAATGTCTCCGAAAAAAATATGATGAAAAAACAGGTTTGGCTTTGCAAACGGAGGAATTTATTCCTAATTACTACTGCACAGATGAGAGAAGATATTTAATTATATTTACAGCTCCTATATGGGCAGTAACTACAAGACTAGGAACATTCATGTTCATGTATAGCATTCCTGAGGTAAGTCAAGGTGGATTAATTTTAAGGAAATATTTTCTCACAACAGATTCTTTATGAGTATGAAGACAGTTATAAAGGCAGAGAAAGGGCTTATGTTTATTATGATCTACCAAGCATAAATACATAGATACGTTTTGTTGCAAAAAAAAAAACTTTATCATAAATGGGCATGGAAGGCAACAACATTGTGAAGTGTTATATGAGAAGACTCAGTATACTTTTATTGTTTAGAGAATCACAAGAGGTTCAACACAATTGTAATAATGAGATGAAGAATAAACACTTTCTAGTATGAACACACTTTTCTCAAGCACACTCTGCATTCCATCATGTTCATATTGTTGCCTATGCTCTGTATTTTTCAGCTTTACTGTGGTCATTTTCATCTTTCTTTGAGTGATAATGAGCAATTTCCTCACCTTTACCAGATATCTCCAAAGGACACATCTCTACCACTAGCCATGGTGTCCCTAATGGTTCATTTCAGATGGAACTGGATAGGAGCGATTGTTACAACTGATGACCATGGAATTCAATTCCTTTCTGAATTGAGAGGAGAAATGCAAAAACACATTGTCTGTTTATCGTTTGAGATTACTATCCTAACTGAGCATAGCATGGCCCGTAAAGAGTTTCAAAGGTATTTTAACAGAATTGTAATGTCATCAGCAAAAGTTGTGATAGTGTATGGAGACTACACCTCTCCCATAGATCTTGTCCTCCATTTGTGTAAATCCAAAGGCATTTTTAGAATCTGGGTTAGTGTGTCACAATTTGATATGATCACAAAACTAGGAGATTTCATGCTATATTCCTCCTCTGGGACATTCATTTTTTCACACCAGAAACCTGAACTATCTGGTTTTCAACAATTTATCCAAACAGTACACCCTTCAAATTACAGTAGTGAATTTTCCTTTGCCAAACTATGGTGGACATATTTTAGGTGTTCTTTGCCACCATCTAATTGTAAGAAGCTGAAGAATTGTCCAACCAAAATTGTATTTAAATGGTTATTCATGACACCACTTGGAATGGCCATGAGTGATACATGCTATAACTTATACAATGCTATATATGCTGTGGCCCATTCACTCCATGAGATGCTTCTGCAACAAATAGACACGTGGTCAAATAATGCTGGGAAGGAACTTGAATTTGACACCTGGAAGGTAATGAGTATTACACTAAATGGCATTTATATGGTTTGAGTTCTTAAATAGAACCACATGGTCTAAAGCCATGTCAATAAGAAATTTCACCCATAAAAGTACATAGTTCTGTACTTCATTACTGCATAGTTGGCAGATCATGTTACTGTCATATAATATGACGTAGTCGACCACTGGTATGCAAGTCAGCATTCACTAAGTCATAAATTAATTTCTAGATATTTATTCCACATATGAGTCTCATGTATTAATTTTTCTTATGAAATTCTTAAATAGAAATAAGAAAATTTCTTGTCTTTTATGTTATTCAAATGTTGCTATTCAAGTTACTAAATAAATCCCAGATACTATCAAGTACCTTTCCATTAATTTCACTTATTAATAATTTCTATTCCATTGACTGTGATCAAATGACTCAAGTGGCAGAAAAAAACGTAGAGGACGTATCATTACTCTCCAAGCATAAAAATCAGGACTGTAGGTTTTAAAGCTCCAAATCCAGCAAGAAAATTGTATTAGTAAACAAAGTGGAACTACCTTTACATCCACATGAAAATTATTTTTGCATTTAGTACTGAATACTTCTCATAAAGTTAGATTTTTGGAAAGGATAATAATAATTGGGAATGTTCAAATTATAATAATTTCTATTCTAATGTGGAAGCCGAGTTGAATCCAAAATGGCAAATGTGTTTTAGATGTTCTCTATTCTGAAGACATTACAATTTGTAAATCCTGCTGGAGACCTAGTCAACATGAACCAGAATTTGAAACAGGATACAGACTATGACATTTTCTATATCATGGATTTTCAAAAAGATTATGGTTTTAAAATGAAAATAGGAAGATTTTCAGGTCATCTGCCAAGTCATCAACAGCTATATATGTCTAAGGAAATGATGGAGTGGGCTACAGATGTGGATCAGGTATTTAAGTCATAACTTTAATGCTTAACCCATAGCACAATTACCAAAAATATCCACCTCTTTTGCTTTGCCATGGAATAAATACTTGGTATTCCTTTTTTTATTGACTTGCTTTACACTGCCCTAAATAGTCTCTCTTTCTTATTCTTACACTCTTTTTTTTGTATTTATTTATTTATTATTTTGTTTGTTTTCGTGTTTTTGAGACAGGGTTTCTTTGTATTGCCCTGGCTGTCCTGGAACTCACTTTATAATCCAGGCTGGACTCGAACTCAGAAATCTGCCTGCCTCTGCCTCCCGAGTGCTGGGATTAAAGGCGTGTGCCACCACACCCAGCTTTTTGGTATTTCTTAATGTATAAATCATCATGTAGTCATTCCTTTTATCTGTAAAAATAAAAACCGGTAAAATTTAATATATGTGTGTTAAACCAGGTCTTCCATTGGATCTCTGTTGTGTGAATCACTGGATGCTTGTCCATAATATAAAGGATATTGTACTTATTTTTATAATGGGTATACTTTTTCACAGATTCTACCCTCAATATGTAGTATGCCTTGCAGACCAGGACTCAGAAAATCTCCTGAGGAAGGAAAGGATATCTGCTGTTTTGTGTGTAACCCCTGCCATGAAAATGAAATTTCCAACATGACAAGTAAGGTTTTAATTTATCAAAATATTCAGATTGAATTTTTTCTCCCATATTAACATAGTTCTCAAAGTCCATTGTGGAAAGTAAAATGTATATCACATCAAAGAGTAAAAGTATTCAGATATACTGTTTTTTAAAACAATAAACTCTCTTGTGAACTCTATTTTTGTCTCATTATTCTAGATACCTGGACAATGATTTCCTATTTTCCTATTTTCTGTAAAACACTAAAGATTACTTACTGCATTATGATATGTTTTTCCTTTTCAATTTTAATATAATAGGAATACTTTGCATTTACAATACTTTATCTTTTATTCACTTTACAGTCTACTCAAATCCGCCATCTCTCCTCTTCTGGCAGTCCCATTCTTACAAATCCATTACCCTCATACACCATATCAGGCCAATTAGAGAAGGACAGCTTTCCCTTGGATACTGCTCCACCATGTGCTATAGGTTCAAAGCAGGACTAGTGCTGAGGCCCAATGTGGCAGCCCAAGTAGGGGAATGAAATCCTATGGCAGGTCACTAAGATGGAGATAGATTTTGTTCCACTTGTGACAGGACCCAGATGAAGAACAAGCTGTACATTTGCTTTATGATTAGGGAGCTTAGTTCCAGTCATGGCATGCTCTCCAGTTGGTGGTCTAGTCATTATGAATTCCTAGACGACCAGGTTATTTGACGCTGTAGTTCTTGTAGTGTTCTTGACACTTCTGCTCACCTGTCTCTATTTCACACTTTATAGAATACTCGATAAACTCATCCTGATAGTTACTGTTGGTTTTACCATCTATTTACACCTGCTCTTACATGAATCCCCTCAGGAGACAGTTCTGCTACATTCCTGTTTACAAACATAACAGTACTATTAATAGTGGCACACTTTGGCTCCATCATTAAATTTGGGAAAATCATTGGTTCCCACAGACAACTCCATCTTTACCCCTGTAAATACTCATCAAATGTATTGATTGAAGGTTCCCTGGATGGATTGATGTCACGTTCCTTCCTCATGAAGATCTGCCTATATATAGAAGGTAGCCAATTAAGTTTCTATAGCCCTTTCTGCTTAGAACCTTAGAGTCATCACTGTATATTCCCTGTATCCTTACCTTTTCCAGGCCTCCAGCTCATCACAGAGCAGCCCATCTCAATTTCTATTCTCACTCCCAGGTTTCTCTGGCCCCCTCACCCCATAGTTTTTCATCATCCCTTTACCCCCTTACTCATGCTTCAACAACTTTTTCTATCTTAATTGACTTCCTAAGACTATTTAGTTGCATCTTCTGTGTAATATTTGTATATCCTCATTTGGAAACACTTTATTACCCCGTTTTTGGGGGCCAGTGGATTGTAGCATGTTTATGCTGAAATTTATGGCTAATGTCTACATGTAAATGAATATGGAAGATCCATGTTTTTGTTTGTTTGTTTGTTTGTTTGTTTGTTTTGCTCTGGCTTATGTCACTCAGGATGATATACTAAAATTCCATTCATATTTCAAGATGTGGGGCTTTTGCTAGATGAGTAGTATTCCTTTGTGTAGGTGTGCCCCATTATTTATGCTTTCTTCAGTTGAGGGAATTCTTGTTTCTTTTTTCTTGGTATTATGAATAAGGCTGAGATTAACATAGTTGAGCAAGTCTCTCTGTGGTAGAGTGGGGCATCTTTTGGGTCTATAACAGGAGTTGTATAGCTTGGTCATGAAGTGCAAGTATTCCTAGTTTTCTGAGAATATATTAAATTGATTTCACAGGTCCTTGTACAAATTTTCACTGACACCAGCAATAGAGGAGCTTTTTCTGTTTGCACATGGTCATGATATCATGTGCCACAACTTGAAATATATTTTTTTATTATATCCATTCTCTCAGGTGTAAAATGGTATCTCAGGATTGTTTGATTTGCACTTCACAGATGACAATTTAGTGGTAACATGAGGTCTAGGTTTGTCATAACCTGAACTATTCAAGATCGTGACAATGAGACAGTAATATTGGTGAATGCTAGATTCTACCCCACTTGAGCTACACTCCTTATGTTCAGTAACCTGTGAGGAAACTGTCCTCAGCAATGGAGGGACACACTTAAGTTTCAAATGATGAACTTCTGTTCTAGCATCAGTCTGTCTCATTTAGGGACTTTCATGGGAACCACTCAGCCAAAAAGACAGCCGAATTTATCCCTTCATACCAATGGCCTAGTTACCAAAGATGGCAAGTTCAGTCTCTGTATACTCTGTTAAGAGAAGTTCTCAATAGGATCACCTTTATACATCCAGGTGATTTCCACTGAACTGTATTTCCACAATGCCCATGAAATACCATCCAAGTCCAGCTTTTTGTCTCCATCTGCTCTCTCTCCATAACCTACAAAAATCACTTCCTTTCCTTTCTTCTTGGTCCCAAATAACAAAAATTATATATTTCTTCCCAGAGAGTTGTACCTTTTACTTTTCAGACTTCTTCTGTACATAGCACTCTGGGCTTGAGCATTGTAGCTTCTTATCATTTAACAGTGATTTCCAATTTTGAGTCAATATATATAATATTTGCTTTCTGTCACTGGATTATTTTATTCAGGTTGACTTTTTTTTGTTACATCCATTCTGAACAAAATTTCATAGAGTCATTTTATTTTAAACAGGTGAGTCATACAGCACTGTGTAGGTGTAGTATATTTTCTTTATCCTTTATTGAGTTGAAGTTCATTTAGGTTATTTTCATTTTCTGGTTCTGTTCAATAAAACTAAAAAGATTGTAATAATGCAAGTGGTGTTGCGGTTAGGTGGACATATTTTGGGTACATATGTAAGAATGTTAAATGCGGTTTTGGTAGTAAATCTAATCCCAATTTTCTTAGTTATTTCCATATTGATTTACACTCACATCAGAAATGAAAGTATATTCCTCTTGTCCCAAATTGTTACCAGTATGAATGGTTTGTATTATTATTAACATTATTATTATTATTAAAATATAAATTTATATTTAAATTTAGTTATAACATATTAATATTTTTATTGGATTTTTTCGTTTTTTCCATTTCAAATGTTATCCCCTTTCCTGTTTTTCCCCCAGAATGCTTCTATTTCATCTCCCAAACCTGCTTCTATTGAGATGTTTCCCTTTCCAAACAACCACCCCTGTCTTCCTGCCCTGGCATTTCTCTATACTGGAAAAATGTGTCTTCACAGGACCAAGGGCTTTTCATCCCATTGGTGCCCGACAAGACAACCCTCTGCTACATAAAAGGCTAGAGCCATTGTACCCTCCATGTGTACTTGAGCTCTTTGTGGTCTGGTTGGTTGATATTATTGCTCTTCCTATGGTGCTGCAAACCCCTCCATCTCCTTTAGTTCTTTCTCTAACTCCTCCATTGGGGGAGCCTATGCTAAATCCAATGGTTGCCTGTTAAACTCTGCCTCTATTTGTCAGGTTCTGGCATAGCTTCTCACTAGACAGGTATATCAGACTCCTGTCAGCATGCACTCTTAGCATCCAAGATATTCTCTGGGTTTTGAGTCTATATATGAGATGGGTCCCCATGTGGGGTAGTCTTTGTATGGCCATCCTTTGGTCTCTGCTCCTAGCCTTGTCTCTGTAATTGCTTCCAAGAATAGTTTGTTTCCCAATTCTAAGAAGGTACTGAGACATCCACACTTGGTTGGCTATAACCTTGCTATAAATTCTCTTTAGAAACTTTAGATGAGTTTCTTACATTAAAAATTATGCCAGTATTTATCTTGGCTATAGAATTGCTGTAAACTATCTGGAGTATCTTTACGTATGTTTCTTGCATTAGAAATTACACAAGTATTTATCATGATGAGGTGGATAATATATTTGCTGTATTCTTGAATAATTTTAAATGTTTATTTCTTAGAGAAATTAATCTATAATTCCCTTTCTCCATTGAAACTTTATGTAGCTTGTGTGTTAGGGTAACTAGAGAGTCAGAAAATGAGCTGGAAAATGTTCCTTTTGTATCTATTTTGTGGAATTATTTGGGATGTACTGGCATTATGTCTTTGAATTTCTGGTTGAATTTTTACCTCATACCAATTTGGACATAGGCTTTGTTGTGTTTGGGAGTATTTAAATGAGTGATTCTAGTCAATGGGGGACATTGGTTTATGAAAATTGCTTGTCTGGTTATGACTTCAATTTGGTAAGTATCCTATATCAGAAAATAATCAATTTTATTCGATTTTATTAGATTTTATAGAGTGCTAGTCCTAATAATTCCCTTCAGTGGCTGCTAAGTTTTTCTTTATATTGTTTATTTATCTATTCATTTACTATTTTGTAAGTTTTTTCTATGACCTTTTAATTGGATCTTTCTATGTCCTTCTATCATTATCTCATTATCTTTTTTTTTCAACCAGGTTTCTCTGTATAGCCCTGGCTGTCCTGGAACTCACTCTGAAGACCTGGCTGAACTTGGACTCAGAAATCTGCCTGCCTCTGCCTCCCAAGTGCTGAGATTAAAGGCATGTGCCACCACTGCCTGGCAGTCTTTTTTTATATATATTATTAATTTCACCCCTCATTTTCATAATTTATTGCCATCTAATTTCCTTAGGTATATTTAAACCTTTTGTTGTTTTTGTAGTTGAGCCTTTAGAGGTACTGTCAAGTTGCCAGTGTGAGATCTCTTTATTTTCTTAAGGAAATACTTAGTGCTATTAACATTTCATTTAGCAGCTCTTTCATTGTGTCCCATGTATTTGAGATTGTTGTGTACAGATGTTCATTGAATTCTAGAAAGTCTACATTTCTTTTTTATTTTTTGTTTCATGCATTATTTCTTTAAACTAAGTGTTGTTCATTTCTTATGAGTATGCAAGCCTTCTGTGGTTCCTTTTGAATATAATACCAATCATTAATATCTGGTGATTTGCTAGGATATAGTGAGTTATGTAAATTTTCCTGGATCTTTTGAGACTTGCATTGTTTTTGAGTAAGTATATTTTTGAGAAAACTCTGTGAGTTCCTGAGAAAGAAATCTATTCTTTAATGTTTAGCATAATGATCTAATAATAATGTTTAGCAAATGTATATATTTGTTACAGTAATTTGATTTATACAATTAATTGACTCCAACAATTTTTTTTCATTTTATACTTTTGTCTTGATGAATTGTCCACTGATATATGAATGTAGTTGAAGATGAGTGCATCTGCATCTGTATTGGTTAGGCTCTAGCAGAACTTCTCTGTGACAGCTAAATCAGGCTCCTCTCAACAAGTGCTTCTTTGTATCAGCAATACTGTCTGAGTTTGGTGTCTGCAGAAGAGATAGTTGCATAGGTAGGGCAGTCTCTGGATAGCCTTTCTTTGCATCTCTACTCCACTCTTTGTTCCTGCACTTTGTCTTAACAAGCAGAATTCAGGATTAAAATTTTGGATGTGGGTGTGTGGCACCATTGCTCAACCAGGGGCCATGCCTATTCACTAGATGTGGTCCCTATAGGTTCTATCTCTAATTTGTTGGGTATTTCAGATAATGTCCTCCCTCTTGTATCCTGGGAATCTCTTGAGTCCATGGCATCTGGAAGTTTCTAGTGGCTACACCCAGTTACCCCTCCCCAATTGTTACTCTCCTTTAAAATTCATGAACTTCTGTACTTTTCCTCTATCTCAGTACTTATATGACCTGCCCACTTTTTCTCCTACCCCTCACTCCCTCCCTTCCTGATCACTCTCTCCCTCTACCTCCAAAGTTTATTTCATTCCCACTTCTGAGTAGGACTGTAGCTTGCACACATTAGTGTTGTCTTCTTTCTTCTTGGGTTTCATATGGTATAAGAGGTGTATAGTGGGAATTCCCCAGGTATTTTTTTGATAATATCCACTTATAGGTTCCATGCTGTGTATGTGTGTGTGTGGGTGTGTTTGTTATTTTTGACTGGGTTACCTAACAAAGGTGATATTTTCACATTCCATCCATTGACCTGTGAATTTTGTGAAGTATTTTTTTAATAGTTAAGTATTATTCCATTGTGTATCACATTCACTGTACTCATTCCTCTGTTGAGAGTACCTCTAGTTTGTTTCCAGCTTCTATCTATTATAAATAAGGCTGCTTTTAATTTAGTGGAGCATGTGTTCTGGTTATATGTTAGAGCGTCATTTCCCCTGGAGCTGTATAACTGAGGCCTCAGGTAAAAATACTGCCGTTTTTCTGAGAAACCACTAAGCTTATTTCCAGTGGATGTACCATCTCACAATCAGAGCAGCAATGGAAGAGTGTTCCTATTTCTCCGAAACATTATAAGCATCTGCTTCCACCTGAGTTTTTGATCTTAGCCATTGTGATGGGTGTGAGGTAGAATTTCAGGGTTGTTGATTTGCATTTTCCTGATGACTAAGGATATTAAACATTTTTTTTTAATTTTATACAATATTTTATTTACTTACATTTCAAATAGTATCCCCTTTCCTGGTTTCTTCTACAAACCCTATCCCATTCTTTCTCCCCCTACTTCTATGCACGTGCTCCCCCATCGTCCCACTCCTGAACTCTCTTTCTTTAATTGCTTCGAGTCTTCTCAGTACAAAGGGCATCTCCTCCTATCGATGTCCAACAAGGCCATCCTCTACTACATATGTGCCTGGAGCCATGGATCCTGCCATGTGTACTCTTCAGTTGAAGATTTTAGTTCCTGGGAACTCTGGGGTATCTAGTTGGATGATATTGTTCTTCGTATTAGATGCAAACCCCTTCAGCAAGATCAGTCCTTCCTCTAACTCCTGCACTGGAGACCACCTCCTCAGTCCAATGTTTAGCTGCAAGGATCCACCTCTGTATTTGCCAGGCTCTGGCAGAGCCTCTCAGGAGTCTATATTGGGTGCCTGACAGCAAGCTCTTGTTTAAGTGCTTCTCATCCATTCAAGAATCCTCTGTTGAGAATTTGCTGTTTAGTTCTGTACCTCATTTTAATAGGGTTATTTGGTTTTCTGGAGTCCAACATCCTGATTTCTTTGCATATTTTGAATGTTAGCCTTTTTTAGATGTAGGGCAGTTAAAGGTCTTTTCCTAATCAATGGGTTACAATATTCGTCTATTGACAATGTCCTTTACCTTACAGAAGCTTTTCAAATTTATGAGGTCCTATTTGTTAAATCTTGATCTTAGAGCATAAGCCTGGGTGCTCTGTTCAGGAAATTTTCTCCTTGCCAATGTACTTGAGGTTCTTTCCTACTTCCTCTTCTATTAGATTCATTGTATCTGGTTATGTGGAGATTCTTGATCCACTTGGACTTTTGCTTTGTAAAAGGAGATAAGATTTGGTTAATTGCATTCTTCAACATGCTGACCACCAGTTGAACCAGCACCATTTCTTACAAGTGCTGTCATTTTCCACTGGATTGTGTTAGCTTTTTTGGTATTTCGGTTTATTGCTGGGTCTTCAATTGTACTTCAGTTATGTACCTGTCTGTTGCTGTGCCAATAACGTGCAGTTTTTATCAGTGTTGCTCTGTAGTAGACCTTAAGTTTATGGCTCGTGATTCCCCAAAAAGTTCTCTAATTGTTGAGAATACTTTTTCCTATCCTGGGTTTTTGATGTTCAAACTGAATTTGAGAATTGCTCTTTTTATCTCTGTGGAGAATTGAGTTGGAATTTTGATTGGGATTGCAATGAATCTGTCCACTGCTTTTGTGAAATGGCCATTTTTAATATTTTAATTCGGTCTATCCATGACTATAGAGATCTTTCTATCTTGAAGTCTTCTTCAATTTCTTTCTTCAGAGACTTGAAGTTCTTGATGTACAGATTTTTCACTTGCTTGGTTACAGTCACACAAAAGCATTTTATATTATTTGTCACTAATGTTAATGATGTGGTTTACCTAATTTCTTTCTCAGCCCATTTATTCTTTTAGAAGAGGAAGCCTCTTTATCCATTTGTGTTAGTTTTGCATCCAGTCACTTTTCCTGAATTTGTTTATCAGGTAAGCACTTCTTTAATGGATTTTTTTTTTTTGCATCACTCATGTGCACTATCATATTATCTGAAAGTACTGATATCTCTACTCCATCCTTTTGAATTTGTAATATTTTTATCTCATTTTGTTGCCTAATTGCTATGGCTAGAACTTCAAGAGCTCCATGGAATAGATGGGGGAGTGTGGGCAGCCTTGTCTTGTCCCTGATTTTAGTGGGATTGTTTCATGTTTCTCTATATTTAGTGGGATGTTGGCCATAGGATTGCTCTACATTGCATTTATTATATTTATGTGTGGCCCTTGATTTCCAGGTTTCTTCAATACTTTTATCAAGAAGGGCTCTTGTATTTTGTCAAAGGCTTTTTCAGAATCTAATGAGATGATCACATTGTGGGTTTTTATTTGTATTGGAGTTTTTTATATATTATATTGTGTTGATGGATATCCATATATTGAACCAACCTTGCATCGCTGGGATGAAGTCTTCTTGATCAGAGTGAATGATCATTTTGATATGTTCTTGTATTCAGATTGCATGAATTTTATATAGTATTTTTACATCAATGTTCATGAAGAAAAATGGATTTAAGTTCTCTTTCTTTTTTGTGTCTTTGTGTGATAAAGGTATCAGTTTAGCTGTAGATTCATAGAATTTACTAGGTAGTGTTTCTCCTGTATATTTTTTTATGAAATAATGTGAGAAGTAATGATTTAGGGTCTTTTCTTAATGTCTGAATGAACTCTACACAAAGACCAATTGGTCCTGGGGATTTTATTCTTTGTAGACTTTGATTGACTGATTCAATTTCTTTGGGGGTTGTTTTACTGTTTAATGTTTTCTCTGATACTGACTTAAGTTTGGCATCCGGTATCTAAAACATTATCCATTTCATCTAGATTTTCTAATTTTGTTGAGTATAGACTTTTGTAGTAAGATTTGGAAAGTTTTTAATTTCTTCAGTTTCTATTGTTACGTCTCTATTTTCATTTCTGGTTTTGTTAATTTGAATATAGTCTCTGTGCCCTCTGATTATTCTGGCTAAGACTTTATCTATCTTGTTGATTTTCTCAATGCTCCATCTGATGGTTTTGTTGATTCTTTGAGTAGATCTCTTTGTTTTTATTTGAATAACTAAATCCCTGAGTTTGATTATTATCTATTGTCTATTCCTCTTATATATATTTGCTTCAATTTGTTCTTGATCTTTATGACATGTTGTTAAGCTGCTAGGATATGCTCTTGACAATTCTTTTTAGAAGCATTCAGAGCTATGAATTTTCTGCTTACCACTGCTTTCATTGTGGCCCATAAGTTTGGGTATGTTTTTGCTTTCATTTTCATTAAATTCTAAAGCCTCTTTAATTTCTTTCTTTATTCCTTGACTAAGTTATCATTGAGTAGATAGTTGTTCAGCTTCCATGTATATGTGGGATTCTTGTTGCTTTGTTGTTGTGGAAGTGCAGCATTGTTCTGTGCTGAACTGATAGAATGCATGTGATTATTTCAATTTTCTTTTATTGGTTGACACGTGTTTTGTGTCCGATTATATGGTCTTTATTTGAGAAGTTACCATGAGGTTCTGAGGTTCTGAGAAGGTATATTCTTTCTTTCAGGGTGAAATGTTCTGTAGATATGTATTAAGTCCATTATGTTTATACCTTCTCTTAGTTTCACTGTTGTCTCTGTTTAGTTTCTGTTTCCATGATCTGTCCATTGCTGGGAGTGGAGTGTCAGAGTTTCCTATTATTGTGTAAAATAGGTTCAATGTGTACTTTGAGCTTCCTTATGTTTCTTTTACAAATGTGGGTGCCCTTGCTTTTGGGGCAGAGATATTCAAGATGTTCAAGTGCTCCTTCTTCTGGATTTTTCCTTTAATCAGTATCTGGTATTCATCCTTTTCTTTCTTTCTTCCTTTCTTTCTTTCCTTTCTTTTTTTTTAAAAACTTTTGATTGAAAATCTATTTTATTTGATATTAGAATTGCTATCCCAGCTTGTTTCTTGCAGCCATTTGCCTGGAAATAATTTCCAACCTTTTACTTTGAAGTAGTATCTGTCTTTTTCACTGAGGTGGATTTCCTTTATGAAGCAAAATTCTAGACCTGCTTAAATATGCAGCCTATGTCTATGTCTTTTTCTTGGAGAATTATGTCCATTAATATTCAGAGATATTAAAGATCAACATTTGCTGTTTTTTATTCTTCTATTACCCTCTTGATTATAGGAGGTCTGGATTGTGGAAATATATTGTTTAAAATGTTTTTGTTTTTGTTTTTGTTGACCAAATTTCTTCAAGTGATTTTTTTAATGTTTACTTTTTCAAAGACCATATTAATCATCATATTTTATACATAATTCGATGGTCTTTTTGTTGTACTTTAGCATGTTGGAAGATCAGGATCTCCCATGGTAGGAGACACAATGCCCTGGATTTTATTTATTTTTTTATTATTTAGGTATTTAAATTTTTGCTGATTATAGATCTACCAGCTGACTTCTGGTTTTGTCTTGGTTGTGTGGGATTTTACTCCATGGCTTGTGATTCATGTCTATATTTTCAGAGTGTGGGTTGGCTGAGTTTTGCCTGTTGTACTAGTGTGTTTATGTGCAAGGTTTGTTAGAGTTGATTGATGGTTAATGGAAGGCTGGGGGATGATCTGATAGATGCATAGGAGGCATAAACTGTTTTTGAAATAATGCTACTCTAGTTATTTTATTACAATAATAATTGATATCTGAAAATTATGTATGAGGTAATAGAAAAGGTGGCTAGAGACTAAAGACAGCCTACCAGTTCTTCTGGTAAGTATGTCCTGTTGTTGACCAGGGGATTTTACTTCTTTGTATACCTTATAAAGCCTTTAATCTGTGTGTGTGTGTGTGTGTGTGTGTGTGTGTGTGTGTGTGTGTATGGGTGTGTATGGGTGTGTGTTCTATATAAAATAACCAGGTACTATAATTATAATACACACACACACACATGCTCACACACACATGCTCACACACACATGCAAACACACACATGCACACACCCACATATTATATATAATATGTATTATATTACATATATATGCATATTATAGTACCCGATTATTTTTTAAAAAACACAAATTTGGAGTATTTGAATACTTCGTTCAACAATTTACACAGCTTTGTTCAGTAAAATCAATGAGATAATACAAAATGATACAGAATGTACATCATTCAGTACAGAGACAGTACTGGAAACACACTATCACTATTCATGTTGCAAAATCTGTTTCAGGTAAAATTACAAGAAAACAGAATACATTGTAGTTAAAGTTAACATGATACAAGGAGAAAAATGTATAAGCCTCTGTGTCATATAACTTGGCAAGGATTGCTTTGAGAAATAGAATATTATGTTGATATTTCTGAATCAATACCACAAACTTGGAAGCATTGGTCTGTCAAAACTTACAGAAATTATAAAAACTGGAGGAAAATGTGCTTTACAAAAATTCATGAATTGAATCATGAAACTGAATATTTCATTTTAGACATGTTAAAAATATGGGTGTTAAATTTCTCATGCTGTCTCTTCCTTCCTTGATATTATCAGTATTTTAATTTGATACTTTTACTACCAACATTAGATACAATAATATCACTTTACTTTTCCCTATCCTTGCTTCAAAATCAACCCTCTTTACTGCCTTTCAAATTTGTGACTGATATTTTTAATTGCTGATGCACACAAAGACTTTCTGTATGTAAAATGTTTCTAAGTACAATAAATTAGTTTGTACAGTACTACTTGTGTGTTTTGGAGGAAGACTCTTTTGTTATTCAAGGACCATTAGTATGTATCCTCTACTCTAGCAAAGTATGTCAACATTCCCTGGTTGTCTTTAGTTCCCTATGTAACATTTTTGCCTGGTAGTCTTTCCCTACTCCACCTTCCTTGTTATGTTTATTGCTTTTGTTCTCACCCAGCATATGTTTCAGATCCTCTTGTTGAGATTTTATGGTTTTACTAGTGATCATTTAGAAAATACAATATATAAACTCACAACAAAATTTTATCTACTAACTATTACAGTCTGAAATCTCCTTCTTTTGGAAATTTAAGTTTTAAATGAGAAATCAGTTTTGTAGATATATTCATTAGACAAGGCTCCAAAACTCTTAATTTTACTACGATTATTTCTAGTGGTGGCTGTACCTTTCATACCTTAAGGGCTATACTTATTTGTTTGTGTAAGGTAAATTATTGGCAGCATAGTTAGGGATTAAAACGATTTAGTAACATGATGACCATAGATTGTTTTCAAAGATAAGGATTGGAAATAATTTATTTGTCCATCAATCAACTTGAGACCACATGTAGAACAAAAGAATTGCTGATCTTTAAACAGTAAGATGTATGGACACAGCCCATTATTAGTTATTTTTGCATAATTTAGAGCATAATTTAATTATAAAAGTTTGTTTGCATGAATGATAAATCTAAGATACATGATTGTGGAAACATGAAAATTATGTGATGGTATGAGTTTTTGAAATATACTATAAATATTTTGAATATATAAGATAATTATAAGCAAATCTTGCATAAAGATGACAAGTATTAAAATTTGTATCAAATGCTATGCAGCTTCCACATTTAAATTAACCTACACCACAAGATGCATGTCTAACTTAGCTATGACATTTCCAATATATTAACTCAGTATATCTTATAAATGATAATAAATATTTCTGATAACACTTTCCTTCCTATACTAGACATGGATCAGTGTGTGAAGTGTCAAGAAGATCAATATGCAAATGAAGACCATACTCTCTGCCTCCAAAAAGTTGTGTCTATTTTAGATTATAGAGATCCTTTGGGAAAGGCTCTGGCTGGCATTGCTCTATGCTTCTCTGTCCTTACATCTGGTATACTCTGCATCTTCTTGAAACACAGAGAAACTCCCATAGTCAAAGCCAATAACCAAACTCTCAGCTATGTACTACTCATCTCCCTCGTATTTTGTTTTATCTGTTCATTGCTTTACATTGGTCATCCCACTACGGTCATCTGTATCCTGCAGCCGATCACTTTTGCCATTGCTTTCACTGTGGCTACCTCTACTATCTTGGCTAAGACAATTACTGTTCTACTAGCATTCAAGATAACTATTCCAGGAAGAAGAATGAGGTGGCTGCTTCTGTCAGGGGTACCCAAATATATCGTTCTCATATGCACCATGATTCAGCTGATTCTTTGTGGAATATGGCTGGGAACTTCTCCTCCATTTGTTGATGCTGATGTATACATGGTACATGGCCACATCATTATTGTTTGCAACAAAGGTTCAGTGATTGCCTTCTACTGTGTCCTTGGATACATGGGCTCTGTTGCTCTAGCAAGTTTCACTGTAGCTTTCTTGGCCAGGAATCTGCCTGATACATTCAATGAAGCCAAGCTCTTGACATTTAGCATGCTGGTGTTCTGCAGTGTCTGGATCACTTTCATCCCTGTCTACCATAGCACCAAAGGCAAGACTATGGTTGCAGTGGAAGTTTTCAGTATCTTGGCCTCAAGTGCAGGGCTGCTTCTTTGCATTTTTGCCCCCAAATGCTATATTATTTTATTAAGACCACAGACAAATTCTTTTCACAAGTTCAGGAAAACACATTCTAAAGCTGAAAATATAAGTTAAATTTAACCACTTATATACTACACCAAAATTATCTACATTTTTACAAAGCTGCTTATACTCTTCAAGTATTCTGAAATATGAAGTTTCTATCAGGTAAACAATGTAGAACATATGCTGTATAATAAAATTCAATCAAAACACCTGGACCTCAGTTTGTTGAATCAAACTGTGTAATCAGACACTTTTATACCTCTAATTACACTTTGTTTTTATTATAAAACTGTCATGTATCTGGAAATTGGCACTTGGGTTTGCAAATTATTTCATGTATTATTAACTTACCATTATTAATTCTGTGTAATTGTTACTTTCTAGAAAAAAAATATTGCCATGTTGATAGTACATACTTTTAGCAATTAAGAAGGAATCCTCTTATATTTTTCTAGTTCTGCAAAGAATTTATAAGAACAATTAAATTTTTTCTGTGTAACGTGATATTCCAGGATGTGGGATGAGAACAAATTATGATGGTATCACTGCTTTCTGTTTCAATTTGAATACTGATCATAATGAGGATACTTCATGATTTATATTTTAATTCTGCTGAAAGCCTCATGAATGAGGATATATACAAGCCCATAAAAATCTGTTGTTATTTTCTTAAGTGGCCATTCTCTAAAATGCATATCTTAGTATTGATTTTTATATTTTAGGACATAGACTTCTCTAAAACTTAGTCATAGGTAATTATTTATATAACACATAGCAATCAGTTAAGAAGTTCATAACAGTTTAAACTACAAAGAACAGATTGGGTTCTTCACCTTAAGTAAAACAGCTTCACAATCGAGGCTTGGAAAACATCTTGGAATAGGAGGCAGACAAACTAAGGGCCAACCACTTAGAAGAGTTGTGATATTCTATCTTTATAACAGCATGCTGTTCTTGAAAGTCTTATTGCTAAACAAAATCTCCAAAATATCAAAAATTGAAAACACTGGCATAAATTCAGGAGACCTTATTTAGGTCTACTCCAACATACTTTAAACTATAATAAGTACAGAGGGCATTTTGAAGGAAAACTCATTATTTTTTGAGAACATGGTTTATGCTAGAATATACACCATCTAATAAATGGCCCTACATCCTAGCAATCTAGCATCACTAACTATACATAGTGAATTATCTTTTATTTGTTTGTTTGTTTGTTTGTTTGTTTGTTTGTTTGTTTGTTTTTCGAGACAAGGTTTCTCTGTGTAGCCCTGGCTGTCCTGGAACTCACTTTGTAGAACAGGCTGGCCTCGAACTCAGAAATCTGCCTGCCTCTGCCTCCAGAGTGCTAGGATTAAAGGTGTGCACCACCACGCCCGGCTACATAGTGAATTATCAAAAACCAAAACCAAAATTTGGGAGAAGTTTGTATTGAAAAGTAGTATAAGCAATATAGGGAAAGGAGGAATGAATATTATTATGTTACAATGAAATTATTGTGAAATTTCATAATTACATATAATTTATTAGTTCATGCAATGATTGAAATAATTTGAATTATTCACTAGGCTATTATTCACATCTCATCTATAAAGCTGAATTCTCAATATTAATTTTCATGAATTTTGCACTAAATCTTCCATCTTTTATAGAATCCTTAGATGGAATACCGTATATGGAATTTTATGTGAAGAGAAAGGAGAGATCCTATTATTTGAATTTGCATAAAAGATAAGAGTAAAGTTTAACGTGGCAGAAAGGAACACTGAATAAAGAATAAAAATGTAAAATAATTAGTATTTTAGTTTTATTTATAAATGAAGTGTAAGATGAAAACTACAGTGTAACTAGAAAAGCAGTATCGTTTATATCTGAATAGTCCTCAAATACTCTATATGATTATTGTGTCATTCTCATGGACCAAATACATGGTGGCCAATGATTGTTCCATGAGTGTAGATCTGAACAACCTACATTTTACTTAGGTAGTGAAAATCACTTCTACATTCATAATTCTAAATGCATGTGCATTTAAAGTAAATCATTGGTTTCCATAGAGACATTATTGTCAAAATATATATTAGTGAAATTCCAGACTTGGTAATAATACTTTTATAAAACTGGTAGGAAATGTATTTCTGTATTGAATATTATAAGAAAGACCTCTCTGTATATTTCTGCTACTTTACAAAATAGAAAGGATAATGTTAAGATTGTGATAGGGGCTTAACTTTTCAAAATGTTTACATATTGTCTTGAATTATGTTGTATTAAAGAACACTAGTTGGGTAAATGCAACAAACATATCTCTTAACCCCAGATACAGAACACACATGCATGCCCACTTGCACACATACACAAACATACATGCACACACACACACACACAAAGAGAAACACACACATGCACACACAAATACATGCACTCAAGCCAAAGTGCAATTTGGTGAGACATAAATGTTATTAGGATTTTATACCAGAATCTGGGTGAGGGTTTACTTATAAGAATAAATGTGAGTAACTCATTAAAGTACCTCACATTATAGGTAAAAACCACACATAGGTGGGAATGTGGAATATATGTCACAAACTTCAGGACACTCAAAAATTTCAAAACATTTTCCAGGATGCTTTGTACTCTTCTCATTCTTTTAGGCAGCTTACATAGTCTCAGGAGATCATTTTTGCAACTAACATTCACCTACATGATTCTTTTATTCTAAGGATTCTTTTCTCTAAGAAAAACTGTCACTTTTTTTCTAAATTAGTATTATTTTATTTATTTACATTTCAGTCATTCCATTCCCCATTAGGTCATCCCTTCCAAAGTTCCTTATCTTATACTTCCTTCTACTTGCCTCCTAGAAGGTGCTCCCCATGCCCAGGAGATCTACACCTTATCTAGGGCCTCAAGACTTTTGAGAATTAGGCATATATTTAGCCACTGCGGCCACATCAGGCAGTATTCTGCTCTTCAAGTGCCAAGGACATGGTACCTGTCCATGTATCTTGCCTGGTAGATGGCTCAGTCTTTGATAGTTTTCTGGCATCCAGGTTAATTGAGTCTGCTGGTCTTCTTATGTGTTACCCATGCATTCAGCTTCTTCAGTACTTTGCTCCATTCAATCATAAGGTGCTGAATTTTAATACAATGATTGGGTGTAAGGATGTGCATTGGTTTCAGTCAGATTCTGGTAGAGCCTCTCAGAGAGCAACTGTACTAGGCTCTTGTCTTCAATCTTTTCTCCATTTTTGTCCCTGCAGTTATTTAGACAGGCAGAGACAGAACTCTTTCTGGGTCAGAAGTGTTGACTCTGGGTTACTAAAATTGTCTCTGAACTTAACACTCTCTCTACCTACTGGAGTGAGTTCTTGCAGTTATCTCTCCCAGTTGTTAGGCATTTTGGCTAAGTTAACCCAATTGAGACATGAGAGACTCCAATGAGGCTGCACATTTTCATTCCTTCTCCTGGACCTCTGGCTCTGTGTCTCTCTCCTGGCCACAAACTCCCATATATAATCCAGTTTACCTTTCCACCCCTCACTCCACCCACACTCCCTTCTCCCATCCTGAACTCTCCCTCTCTCTACAAGTCATGATTATTTAATTTCCCCTTCTAAGTGGGATTGAAACATCCTTACTTGGGCATTCATTATTGTTAAACCTTATGCAATCTGTGAGTTGCACAAGGGTAGTCTGTGCTTTTTGACTAATATACACTAATGGGTAAATACCAACCATGGGTGGCATTTTGGGTCTTGGTTACCTCCCACAGGATGATACCTTCTAGTTTTATCCATTTGCCTGGAAGTTTCATGATGTCCTCATTTTTAATAGCTGAATACTATTCCATTGTGTAAGTGAACCATATTTTCTATATCTTCTTCAGTTGATTTACAAATAAGGCTACTATGAATAAAGTGGAGCACATGTCTTGGGGTATGGTGGATCATCTTTGGGTATGTGTCCAGGAGTGTTATAGCTGGGTCTTCAAGTAGAAATATTCCACCTTTCTGAGGAAATGGCAAATTTAGTTCCAGACTGGTTGTACCAGTATATAATTACAGCAGCAGTCAATGAACATTACTCTTTCTCCACATCTTTGGCAGCAAATACTGTAACTTGAAGTTTTTGTCTTAGCCATTCTTATTGGTGTGGAGTGGAATCACATGGTAGTTTTGATTTGCATTTCACTAATGACTAAGGAATTTGAACTTCTTTTAGGTGCTTCTCTGCCATTCAAGATTCTTCTGTTGTGAATTCTCTGCTTAGCTCTGAACTCCATTTTTAAAAATGGATTAATTTTTTTTTTTTGGACGTCAACTTCTTGAGGTCTTTATATATTTTGGATATTAACCCTCTACCAGTTGTAGGGTTATTGGAGTTTTTTTTTTTTTAACCAGTCTGTAGGTTTCTAATTTGTTCTTTTGACTGCATCTTTTGCCTTACAGAATTGTTTCAGTCTCATGAGGTCTCATTTAACAGTTGTTGATCTTAGGGCCTAAGCCATTGCCAGTCTGCTTAGAAAATTTAAATTTCCCCTTGTGCCAATGAGTTTGAGGTGCTTTCCTCTTTCTCTTTAACAGGTTATTTATAACAGGCTTTATGTTGAGGTCCTAGATCCACTTGTATTTGAGCTTTGGGCAAGCAGATAAAGAGGGATCTTTTCTCATTCTTCTATATACAGACCACCAAGGAGTCTAGCAACATTTATTGGAGATTCATTTTTTCTTCCACTCTGTGTTTTTGGCCTCTTTGTCAAAGTTCAAGTGTCTATAGATGAGTAGATTTACTTCTGGGTTAACCATTCTATTCAATAGATTGAACTGTCTGTCATTGTACCAATACCATGTGATCTTTATTATTTTTGCTTTTTTAGTACAGCTAGAGGATTTTTTTTGCCAATCATGTATTTTTTTGTTTGTCTAGAAGAAGTTAAGAATTGCTCTTTCCACGTCTTTGAAGAATTGCAGTGAAATTTTAATGGGGATTCCATTGAACATGTAGATTGCTTTTGGCAAGATGGTAACTTTTACTATGTAATCATACCAATCCTATATCATGGTAGATCTTTCCATTTTCTAAGGTATTCTTCAATTTCTTTCGTCAAGAATTTGAAGTTCTCATACTGATCATTTACTTTCTGAATAAGAGTTACAGCATAATATTTTGGTTATTCTAGAGGTTGGTTGTTTCTGCAATTACTTTCTCAGCCTGGTTGCCATTTGAATAAAGGAAGGCTGGTTATTTGTTTGAGTTAACATTATTGGCTGCCACTTTGCTGAGGTTGTTTCCCAGCTATAGATGTTTCATATACCTTGATTTCTTCCTTTCCAATACGTAACCAATATATCTTTTTGTTTTCTAATTTCTATAGCTACAACTTAGAATACTATAATGAATAGATACAAAAGTGTGAACAACTTTGGCTTGTCCCTAACTTTAGTGTGATTGATATTATTTTCTTCCCATTTAATTTGATTTTGGATTTTGTAATATATATATATATATATATATATATATAACTTTTATTATTCCTTGAATTCCTGATCACTCCAAAGATTCTTTGGCAAATGGATGGATTCAGAGTGTGGTAACCTAACCACAAAAGAACACACTCTACATGCACTCAGTGATAAGTGGATATTAGCCCAGAAAATTAGAATACCCAAGAAACAATTTGCAAAACACCTGAAACTCAGGAATATGGAAGACCAAAGTGTGGATACTTTGTTCCTTCTTAAAATAGGGAACAAAATACACATGGGAGGGCATACAGAGACAAAGTTTGGAGCTGAGCAGAAGGAAGGACCATCCAGAGATTTCCCCACCTGAGGATCCATACCATAAACAACCACCAAACCCAGACACTATAGCATATTCCAGCAAGATTTTGCTGACAGGGCCCTGATATTCGTTTCTCTTGTGAGGCTATGCCTGGCAAATACAGAAGTTGATGCTTATAGTCATCTGTTGGATATAACACAGGGACACAATGCAGGAGCTAGAGAAAGTACTCAAGGAGATAAAGGGGTCTGCAACCCTATAGGAGGAACAGCAATATGAACTGACCAGTAACCCCCCCCCCCAGAGCTTATGTTTCTAGTTGCATATGTATCAATGGATGGCCTACTGAGCCATCAATGGGAGGAGAGGCCCTTGGTCTTGCAAAGATTCTATGCCCCAGTACAGGGGAATGCCAGGGCCAGGAAGCAGGAGTGGGTAGGTTGGGTAGCAGGGCAGGGGGAGGGTATAATGGATTTTGAAATGGAAACTAGGAAAGGGGATAGAATTTTAAATGTAAAAGAAGAAAACATCTAATAAAAAAAAAAAAACATTCTAATGACCTGGAAGATACTTAGACAGGAAGTTAAACAAAACAAAACAAAGCAAACAAACAAACTAATTAATTAATTGATTGATTAATTAATTAATTAGTTCAGGAAGTCCCTGATACTCTGCAGACTCAATAAGCCCCTTCTTGTTAAAGGAAGCACTAAAAGATGAGAGTCCTTCTCAGAGAAATAATACTTAAGAATTCTCTCTCTCTCTCTCTCTCTCTCTCTCTCTCTCTCTCTCTCTCTCTCTCTCTCTTGCTTATTTTTGAAATTAGATCTTTCTTTCTTTTTATTTACATTTAAAATGCTATCCCCTTTCCTGGTTTCCTCTCCAACTCCCCCCATTCACTCCCTCTATCCCCTACTAACCATCATACCCACTCTTTCTTCCCTGTCCTTACACTCCCCTAAACTGGGGCATTGAGCCTTCATAGGAACAAGGGCCTCTCCTCCCATTGATGTCTGACAAGGCCATGCCCTGCTACATATACAACTGGAGCCATTGGCCCCTCCATGTGTACACTTTGGTTGGTGCTTTTGTCCTTGGGAGCTCTAA
Organism: Mus musculus; assembly: GCF_000001635.26. Classification (NCBI taxonomy): domain Eukaryota; kingdom Metazoa; phylum Chordata; class Mammalia; order Rodentia; family Muridae; genus Mus; species Mus musculus. Next base: position 85,129,414 of record NC_000073.6, on the reverse strand, counting down.
GCTTTCTGGTTGGTACATAGAGTTCATTCTGTCTGGCTTTAACATCCTTTGGCTCCTTTGATCCTTTCTCTATCTAATCCATTGGGGACCCAATGCTCAGTCCAATGGTTGACTGGGAGCATCCACCTCTGTATTTGTCAGGCACTAGCAGAGACTCTAAGGAGTCTATATCAGACTCCTGACTGTCAGAAAGCACTTGATGGCATCCACAATAGTGTTTGGGTTTTGGTTACTGTATATGGGATAGTTCCCTAGGTATGGCAGTCTCTGGATTACATTTCCCTCTGTCTCTGCTCCACAGTTTGGCTCTGTATCTCCTATCATGATTAATTGTTTCCACCTTCTTAGAACAAAGGATCTACACTTTGGTTTTGTTTTTCTTGAGCTTTATGTGGTCTGTGAATTATATCTGTGGTAATCCTAGCTTCTGGGATAATATCCACTTATCAGTGAGTGCATACCATGTGTGTTCTTTTGTGATTGGATTATGTCACTCAAGATGATATTTTTTGTTCTGTCCATTTGCCTAACATTTTCATGATTTCATTGTTTTAAATAGCTGAGTTGTACTCCATTGACTAAACTTAAAATATTTTCTTTATCCATTTCTCTGTTGAGATACATTTGGATTCTTTCCAGCTTTTGGTTATTATAGATAAGGTGACTATGAACATAGTGTAGCATGTGTCCTTATTATATATTGACATACCTTCTGAATATATAATCCAAGTGAGGCATAGCTAGGTCCTTGGGTAGTACAATATTCAATTCTCTGAGGAACTGCCAAATTGATTTCTACAATGGTTGGATTAGCATGAAATCCCATTGACAATGGAGGAGTGTCCCTCTTTCTCAACATTCTCACCAGAAACTGCTGTCACCTGAATTTGTGATGTTAGCAATTATGACTAGAATGTGAGCTAGAATCTCAGCGCTGTTTGGATTTACATTTCCCTAATGACCAAAAATGTTGAACCTTTCCTGAGGTGCTTCTCAGCTATTCAGTGTTCCTCGGTTGTTGATTATTTCTTTAGCTATGTAACCCATTTTTAATAGGGATATTTGGTTCTCTGGAGTATAAGTTCTTGAGTTCTTTATATATATTGGAAATTTGCCCTCTATGGGATGTAGGATTAGTAAAAATATTTTCCCTGTGTGTTGGTTGCCATTTTGTGCTATACTCAAAGAATAAACAGGCTGAGAAAGAAATACGGAAACAACACCCTTCACAACAGTCACTATAATAAAAAACATGATGGTTTGACTCTAACAAACCAAGTAAAAGATATCTACGACAAGACCTTCAAATCTCTTAAGAAAAAAATTGAAGAAAATCTCAGAAGATAGAAAGATTTACATGCTCATATTTTGGCAGCATTAATACATTAAAAATGTCCATTTTGTGAAAGCAAGCTACAGATTTGATGCAATCCCCATCAAAATTCCAAATTCAATTCTTCATGGAGTTAGAAAGAGAAATTTTCAAATTATTCTGGAATAACAAAATTCTCAGGATAGTGAACATTTTTGTGAAGAATATAAGAATTATTGCAGAATCACCATCCCTGACCTCAAGCTGTACTACAGAGCAATCATGATTTAAAAAAACAAAAACAAACAAACAAAAAAACTGCATGGTACTGGTACAGCAACAGACATGTAGAACGATGGAATAGAATTGAAGACACAGAAATGAACCCACACAAATATTGTCACTTGATCATTGACAAGGGTACTAAAATTATCCAGTGAAAAAAAGACAGATTTTCAACAAATGGTGCTGGTTCAGTTGGTAGTCGGCACTTAGAAGAATGCAAATAGATTGATCCTTACATCCTTGTACAAAGTTCAGGTTCAAGTGAGTTAAGTACCTCCATATAAAACCAGTTACACTGAAACTAATAGAAAATAAAGTGAAGAGACTCAAGCACATGGGCACTGGGAAAAATTTCCTGAACAGAACACCAACAGATTAAAATGGTCCCTCTTAATGAAGAAGAGTTGCAAAGAAGATGCCTGTGGTCATAATAGCCTGCCTGTCTCTCAGGAGATCCACAATCACACATGTGAGACTCCTGTACAAATTCTCATACCAGGTTAAACACTCACAGATTTCAGCTTACTCTGGAGCTGCCTGCCATACTGAGGAGCTCAACATTCCTTGTGGTTTCCTTCCCCACACTCAGCCTGTGTGTCTACAATGATTGCTACAGGAACCATGAACACAAAAAGAAGCCTACAGAACACCAGCAGTTTGGACCCCCCAAAACAGTTTTCCTGTCACATAATATCCAAAACAGTTAATGCTTAGAATAAAGAAAGATTATTAAAATGTGTGATAGAAAACACCAAGTAAAACAAGAAGTCAGACCTATCAGATTAAAACAGTCTTCTCCACAAAGACTATAAAAGCCAGATGATCCAGGATAGGTGTCAAGCAGAACCAAAGAGAACATAAAGGTAAACCTAGGCTAATGTACCCGGAAAAACTCTCAATCTCCATAAATGGAGGAACAATATTCTATGATAAAGTAAAATTTAAACAATATCTTTATGTTTATCCAACACTACAGAGGACACTGATATGACCACACCCCCAAAATGAAGTGTAACTACATCCAAGTATCTCTAATATCAATAACTCAATTCCTCAATAAAAAGACATAGGCTAACAGAGTGGATACATAAAAAGGACCCAGCATTTCACTGCATACAGTAAACATAACTCAGTGTGAAAAAAGCACTACATCAGAGTAAAAGGCTGTAAAAATAGGACACAGTATTTTGCTGCATATAGGAAACACACCATACTGAAAAAGACAAACACTATCTTAGAGTAAAAGGTTGGAAAAAAGTTTTACATGCAAATGGTCCCAAGAAAAAAGCTGGGGTAGCCATTCCAATATCAGTAAAATAGACCTTCCACCAAAGATTATCAAAAAAGGTGCATATGGGCACTTCATATTCATCAAAGGGAAAACACATGAAGATGAAATCTCAATTTTGTACCTCTTTGCCCCAAATGAAAGGGTATCCACAAATTCACAGAACACAATTTTCCTAAACTTACAAAGGACTTGCCTAAAAAGGTATAATAAGCATACAAAACACCAAACATATGGGGACAGAAAGAAAGTCACTCTGCCACAAATTATTAAAAATTCTAACCATATAGAACAAGTATACAATATTGAAAACTCCAAGAAACTGTTAAATTACATTTAAGACATACCTATTAGATTTACATGTGATTTTTCACAGCTGACTGAATCCTGAAGATCTGAACAGTTGTCCTACAAAAACAAAGACACCACAGAATAAAACCAAGTTTATTATGAGCAGAAAAAATTTCAATCACCATGAATGAATAAAGCAAGGTATTTCATAGAAAACTTAAATTTAAACAATATTGACTCAAAAATACATCCCTGCAAAGTGTATTAGATTGAAAATTCCATCCTACATAAGCTAACAATACACATGAAAACCCAAGAAATAATCTCATACAACCAAACCCAAAAGAAGGAAAGCATACATCCACACACACACACAAACACACTATCACCAACACCAAGAACAATAAAATAATAGGAACTAGGAATCACTAGTATTTATAGTCTCTCAAAATAATGAACTCAATTCCCACTCACTCCAAATAAGACTGGCTAAGAGAATGAATGCAAAAAGAGGATCCATCCTTTGGATACCTAAAGAAATACCAGAACATTCATGTAGGTATTATATCAGAATACAGGGTTAGAAAAAAATTTGTAAGGCTAATGGATTCAAAAAGCAAGTTAGTATATACTTTCTAATATCTAACAAAATAATCTTTGAAACAAATCAATCAAAACTGATGGGACAGTTGACTTAATATTCATGAAAAAATATCAGAATGATATTTCAATCCTTAACTTTGTGTGAATCACTGTAACACACACATTTGTATAAGTAGCATTTTTTAATTGGATATTTTTTATATTTTCATTTCAAATGTTATCCCCTTTTCCAGTTTCCCTCCCTCCCAGAAACATCCTATCACATCCTCCTTGCCTCTCCTTCTATGAGGGTGTTCAAACACCCACCCATCCACATACTCAGCCATCCACATACTCCCAACTCCCTGCATGACAATGTCATACCATTAAACTTTAAATCACACAGCAATCAAATACATTAAAAATCTGAGAATGTTTTATTATGATGTTGAGAGATATTAGTGACCTGTAATATTTTGATGTTTTGTTGGTGGTAGTTGTGGTGCTGGTGTGGTAGTGTGTGTGTGTGTGTGCGTGCGTGCTTTCATTATTTGCTGATATCAAATTACTTCTTCTACATTTTTTTTGATGTGATTATCCGTCCTTAGAGTTTTCCTTCTTGTGTTTTTCTGTAGGCCTGGAACTGTGAACAGATATTGTTTCAAAGCTGGACATGGTGGCACACGCCTTTAATCCTAGCACTTGGGAGGCAGAAGCAGGCAAATTTCTGTGTTCGAGGTCAGCCTGGTCTACAGAGTGAGTTCCAGGACAGCCAGGGTTACATAGAGAAACCCTGCTTTGAAAAAACAAAACAAAACAAAAACAAAAACAAAAACAAACACAAACAAACAAATGAAAAACACAACCAAAAAAAACAGACATATTGTGATGACCTTTCTCTTTGAAACTTTCAATATTTGTTCATTGTTTTGTGGACTTTTATGTTTTGAATGATATGTGATGGGAGCATTTTCTTTTTTGCTCCTTTGTAATTGGTATTCTAAAAGCTTCTTAGTGCATTTATAAGCATCTTTATCTTAAGTTTGGGAAAGTTTTCTTCTGTAATTTTGTTGAAAATATTTTCTGGTCCTTGAGTAGAGACGTCTGACTTTCCTCTAATCCTATTATTCTTTTTTTTTTCTTTTTTTTTCTTTAGGTATTTATTTCATTTACATTTCCAATGCTATACCAAAAGTCCCCCAAACACTCCCCCACCCACTCCCACTTCTTGGCCCTGGTGTTCCCCTGTACTAAGGCATATAAAGTTTGCACGACCAATGGGCCTCTCTTTCCGACTAGGCCATCTTCTGAAACATATGCAACGAGAGACATGAGCTCCGGGGGGATACTGGTTAGTTCATATTGTTGTTCCACCTATAGGGTTGCAGATGCCCCCAGCTCTTGGGTATTTTCTCTAGCTCCTCCATTGGGGGCCCTGTGATACATCCAATAGCTGACTGTGAGCATCCACTTCTATGTTTGCTAGGCCCCGGCATAGTCTCATAAGAGACAGCTATATCTGGGTCCTTTCAGCAAAATCTTGCTAGTGTATGCAATGCAGTCAGCATTTGGAAGCTGATTATGGGATGGATCCCTGGATATGGCAGCCTCTAGATTACAGGTTCAATGCAATACATTAAAATGCCAACACAATTTTTAAATGAACTTGAAGGAGTAATTCTAAACTCTATATTGAAAACAAATAATCCATGATAGTCAAGACAATCACAAACATTAAATAACTATGGGAGAAATCTCCATTCATGACCTCAAGCTTTACTACAGAACAATAGTGTTAAAAACCCTATGATATCCAAATAGAAACAGACAGGTTGATCAAGAAGATCAAATTAAAGATGGCAAAATCAACTCACACAGCGATGAATGCTTGATTTTTAATAAAGAAGCCAAAACAATACAAGGGAAATATGAAAGCATTTTCAACAAATGATGCTATACTAACAGGATGTCTACCACTGGAAGAAGGCTACACTCAGGTCAACTCCCCCTCCCCTGCCCCTCCTAATAGGTATCCATGCTTGGCCAGTAGGCTTATAGAACCTGTCTGTGTTTTTTTCACTCCTAGATCATGACTGTACATTTCAACTATATACCCATTAAAGAGTTGGGAAAAAAAAAGGAATCATTGAGATTTATTTTGGGCCACCTCATATCCAAACCCTAAGGGAAGTAGGAACAATCAGGTGGAGTGCCAGGACACAAATAGCAACAAAACACACTATGATCATGGTGAAATGGTAGCCTTCAATTTATAAAATCTCTTCATTAACACTACATCCAGCAAAGGACTAATATCCAAAATATAAATAATATTAAGTAATTAGACACAAACAAAACAAATACCCCAATTAAAAATGGGGTACAAAGATAAACAAAATTCTCAACAGAGGCATCTGAAATGCCAGAGAAGCAATTAAAGAAATGTTCAATATCCTTAGTCACTATGAAAACGTAAAGTAAATGACTCTGCATTCCAACTTACCTTCATCATAATGAATAAAACAAAACAGAATGAAACCATATGCTGATGAGGGTGTGGAGCAAGAGGAGCACTCCTCAATTTTCTGGTGGAAGTGCAAACATGTATAACAATACTATAAATCAATAATAATTGAAGGTCCAACTATACCCCTCCTAGGCATATACATAAAAGATTTTCCATCATACCATAAGGTCAAACACTCTACTATGTTTTTTCATAGTAGCCAGAACATGGAACCAACCCATGCCCCTCACACCAAAATATATAGAGAAAATGTGGGTATTTTACCACATTTTATTACTACTCAACTATTAAAAATAAGGACTTTTCAGGAAAATGCATAGAACTACAAAAATATCATTCTAATTGGGGTAGCACAGACCCAAAAAGATATGCATTGTATGTATTCATTTATAAGTGGGTATTAGCCATAAAGTACCAAATAACCATATTACCCTCCACAGACCCAAAGAAACTAAATAAGAAGGAAATCCTGAGCAATGACACTTGAATCTCCCTTAAATGGGAAATAAAATATTCAGAATAGGTTGATGGGAGGGGTGGAAGGAATTGAGTGGGTGAGGATATTGGTAGGGGAATGCAAAATTCCAGGATAAGATGCAGTGAGAGAGAAGACAGAGTGCCATATGTCCAGGTTATGAATGGAGATCATCTTTAGGATTTACCAGAGTTCTGTGATGGTACAGGTTCAAGGGAGTCTATGGAGGTGACTAAATGATACTCCTAGCAGTGAGAGTATAAAATCTGAAAAGGACACCACAGTATGTTTGCCATCTGAAAGGCTCTGTCAGCACCTGACTAAGAGAGATACCCATACTCACAACCATTGACCTAAGCACAGGAACCCCAAAGGAATGGATAGGAAAGGACTGAAGGAGATAAAGTGATTGCAAACCCATAGGAAGAACAACAGTATCAACTAGGCAGATATCTCAGAGCTCCCAGGGCTTAAACCACCAATCAAAGAGTATATATGGGTTGTTTCATGGTTTCTGCTACCAATGTAGCAGAGGATTCCCTTATCTTGCATCAATGAGAGAGCAGGCACTTGCTCTTGTGGAGGCATGTTGTCCCAGTAAATGGAATTACTGGAGAGGTGAGTCAAAAGTTGGTTGGTGTGTGGAAGTGTAGCCTGTTAGCTATAATGTGGGGGGGAAATGGATGGAGGTTTGCAGAGGGGAGACTGCTAAAGTTTTTTCCTTATATCTCGCAAAAATACTTTTTATTCATGAAATTACAATAGGCTGTATGAAGTAGAAAGTATCCTTTATATATTACTCATAATCATTGTCACACAAGTTTACCAGGTCCAATGCAAAAAAAAAATGAAGAAAATGATGAATTACTAAAATAAAATACATTCCAAACACCCCCCCAAAAAAATCATGAGAAACATAGTAATTGGAAAGGTTTAAGAAAAATCTTTCAAAACTTGTCATTAAGTCAGAAAAGTAAAAATAAATAGCAAGAAGAAGAAGGAGGAGGAGAAGGAGGAAGAGGGGGAGAAGGAGAAGAAGGAGGAGGAGGAGGAGAACATCTCTATCCTAAATATAAGGGCACACACATTCATAAAAGAAACATTACTTAAGCTCAAAACACACATTGATCCCACACAATAATAGTCAGAGATGTCAACAACCCACTGTCACCAATGTGCAGGTCATTGAGCCTTAAACTGAATGGAGAAAGAGTGAAACTAATAGAGATTATAAAACCAATAGATTTAACAGATATCTATAGAATGTTTTATCCTAAAACAAAAGAATACACCTGCATCTCAGCACCTCACCATACCTTCTCAAAACAAACAAACAAAAAAACAAACAAAAAAAACCTAAAAACAAAAAACAAACAAACAAACAAACAAACAAAAAAGCCCTCCATCAATACAAGTAGATTGAAATAATCCCATGAATCCAATCAGATCAACATGGCTAAAGGCTGGTCTTCAATAACAGGGAAAACAACAGAAAGCCCACATACACAAGGAAACTGAACAACTCTCTACTCAGTGATAACTTGGTCAGGGACAAATGAAGAAATTAAAGACTTCCTGGAAATTTATGAAAATATTGACACATCATACGTAATCAGATAGGACACAATGAAAGCAGTGCTAAGAGGAATACTTATAGCACTAAGTGCCCTGGTAAAGAAACTGGAGAGATCTTATACCAGCAACATAAGAGCACACCTGAGAGTTCTGGTGTAAAAAGATGCAAACACATCCAAGAGGAATAGACAGAAGAAAAGAAGCAAACACAGGGTCGAAACACAAACAAAGGGAACATTAAAAAGAATCAACAAAGCCAAAAGCTGGTTATTTGAAAGAATCAACAAGATAGATAAAAACCTTAGCCAAACTAACTAAAGAGCTCAAAGACAGTATCCAAATTGACAAAATTAGAAATTAAAAGGGAAATTTAACAACAGAAACAGAGGAAATTCTATACTCAACAAAACTAGGACATTTAGAAAAAAAATGGATGATTTTCTACAAAGATACCACATACCAGATTTAAATCAAGGACAAGAAAACTATCTAAACAGGCACATATAGAACAAGGAAATAGAAGAAGTCACGAAAAAATCTCCCAAATAAACAATCAAACAAACTCTGGGCCAGATAGATTTAGGGCAGAATTCTGCCAGACCTTCAAAGGATACCTGATACCAATACTCTTCAAACTATTCCATATTTCATTCTATGAAGCCACTATTACTCTGATACCTAAGCCACACAAGAATCAAACCTAAACAAGACCTTCAGAAAAATCTTGCTAATAAATATTATTGAGAAAATATGCAATAAAATTCTTGCAAACTGAAGCCAAGAAAACATCAAGAACATCATTCACCATGATCAAGTAGGCTTCATCCCAGTGATGCAAGGTTGGTTTAGTATAAAAAAATGCATTAACATAATCTACTATATACAAAAGCTCAAAGGGGAAAAAAACACATGACCATCTCCTTAGATGCAGAAAAAAAAATTGACAAAATAAAACACTCCTTCATGTTAAAAGGATTGGAGAGGTCAGGAAATAAAGGCCCATATATAATCTTGACAAAAAGTAATTTACTGTAAACCAACAGACAATATCAAATAAATGGAAAGATACTCTAAGCAATCCTACAAAAATCAGGGGCAAGAAAATGATACCCACTCTCCCCATATCTATTCAATATAATACTTGAAGTGGTAGCTAGAACAATAAGACAACAAAAAAATGACAAGGGGATACAAACTGGCAAAAAAAAAGAAATATCACTATTTTTGCAGATGAAATGATAGTATACATAAGTGACTTCAAAAGTTCTACCAGAGGACATCTCTAGCTGAAAATCAACTTAGCAAAGTAGCCGGATTAAAAAAAAAAAATTAACTCAAACATATCAGTAGAGTTCCTTTACAGAAATGATAAACAGGCTGAGAAGGAAATTAGGGAAACAACTCCCTTCACAATAGTCACAAATGATATAATCATATATTGGGATAACTATAACCAAACAAGTGAAAGCCCTCTATGACCATAACTTCAAGTCTTTCAAGAAAGAAAGCAAAGAAGATCTCAGAAAATGGAGAGATTCCCCATGGTCAATACAATCTGCATCTAATCCCAAGACATAATTCTTTAAAGACATGGAAAGAACAATTCTCAATTTCATCTGGAAAGACAAACAAAAAAACAAAAAACAAAAAAAAAACCCAAAAAACAAAAGAGTGAAGACAATTCTTAATAAAAGACCTTCTGAGGAACTTGCCATCCCTGACCTCAAGCATTACTACAGAGAAGTCATAATAAAAACTGCATAGTATTGGCCCAAATACTGACACTTTTATCAGTGGAATAGAACTTAAAACACAGAAATAAAACCACACACTTATGTACACTTGATCTTTGACAAAGAATACAGTGGAAAAAAGAAAGCATCTTCCATAAAGTGCATGTCTGAATGTATGGATGTATGTAGAATAATAAAAATAGACCCATATTTGTTGCCTTGCACAAAGCTCACATGCAAGTGTATCAAGATCCTCAACATAAAATGAGATACACTGAATCTAATAGAAGAGAGAGTGGGAAAGAACCTTCTGCTCATTGGCACATTGGGAAATTTCCTAAAGAAAACTCTAATAGCTAATGCTCTAAGATTAAGAATTGATAAATAGACCTTGAGTGCAATCTCAGCAGACAGTCCCATGGTCCTTAGAGGAGAGGAGTCTTAACTACTGGATGCTCTAATATGCCCAGGATCTTAGGAGTACCAGAGAGAACACACCATCTGCTCCAACACCACTGGGAGTAACTGGGAGCAGCAGGTCCCGGAGACAGAGGAAACCTGCCAGACAAGTGACTCAGATTCCTGTTGGTCCTCATCACTTTACCTTGGGCATAATCTCAGTAGATACTCTCAAGGTCTCTAGAGGAGAGAACTCTCCAATCCTGGGCACTCTAACATGCACAGCATCTTAGGATTCCAGGATCCCAGGATCCTAGGTGTTGGTCATACAAGGATCTCAGGGTCTCAGAAGCAACTTGACTCCCAGGAACTCTGACACACCCAGAATCTCAGGATCACAGGATCCTGGAATCACAGAATCACAGAAAAGCCAGACTCAGAGGAGTTCTAACTCAACTTAAATTACAGGAAGGAGAGGCTCCAATCAGATATAGTGAGGGCAGGGAGCACTTGAAATAATCAGATGGCAACAGGCCAGCATAAGAACAGAAGAAGCAGAAACCAAGGTTACTTGTTATCATCAGACTAAATTCTCCCACCATAGCAAGTCCTGGATGTACTACCACACCAGAAAAGCAGGATATGAATCTAAAGTCACTTCTCATGATGATGATGGAAGACTTTAGGAAGGACATAAATAACTCACTTAAAGAAGTACAGGAGAACACAGGTAAACAAGGAGAGAGCCATAAAGAGGAAACACACACACACAAAAAAAAAAAAATCTTAAAGAATTACACAGAAACACAACCAAACAGGCGAAGGAATTGAACAAAACCATCAATGATCTAAAAATGGAAGTAGAACCAATAAAGAAATCACAAACTCAGACAACCATGGAGATTGAAAAATCTAGGAAAGAGATCATGAGTCATAGATGCAAGCATCACCAGCAGAATACAAGAGATAGAGGAGAGAATCTAAGGTAAAGCAGACATCAAAGAAAACATTGGCACAACAAACAAAGAAAACAAGAAATACAAAAAGATTATAACTCAAAACATCCAGGAAATCCTGGACACAATGAGAAGATCAAACCTAAGGATAATAGGTACAGAAGAGAGTGAAGATTTCCAACTTAAATTGACAGTAAACATCTTCCACAAAATTACAGAAGAAAACTTCTCTAACCTAAAGTAAGAGATTCCCATGAATATACAATAAACTTACAGAGCTCCAAATAGATTGGACCAGAAAAGAAGTTCCTCCATCACATAATAATCAAAACACCAAATGAACAAAACAAAGAAAGAATATTAAAACAGTAAGGGAAAATCTTCAATTAACAAATAAAGGCAGACCTATTAGAATTACACCAGCCTTCTCGCCACAGACGATGAAAGCCAGAAGATCCTGGACCAATGTCATACAGACCCTAAGGGAACAAAAATGTGAGCCCAGGCTTCTATACAACAGCAAAACTCTAAATAACCATAGATGGAGAAACCAAGGTATTCCATGAAAATGACAAAAATCATGCTGTAATTCTTACTCAGAAATTGAAGGATCAATATCTCAAGAACTTCAAACCCTTGAAGAAAGACATTGAATAAAACACTCCAGAAAATGGAAAAATCTACCATGCTAATGTATTGGTATGATTGCATAGTAAAAATGGCCATCTTGCCAAAGCAATCTACATATTCAATGGAATCCCCATCAAAATCCAACACAATCCTTCAAAGACATGGAAAGAGCAATTTTCAACTTCTGGACAAACAAAAAATTCATGATAGTCAAAAAAATTTCAATAATAAAAGATCTATTGTTGGAATCAACATCTCTGCCCTATAGCTGTACTAAAAAAGCAAAAGTGATAAAGACTACATGGTATTGGTACAGTGACATACAGTCCAACCATCTGAATAGAATGGATGACCCAGAAATAAATATACTCACCTATGGACAGTTGAGCTTTGTTAAAAAAGCCAAAAACATGGAGAAGAAAAAGAAAGAAAGCATCTCCAATATATGGTGATGGACAACTTGATGGTCTGTATGAAGAGGAATGAGAAAAGATCCTTCTTTATTAGCTTGCACATAGCACAAGTCCAAGTGGATCTGGGACCTCAACATAAAATCAGATACAATTAATCTAATAACAAGAGAAACTGGAAAGAGCCTCAATCTCACTGGCACAGGGGAAAATTTAAATATTCTAAGCAGACTGGCAATGTTTTAAGTCCTATGATCAACAATTGATAAATGGTATTTCATAAAACTGAATAGATTTTTGTAAGGCAAAAAACACAGTCAATAGAACAAAATAGCAACCTACAGATTGATAAAAATTAAAATCCAATAACCCTACATCTGATAGAGGGCTAATATCCCAAATATATTAAGAACTCAAGAAGGTAACCTCTAGAAAATCTATAATCCAACTTAGTACAGAGCTAAGCAGAGAATTCACAACAGAATCGTCTCAAATGGCAGAGAAGCACCTAAAGAAATGGGTGACATCTATAGTCATCAATGAAATGCAAATCAAAACAACCCTGTGATTATACCTTACACCATTCAGAATGACTGAGATAAAAACTTCAACTTACAGCACATCCTAGCAAGGATGTAGAGCAAAATTTATACTCCTTGATTGCTGCTGAAATTGTATACTGGTACAACCACACTGGAAATAAATTTGCCATTTCCTCAGAAAGTTCAGGTACAGACCCTGTTTCAGGCTCCAGACATCCAGGCACCTTCCCCACCAGAGGAGAGGTGTCAACCTGGAGGACTCTGACCACCAGAGCAGGTGAGAGAACCATCTTGTGTACTGTGTCCCTTGTAGACCAGTCTGTTCAGGTGAGTGTACAGACTGCAGAGGCAACACATTTTCTATGACAGGCCCTGTTTTGGGCCTTCATCTTCATCCAGGAGGCAGGTCTGAATGTCAGATATCTGTGCACCTTCCCTGCAAGACCACTGAGACTCAGGAGAGAGCTAGACTCCGAGGTGTGCTGACAGAGGCTAACAGAATCACAGGAGCAATAAGCTACAAACAGAGACAACTATAACAACTAACTCCAGAGATTACCAGATGGCAAAAGGCAAATGTAAGAATCTTATTAACAGAAACAAAGACCACTCACCATCATCAGAAGCCAGCACTCCCACCTCGGCCAATCCTGGATACCCCAACATGCCCGAAAATCAAGACTCGGATTTAAAATCATATCTCATGATGCTGGTAGAAGACATCAAGAAGGGCTTTAATAACTCACTTAAAGAAATACAGGTGAACACTTCTAAAGAGGGAGAAGTCCTTAAAGAAATACAGGAAAACACAACCAAATAGGTGATGGAATTGAACAAAACCAAACAACATCTAAAAAGGGAAGTAGAAACAATAATGAAAACCCAAAAGGAGACAACGATGGAGTTAGAAAATTAGGAAAGAAATCTGGAACCATAGATGTGAGCATCAGCAACAGAATACAAGAGACAGAAGAGAGAATCTCAGGTAGAGAAGATTCCATAGAGAACATGGGCACAACAATCATGGAAAATGAAAAATGCAAAAAAAAAAAAAATATCCTGACTCAAAACATCAAGGAAATGCAGGACACAATGAGAAGACCAAAACTACAGATAATAGGAGTAGATGAGAATGAAGATTTTCAACTTAAAGGGACAGCAAATATCTTCAACAAAACTATAGAAGAAATCTTCCCAAACCTAAAGAAAGAGATGCCCATGAACATACAAGAAGCCTACAGAACTCCAAATAGACTGGACCAGAAAAGAAATTCCTCTGGACAAATAATAATCAGAACAACAAATACACTAAATAAAGACAGAATGTTAAAAGCAGTAAGGGAAAAAGGTCAAGTAACATATAAAGGCAGGCCTATTAGAATTTCACCAGATTTCTCACCAGAGACTATGAAAGCCAGAAGATCCTGGACAAATGTTACACAGACCTTAAGAGAACACAACTGCCAGCACATGCTACTACACCCTGCAAAACTCTCAATTACCATAGATGAGGAAACCAAAGTATTCCATGACAAAACAAAATTCACACAATATCTTTCCACGAATCCAGCCCTTCAAAGGATAATAAAGGGAAAACACCAACACAAGGATGGAAACTACAACCTACTAAAAGCAAGAAAGTAATCCTTCAACAAGCTAAAAGAAGACAGCCACAAGAACAGAATCCCAACTTTAACATCAAAAATAACAGGAAGCAACAACTACTTTTTAAAATTTCTCTTAACATCAATGGACTCAATTCCCTAGTAAAAAGACATAGACTAATAGACTGGCTACACAAAAAGGATCCACCATTTTGCTGATTGCAGGAAACTCACCTCAGGGAAAAAGACAAACACTACCTCAGAGTAAAAGGCTGGAAAACAATTTTCCAAGCAAATGGTCCAAAGAAACAAGCTGGAGTAGCCATTCTAATAATGAATATAATTGACTTCCAAACCAAAGTTTTCAAAAAAGACAAGGAGGGCCACTTCATATTCATCAAAGGTAAAATCTACCATGACAAAGTCTCAATTCTTAATATGTATGCTCCAAATACAAGGGCAGACACATTCATTAAAGAAACTTTAGAAAAGCTCAAAGCACACATTGCACCTCACACAATAATTGTGGGAGACTTCAACACCCCACTCTCACCAATGGACAAATCTTGGAAACAGAACTAAACAGAGACACATGGACACTAACTGAAGTTATGAAACAAATGGATTTAATAGATATCTACAGAACATTTTTTCCTAAAACAAAAGGATATGCCTTCTTCCCAGCGACACATGGTACCTCATTCAAAATTTACCATATAATTGGTCACCAAATAAGTGTCAACAGATACCAAAATATTGAAATTATCATATGCATCCTTTCAGATCACTATGAACTAAGGCTGATCTTCAATAACAACATAAATGATACAAACCCAAAATTCACGTGGAAATTGAACAACACTCTCCTCAATGATACCTTGGTCAAGGAAGAAATAAAGAAAGAAATTATAGACTTTTAAGAGTTCAATGAAAATGAAACCACAACATACCCAAACTTGTGGGAAACAATGAAGGCAATTCTAAGAGAAAAACTCATAGCCCTGAGTGCCTCCAAGAAGAAAGAGAGCATACACTAGCAGCCTGACAGCACACCTAGACACTCTAGAACTAAAGGAAGCAAATTCACCAAAGAGGAGTAGACAGCAGGAAATAAACTTAGGGCTGAAATCAACCAGGTGGAAACAAAAAGAACTATTCAAAGAACCAAACAAGGATTTTCTTTAAGAAACAAGATAGATAAACCCTTAGCCAGACTAACTAGAGGGCACAGGAACATTATCCTAATTAACAAAATTAAATATTACAAAGGTGACATAACAACAGAATCTGAGGAAATCCAAAACATCATCAGATCCTACTACAAAAGGCTATACTCAACAAAATTAGAAAACCTGGATGAAATTGATAACTTACTACACAGATACCAGGTACCAAAGTTAAATTGGGATTAGGTTAACGATCTAAACAGTCCCATTTCCCCTAAAGAAATAGAAGCAGTCATCAATAGTCTCCCAACCAAAAAAAGCCTAGGACCAGATGGGTTTAGTGCAGAGTTCAATCAGACCTTCAAAGAAGACTTAATTACAACACTTCTCAAAATATTCCACAAAATAGAAACAGAAGGTACTCTACCTAATTTGTTCTATGAAGCCACAATTACTCTGATACCAAAGCCAAAGATTCTACAAAGAAAGAGAACTTCAGACCAATTTCCCTTATGATTATCAATGCAAAAATACTCAATAAAATCCTCACAAACAGAATCCAAGAAGGCATAAAAACAATCATGCATCATGACCAAGTAGTATTCATCCCAGGAATGCAAGGATGGTTTAATATATGGAAATCCATCAACATGATCCACTATATAAACAAATTCAAAGAAAAAAACCACATGATCATCTCATTAGATGCTGAGAAAGCATTTGACAAAATCCACTACCCTTCATGATAAAAGTCATGGAAAGATCAGGAATTCAAGGTCCATACTTAAACATAATAAAAGCAATCTACAGCAAATCAGTAGTCATCATCAAACTAATTGTAGCGAAAATTGAAGCAATACCACTAAAATGAGGTGCTAGACAAGGCTGCCCACTTTCTCCCTACCTATTCAATATAATACTTGAAGTTCTAGCCAGAGCAATTTGACAACAAAAGGATATCAACAGGATATAAAATGAAAAGGAAGAAGTCAAAATGTCACTATTTGCAGATGATATGATAGTATATATAAGTGACCCTAAAAATTCCATCAGAGAACTCTTAAACCTGAGAAACAGCTTCAGTGCAATAACTGGATATAAAATTAAGTCAAACAAATCAATGGTCTTTCTCTATCAAAGGAGAAAGAAATTAGGGAAACAAAGCAATTCACAATAGTCACAAATAATATAAAATAACTTGGTGTGACTCTAAATAAGGAAGTGAAATATCTGTATGATAAAAACTTCAAGTCTCTGAAGAAAGAAATTGAAGAAGATATAAGAATATGGAAAGATCTCCTATGCTCATGGATTGCAGGATTAATATAGTAAAAATGGCTACCCTGCTGAAAGCAATCTACAAAATCAATGCAATGCCCATAAAAATACCAACTCAATTCTTCACTGAGATAGAAAGGGCAATTTGCAAATTCATCTGGAATAATAAAAAACCTAGGATAGCAAAAACTATTCTCAACAATAAAAGAACCTCTGGTGGAATCACCATGCCTGACATTAAGCTGTACTACAGAGCAATTGTGATAATAACTGCATGGTACTGGTACAGTGACAGAGAGATAGATCACTGAAATAGAATTGAAGACCCAGAAATGAATCCACACACCTATGGTCACTTGATCTTTGACAAGGGAGCTAACACCATCCAGTGGAAGAAAGACAGCATTTTCAACAAATGGTTTTGGCATAACTGGTTGTTATCATGTAGAAGAATGAGAATTGATCCATTCTTATCTCCTTGTACAAAGCTCGAGTCTAAGTGTATCAAAGACCTCCACATAAAGCCAGAGACACTGAAATTAATAGAGGATAAAGTAGGGGAAAGCCTCAAAGATATGGGAACAGGGGGGAAATTCCTAAACATAACAACAATGGCTTGTGCTGTAAGATCAAGAATTGGCAAATGGGACTTCATAAAATTGCAAAGTTCTGTAAGGCAAAATACACTGTCAATAAGACAAAAAGGCCACCAACAGATTGGGAAAGGATTTTTACCAATCCTAAATCTTATGGGGGACTAATATCCAATATATACAAAGAGTTTAAGAAGTTGGACTCCACAAATTCAAATAACCCCATTAAAATGGGGTATAAAACTAAACAAAGAATTATCAATTGAGGAATCCTGAATGACTGAGAAGCACTTTTAAAAATGTCCAACATCCTTAATCATCAGGGAAATGCAAATCAAAACAACCTTGAGTTTCAACCTCACACCAGTCAGAATGGCAAAGACCAAAAATTCATGTGTCAGCAGATGCTGGCGAGGATATGGAGAAAGAGGAACAATTCTCCATTGCTGGTGGGATTGCAAGCTTGTACAACCACTCTGGAAGTCAGTCTAGAGGTTCCTGGGAAAATTGGACATAATACTACTGGAGGATCCAGCAATACTTTTCCTGGGCATATACCCAGAATTTCCAAATGGTAATAAGAACACATGCTCCACTATGTTCATAGCAGTCTTATGTATAATAGCCAGAAGCTGGAAAGAACCCAGATGTACCTCAACAGAAGAATGGATACAGAAAACCTGGTAGATTTACACAATGGTGTACTAATCAGCTATTAAAAACAATGAATTTGTGAAAATCTTGGACAAATGGATGTATCTGGAGGATATCATCCTTAGTGAGATAACCTAATCAATCACAAAAGAAGTCATTAGATATACACTCACTGATAAGTGTTTATTAGCCAATAAACATAGAACACCCATGATACAATTTGCAAAACACAATGAAAACAAAAAGAAGGAAGATTATTGGGTGGATACTTCTTTCCCCCTTAGAATAGGGAAGAAAATACCCATAAAAGGGGTTACAGAGACAAAGTTTGGAGCTAAGACAAAAGGATGGGCCATCCAGAGACTATCCCACCTGAGGATCCATCCCATAATCAGCCACCAAATCCCAATACTATTGCATATGCCAGCAAGATTTGGATGAAGGGACCCTGGTATAGCTGTCTCGTATGAGGCTATGCTAGTGCCTGGCAAATACAGAAGTGGATGCTCACAGTCATCTATAAGATGGAATACAGGGTCCCCAATGGAGAAGTTAGAGAAAGCACCCAAGGAGCTGAAGGGGTCTGCAACCCTAAAGGTGGAACAACAATATGAACTAACCAATATCCCCAGAGCTCATGTCTCTAGCTGCATATGTAGCAGAAGATGGCCCACTTGGCCACCACTGAGAAGAGAGACCCCTTGGTATTGCAAACTTTATATGCCCCAGTACAGGAGAATGCTAGGGCCAAGAATAGGGAGTGGGTTGGTAGGGGAGCAGGGCGGGAGGAGGGTATAGGGAACTTTCAGGATAGCATTTGAACTTTCAAATATATATAAAGAAACTATCTAATAAAAAAATCCCCCCGCCAGAAAAGGAAATATTTTCAGATATATTTATTTAAACCATTTATAAGATACATTGAATTAATGCATTGAAAAATTCATATCTAAATTAGACTTGCAACTAGTGGTATATGTAAATTTAAATGTGGAAGCTGCATATAATTTGATCCAAATTCTAATGCTTATCATGTTTATGCAAGCTTTTGTTTATAATTATCTTATATATTCAATATGTTTATAGTATATTTCAAAAAAATTATACCTTCACATATTTTCATGTTTCCGCAATTATTTGTTTTAGATTGATCATTCATGTAAACAACCTTTTGTCATTAAATTATGCCCTATATTATGCAAAAAATAACTAATAATTGGTTGTGTCCATACATCTTACTGTTTACCGATCAACAATTGTTCATTCTACATGTTGTCTCAAGTTGATTGCTGGACAAATAAATTAAATTGACTCTGTATCTTGGAAAACACCCTATGGTCAACATCTTACTAAAACATTGTAATCTCTAACTATGCTCCAAAAACTTTTCCTAATGCTCACAGATAAATATAGTCCTTACTGTATGAAAGGAACAGACACCACTAGAGACAATCATAGTAATAATTAAGAGCTTTCCATTCCTGTTCAATGGATATATCTACAAAATTGATTTCTCATTTAAAACTTACATTTCCAAAGGAAGAAGTATAATAATTTTAACAGCATATAAAAATTTGATGTGAGTTTATAATTTATATTTTCTAAGATGACCATAAGCAAAACGCATAAAATCTCAACAAAAGAGGATCTTAAAAATAAGCTTGGAGAATCCACAGAGGTCGGGGCCAGCCCCACTATTTTCCACTTGAATCTGGCAGAGGCTACCAAGAACCCCAGAGGATTCTCCATACCGGAGGACCTCAGGATCACCTCGGCAGCACATGTGAGTGGAACTCAACATCAGCTCCAAAGAATCTCAGAGGGTCTTCTGCCAGCAGGAACAAGAACAAGGGAACACCACACAACCAGAGGCTGGGATATTTTCCAGTCAGGGCTAGCCCCGCCATCATTCCTGTGAACCCGAATGAGGGTGTGGAGGGCCCCCGAGAACCATCCACACCACAGGACCCCTAGCACACATAGGACCCAGTGATCACTGGAGAACACATGATGAAAGAAGCAACAGAGCTTCTTGGACAGGGTCCCGTCAGGCCTTCATCCTCAGTCAGGAGGCAGAGCTGAGACCCAGACCGCGGGGCACCTTCCTTGCCAGAAAAGAGTCAGCCTACAAGGAGGCCTCTGACCCCAGAATCAGGAGGAGGATCAGAGCTCCAGACTGTTGGACACCTGCCCTGTAAGAGGAGAACTTGCCTGCAGAGAGTGCTCTGATCACTGGGACTCAGGTGTGAGTTGGACTCCCAGGAGTGCTGACAGAGGTTAACAGAATCACAGGAGGTTCAAGATCCATCCAGAGACAGCTTGACCATTAACACCAGAGATTATACCCCAACACACTGAAAAGCAAGACTCTGATTTAAAATCATATCTCATGATGGTGGTAGAAGTTTTTAAGAAGGGCATTAATAACTAACTTAAAGAAATATAGGAGAACACTGCTAAAGAGGTAGAAGCCCTTAAAGAGGAAACAAAAATCCCTCAGGGAATTACAGGAAAACACTGCTAAACAGATAGAAGACCTTAAAGAGGAAACAAAAATTCCTCAGGGAATTACAGGAAAACACTGCTAAACAGAAGACCTTAAATAGGAAACACAAAAATCTTTAAAGAATTACAGGCAAACACTGCTAAACAGGTAGAAGTTCTTAATGAAGAAAAACAAAAATCCCTTAAAGAATTACAGGAAAACACAAACAAACAGGTGATGGAATTGAACAAAACCATCCAAGACCTAAAAATGGAAGTAGAAAAAAATGAAGAAAACCCAAAAGGAGACAACTCTGGAGATAGAAACACTAGAAAAGAAATCAGGAACCATAGATGTGAGCATCAGGAACAGAATACAAGAGATGGAAGAGAGAATCACAGGTGCAGAAGATTCCATAGGGAACATGGGCACAACAATCAAGGAAAATGCAAAAAGCAAAAAGATCCTAACTCAAAACATCCAGGAAATCCAAGACACAATGAGTAGACCAAACCTAAGGATAATAGGAGTAGATGAGAATAAAGATTTTCAACTTAAAGGGACAGCAAATATCTTCAACAAAATTATAGAAGAAAACTTCCCAAAACTAATAAAAGAGATGCCCATGACCATACAAGAAGCCAACAGAAGTCCAAATAGACTGGACCAGAAAATAAATTCCTCCCAACACATAATAAGCAAAACAACAATTGTACTAAATGAAGACAGAATATTAAAAGCAGTAAGGGAAAAAGGTCAAGTAACATATAAAGGCAGGCCTATCAGAATTACTCCAGACTTCTCTCCAGAGACTATGAAAGCCAGAAGATCCTAGCTCTACCAGTGCCTGACAAATACAGAAGTAGATGCTCACAGTCATCCAGTAGACGGATCACAGATTCCCCACTGAAGGAGCTAGAGAAAGTACCCAAGGAGCTGTAGGGGTTGACAGCCCCATAGGAGAAGCAATAACCCAGAGCTCCCTGGGACTAAAGCACCAATAAAAGAAAGCGCATGGTGGGTCTCATGGATCTAGAAGCATATGTAGCAGAGGATGGCCTAGTCAGTCACCACTGGGAGGAAAGGCCCTTGTTCCTGTGAAGTTTCTATGCCCAAGTAGAATGGAATGCCAGGGCAAAGAAGCTGGATTGTGAGGATTGGAGAGCAGGGGAGTGGGGTAGAGGATAGGGTATTTTCAGAGGGGAACTATAAATGTAAATAAAGAAAATATATAATGAAAAATAAGAAATTAAAAGCTTAAAAATCAGGTACTATAATATACATGTATATATTATAAGTGTTTATATATGTGTGTTATAGTGCCTGATTATTTTATATCTACAAGCCTTTGAAAATTATACAAAGGAGTAAAATTCCCTGGTCAGTTACTGACCATGCTTACCAGAAGAACTAGTAGGCTGTCTCTGCACCCTAGTTACCTTCTCTGTTATGTCATACATACTTCTCAGGTTTCACTTAGTATTTTAACAAAATAACTAGAGCATGTTTATTTCAAAAAAAGCCATGCCTCCTGTGGATCTATCAGACTATCAACCTTGTCTTCTATTAACAAGCAATCAAAACTAGCAAGCCTTGTCCATGAACACACTTGTAGAGCAGGCAAAACTCACCCAACCCAAACTCTGAAAATGTAGACATGAATCAGAGTCCATGCGGTAAAATCCCACACAACCAATACAAAACCAGGAGTCAGCTGGTAGATTTATAATCAGTCAAAAATTAAATACCTAGATGCCAAAAAAACCAAAAAAACAAAAAAAAAACAATAAAATCCAGAGCAACATGCCTCCTACCATGGCAGGTCCTGATCTGCCAACATAGCTAAAGTACAACAACAACAAAAAAAAACAAAACAAAAAAAAATAGAAGTAAGTATAAATATGATGATTAGTATGGTCTTTAAAAAAAACACTAAAAAAAAAAATCACTTGAAGAAATTCAGATCAAAAAAAACAAACATTGAAATTAAGAAATTTATCAATAAAAGGCAAAGAAACGGAAATAATTGAAGGAAATAGGTAAGTCTCCTAATGAAGACCATGGAATAAACAACTAATCTATTAAAGGAAGCAAATGAATGTTTTTCAGACCTAAAAAAGGAAAGAGAAGCAGTAAAGTAAACACAATCTGTGAATGGATACAGAAAATGTGGTACATTTACACAATGGAGTACTACTCAGCTATTAAAAAGAATGAATTTATGAAATTCCTAGGCAAATGGATGGACCTGGACGGCATCATGCTGAGTGAGGTAACCCAATCACAAAGGAACTCACACAATGTGTACTCACTGATAAGTGGATATTAGCCCAGAAAACATAGGATACCCAAGAGATAAGATACAATCTGCTAAACGGATGAAACTCAAGAAGAACGAAGACCAAAGTGTGGACACTTTGTTCCTTCTTAGAATTGGGAACAAAACACCCCTGGAAGGAGTTACAGAGACAATATTTGGAGCTGTGGTGAAAGGATGAACCATCTAGTGATTGTCATATCCAGGGATCCATCCCATAATCAACTTCCAAACGCTGACACCATTGCATACACTAGCAAGATTTTGCTGAAAGGACCCAGATATAGCTGTCTCTTGCGAGGCTATGCCAGGGCCTAGCAAACACAGAAGTGGATGCTCACAGTCAGCTATTGAATGGATCGCAGGGCCCCCATTAGAGGAGCTAGAGAAAGCACCCAAGGAACTAAAGGGAACTGCAACCCTATAGGTGGAACAACAATATGAACTAACCAGTACCCTGGAGCTCTTGTCTCTAGCTGCATATGTATCAAAAGATGGCCTAGTCGGCCATCACTGGAAAGAGAGGCCCATTGGACTTGTGAACTTTATATGCGCCAGTATAGGGGAATGCCAGGGCCAAAAAGGGGGAGTGGGTGGGTAGGGGAGTGGGGAGGTGGTTATGGGGGACTTTTGGGATAGCATTGGAAATGTAAATGAGGAAAATACCTAATAAAAATAAAATTTTTAAAAAATGAGGAATGAAAACAAGACAAGTTTTGCCAATAAAATTCAAAAGATGGAAGAGAGAATCTTAGGCATTGAAGTCAGTATAGGAGAAATGTATACAGCTGTAAATGAAAATATTTAATATGAAACTATATGAGAGATAACATTCACGACATAAATGCTACTATGAAACATCCTCATTAAGAATATTGGGTGTAAAGAATGGAGCATATCAGCTCAAAAACCAATAAAAATATTTTTAACAAAATCATAGAATTAACTATTGTTTACCTAGATGAATATGCATCTAAAGGCATGAGAAACATGCACAAAAACCAAATATATCTCTCAGAAAAGAAAATACCATTGCCACATAATAATCATGACACAAAATAGAAGAAAAATTAAAATTTATAATGGCAAAAGACCAAATGTGATGTATAGAAAAAAGTGCAGATTACCAAATCAAAGAAACAGCAAACAACTTCAACAAGATTATATATATGCACATGTATAAAAACTTTCCTAACCTAGACAATGAGATGCCCATAAATGTACAAGAAGCCTACAGAACACCAAACAGATGGGACCAGAAAAGAAAATCCCCCATTACATAATAAGTAAAATGCCAAATGTACAAACCAAATAAAGAATATTGAAAGTGGTAAGGGGAAAGTGTTGGGAGCCGGGGCCAGCAGCTCACATGGACCAGGAATATACCTGGGAGGCAAACTGGGGATGAAAAGACAGAAACTAGAAGGTCGAGAGAAATAATGTAGCCAAGTCAAGGTTCCTGATCAAGGCTCAAATGTTTAATAGCAAACTGTGCTTATAAATTGGGGGAGGCCCATCACCTGCTAATCCATTCTTGGAGCCTGGAACCAGCTGCAGGTGCAGGATAGGGTGTAGCCTCCGTATCTCAGGGGCCTCTCAGCAAGTAGCAGTGTCTTGGAGGAGCAGTGGCAGGTGGCAGAACAATAGAGCCATCTAGGTTGGAAGGCTCCACCCCAGGTAATCTCCTTCTTAGTGGCAGCAAGGTCAAAGTCTGGATCAGCCTGTTTCAGGCTGGGGGAGGTTACAGGAAAGGTCAAGTAACACATAAATGGATACTCATCAGAATTACACCAGAGTTCTCAGCACAGAAGCTAAATGCCAAAAGATCTTGGGAAGATATCACACAGACCCTAAGGGGGGCGGGGAAGCCAGCCTATGGTAATATAGTCAGGAAAAGTGTCAAATATCAAAGAAGAAATAAGCAAGGTATTCCAAAACAAAACCTAATTTAAACAATGTATTTACAATCCAGTCCTACAGAGGATATTAGAAGAAAAAGACCAACACAGATATAGAACCTACACCTAAGAAAAAGGAAAAAAAAAAAAAAAAAAAACTACTCTCACAAAAACATCAAAAGAAGAGAACCACATAAACATATGTCTACCTCTAAATAGGAAAATAACTGGAAGCAAAAATTCTTGGTCCTTAATCAACATTAATGAACTTAATTCCCCAAGAAAAAGATATACACTAACAAGCTGGATATTTAAATAGGACCAGAATTTTACTTCCTACAGGAAACCCACCTCAGTGTCAAAGACAAGACTAGGATAATATTTTCTAGGTAAATGGCCCCAAGAAACAAGAAGGAATAGCAATTCTAGTATCCAATAAAATAAATTTGCAATCAAAAGTTATCAAAAAAGATGGTGATGAACACTACATACTGATTAAAGGAAAAATCCAGCAGGAGGAGTTCTTAATTTTGAACATCTTGAACATCTGAGCTCCAAATGCAATGGCACCCACATTTGTAAAAGAAATATAAGGAAGCTCAAAGCACACATTGGACCTACCTTACACAATAATAGTAGGAGACTTTGACACTCCATTTACACCAATGGACAGATCATGGAAACAGAAACTAAACAGAGACATAGTGAAACTAAGAGAAGGTATAAACTTAATGGACTTAACAGATATCTACAGAACATTTAACCCTAAAACAAAAGAAGATGCCTTCTTCGGAGAACCTTGTGGTACCTTCTCAAAAATAGACAATATAATCAGACGTAAAACAAGCCTTAATAAATACAAGAAAATTGAAATAATCACATGCGTTCTATCAGATACCCAAAGACCAATGCTGTTCTTCAACAACAACAAAACAACAGAAAGCCCACATATACATATACATACACATATACATATACATATACATATACATATACATATACATATACATATACATATACATATACATATACATATACATATACATATACATGGAAGTTGAACTACTCAATGATAACTTGGTCAAGGAAGAAATATATAAAGAAATTAAAGGGTTCTTAGAATTTAATAAAAACAAAAGCAAAACATACCCAAACTTATGGGCCACAATGAAAGCAGTGTTAAACAGAAAATTCATAGCTCTGAGTGAAAGAATTGAAAAGCTTCTGTAAGGCGAAAGATATTGTCAATAGAAGAAAATGGCAACCCACTGACTAGGAAAAGATCATTAACTACCCTACATCTTAAAGAGGGCCAACATCCAAATTATACAAAGAACTCAAGATGTTGAGACTCCAGAGAATCAAATAAGCCTATTAAAATGGGATACAGGGCTAAATAGAGAATTTTCAACTGACGATTCTCGAATGGCTGAGAAACATTTAAAGAATAACTTGTTGTCAGGCACCTGATATAGTCTCCTGAGAGGCTCTGCCAGAGCCTGGCAAATACAGAAGTGGATGATTGCAGTCAACCACTGGACTGAGGAGATTGGGGAGTTAGAGAAAGGACTGATGGAGCTGAAAAGGTTTGTAGACCATACAAAGAACAACAGTATCAACCAACCAGGTACCCCAGAGTTCCGATGAACTAAACAACCAATTGAAGAGTACACACGGAGGGACCTGTGGCTCCATCCACACATGTAGCTGAGGATAGCTTTGTTGGACATCAATGGGAGGAGAGGCCCTTGTTTCTAAGAATGCTCCATGCCCTTCTAGAAAGGGAATGCAGGACTGGGAAGGTGGGGGAGCAACTGTAGAAGCAAGGGGAAGAGAGAATGGGATAGGGGGATTTTATAGGGGAAAGAGGGAAATGGAAGAACATTTGAAATGTAATTTAAAAATAACCTATAAAACAGAAAAAAGAAATGTCCAACATCTTTAGTCATCAGGAAAATGCAAATAAAACAAACCTGACATTCCATCTCATACCAATCTGAATGGTTAATATCGAAAATTCAGCTGTCAGCAGAAGCTAGGGAGTATATGCAGAAAGTGGAACACCCCGCCATTGCTGGGGGATTGCAAACTGGTACAACCACACTGGAAACAAGTCTGGTGGTTCCTCAGAAAATTAGAAATTATTTTATCTGAGGCCACAGTCACACAGCTTGGGGGTAGATGCACAAATGATGTTTGAACATAGAGCAAAGAGACAAGCTCACCTAAGTTCATAGCAGCCTTACTTATAATAGCCTAAAGCTGGAAAAATCCAAGAGGTACTTTCAACAGTGGAATGGGTAAAGAAAATGTGGTATATTTACAAAATGAAATACTACTTAACTAGCAAAAACAATGACTTCATGAAATTCACAGTCCAATAGATGGAACTGAAAATATCATCCTGTGTGAAGTAGCCCAGTCAGAAACACACACACACACACACACACACACACACACACACACGGCATGTAATCTATAATTAGCCAAAAAGAAACTGGTGAATTCCCACTATACCCCTCTTATATCATTTGAAACACAAGAAGGAAGAAGACCACACCAAACTCTGGATGGCACAGTCCTACTCAGAAGTGAGACAAAAATAATCTTTGGAAACAAAGGGAGAGACAGGTCTGAGAGGAAGAGAGGACAGGTTGGGGTAAAATGGGGGCAGTTCATATAAGTGATGAGATAGAGGAGAAGTGTGAGGAGCCGCCCTCACATTTGCCATTATAAGATGGCACTGACAGCTGTGTTCTAAGTGGTAAACATAGTCTGCACACATGCAGGGGCAGTTTTCCCACCATGTGTTCTGCCTTTCCCGTGATGACAACTGGGCCGATGGGCTGCAGCCAATCAGGGAGTAATACATCTTAGGTGGAGGATAATTCTCCTTAAAAAGGGATGGGGTTTCGCCATTTGCTTGCTTGCTCTCTTGCACTCTGGCTCCTGAAGATGTAAGCAATAAAGCTTTGCCGCAGAAGATTCTGGTTTGTTGCGTCTTTCCTGGCCGGTCGTGAGAACGTGTCTAATAACAATTGGTGCCGAAACCCGGGAAGAGAAATTCCGGGACGAGAAATTCCGGGACGAGAAATTCCGGGACGAGAAATTCCGGGACGAGAAATTCCGGGACGAGAAATTCCGGGACGAGAAAAAATCCGGGAAGAAAAAACCCGGGAGGAAACTCGGGACGGGAGTTTCACCGGCGCAAGGAAGATCCCTCATTCCAGAACCAGAACTGCGGGTCGCGGTAATAAAGGTTCCCGTAAAGCAGACTGTTAAGAAGGATTCAACTGTATGAATTCAGAACTTTTCAGCTGGGGAACGAGAGTACCAGTGAGTACAGCTTTACGAGGTAAGCCTGGCCTTGAACTTTCTAAGGAAATTCAAGACAGTCTATCAGAAGTAAAGTGGAAAATGTTTGGCCTTGAATTTTTTCTAGTGTTAGAAGCCCTTTTGTTCCTTTTCACATGTTATCAAGTGGTTAAGGCAGGGCGGATTCTAGAGGAAATTCAGGACAAGCTATCAGAAGTAAAGCGGGGAGAGAGAGTAGGAGCAAAGAGAAAATATGGTACACAAAATAAGTATACAGGCCTTTCCAAGGGTCTTGAACCCGAGGAAAAGTTAAGGTCAGGTAGGAATACCTGGAGAGAGATTAGAAGGAAAAGAGGGAAAAGAGAAAAGAAGAAAGATCAATTAGCGGAGGTTTCTAGGAGAAGGAGCCTATACCCATCACTAGATGAGTTTAAGGAGCTAGTTCTTAGTAGCTCTGAATCAGATAAAAAATTTAGCTTCTCTGAAGAAACAGACTTGGAGGAGGAAACAGCTCGTTATGAGAGAGAAAAGTGCCAGCCAGATAAAATGCGAGCTAATCGGTCAAGGAAAAAGCCAAAAGCGGCTGGCAAAGGCCAGCTTGCTGCTTGGCCTCTTGGCAGTCGGCTTCAAGGTCATAGTGCACCTCCACCCTATGCTGAGCCCCCGCCCTGCGTAGTGCATCAGCCCTGCGCAGAGAGGCAATGGACAGAGAGGCAATGCACAGACTCGTTCATTCCAAAGGAGGAACAAAGGAAAATACAACAGGCATTTCCGGTCTTTGAAGGAGCCGAGGGTGGGCGTGTCCACGCTCCGGTAGCGTATATACAGATTAAAGAGCTTGCCGAGTCGGTCCGTAACTATGGAGTCAGTGCTAATTTCACTATAGCACAAGTGGAAAGGCTTGCGAATCACGCTATGACTCCTGGTGATTGGCAGACGGTAGTAAAAGCTGTAGCCCCCAGTATGGGAATGTATCTTGAGTGGAAAGCCTTGTGGCAGGACTCCTGCCAGACGCAGGCAAGGGCCAATGCCACCATGAAAGGGGATCAGAGAACGTGGACTTTTGAATTACTTACAGGTCAGGGACAACACGCTGCTAACCAGACAAATTATCATTGGGGAGCATATGCTCAGATCTCAGCTGCTGCTGTTAAGGCATGGAAAGCACTACCTAAGAAGGGAGAGGCAAGTGGGCAGTTGACCAAGATTACTCAAGGTGCACAGGAATCCTTCTCAGATTTTGTGGCCAGAATGACAGAGGCAGCAGAGCGTATTTTTGGAGAGTCAGAGCAAGCTGCGCCTCTGATAAAACAGCTAATCTATGAGCAAGCCACAAAGGAGTGCCGAGCAGCCATAGCCCCAAGAAAGAACAAAGGCTTACAAGACTGGCTCAGGGTCTGTCGAGAGCTTGGGGGACCTCTCACCAATGCAGGCTTAGCGGCCGCCATCCTCCAATCTCAAAACCGCTCCATGGGCAGAAATAATCAGAGGACATGTTTTAACTGCAGGAAGCCTGGGCATCTTAAGAAAGATTGCAGAGCTCCAGGTAAACAGGGAGGGACTCTCACTCTTTGCTCTAAGTGTGGCAAGGGTTATCATAGAGCTGACCAGTGTCGCTCTGTGAGGGATATAAAGGGCAGAATTCTTCCCCCACCTGATAGTCAATCAGCTTATGTGCCAAAAAACGGGTCATCGGGCCCTCGGTCCCAGGGCCCTCAAAGATATGGGAACCGGTTTGTCAGGACCCAGGAAGCAGTCAGAGAGGCGACCCAGGAAGACCCACAAGGGTGGACCTGCGTGCCGCCTCCGACTTCCTACTAATGCCTCAAATGAGTATTCAGCCGGTGCCAGTGGAGCCTATACCATCCTTGCCCCCGGGAACCATGGGCCTTATTCTCGGCCGGGGTTCACTCACCTTGCAGGGCTTAGTAGTCCACCCTGGAGTTATGGATTGTCAACATTCCCCTGAAATACAGGTCCTGTGCTCAAGCCCTAAAGGCGTTTTTTCTATTAGTAAAGGAGATAGGATAGCTCAGCTGCTGCTCCTCCCTGATAATACCAGGGAGAAATTTGCAGGACCTGAGATAAAGAAAATGGGCTCCTCAGGAAATGATTCTGCCTATTTGGTTGTATCTTTAAATGATAGACCTAAGCTCCGCCTTAAGATTAATGGAAAAGAGTTTGAAGGCATCCTTGATACCGGAGCAGATAAAAGTATAATTTCTACACATTGGTGGCCCAAAGCATGGCCCACCACAGAGTCATCTCATTCATTACAGGGCCTAGGTTATCAATCATGTCCCACTATAAGCTCCATTGCCTTGACGTGGGAATCCTCTGAAGGGCAGCAAGGGAAATTCATACCTTATGTGCTCCCACTCCCGGTTAACCTCTGGGGAAGGGATATTATGCAGCATTTGGGCCTTATTTTGTCCAATGAAAACGCCCCATCGGGAGGGTATTCAGCTAAAGCAAAAAATATCATGGCAAAGATGGGTTATAAAGAAGGAAAAGGGTTAGGACATCAAGAACAGGGAAGGATAGAGCCCATCTCACCTAATGGAAACCAAGACAGACAGGGTCTGGGTTTTCCTTAGCGGCCATTGGGGCAGCACGACCCATACCATGGAAAACAGGGGACCCAGTGTGGGTTCCTCAATGGCACCTATCCTCTGAAAAACTAGAAGCTGTGATTCAACTGGTAGAGGAACAATTAAAATTAGGCCATATTGAACCCTCTACCTCACCTTGGAATACTCCAATTTTTGTAATTAAGAAAAAGTCAGGAAAGTGGAGACTGCTCCATGACCTCAGAGCCATTAATGAGCAAATGAACTTATTTGGCCCAGTACAGAGAGGTCTCATGCTGGTTAATCAACTCATAGATCTTGTCCAGATACAACTAGATGTATTATGACAAATAACTCAGCAGGGTTGTGAACAAAAGTTTCCGGGATTGTGTGTTATTTCCATTCAGTATGTTAAATTTACTAGGGCAGCTAATTTGTCAAAAAGTCTTTTTCAGTATATGTTACAGAATTGGATGGCTGAATTTGAACAGACCCTTCGGGAATTGAGACTTGCCATCATTCAGGTCAACTCCAAGCGCTTGGACCTGTCCCTGATCAAAGGATTACCCAATTGGATCTCCTCAGCATTTTCCTTCTTTAAAGAATGGATGGGGGTGGGATTATGTGGAGATACACTTTGCTGTGGATTAGTGTTGCTTCTTTGGTTGGTCTGTAAGCTTAAGGCCCAAACTAGGAGAGACAAGGTGGTTATTGCCCAGGCGCTTGCAGCTCTAGAACATGGTGCTCCCCCTGATATATGGTTATCTATGCTTAGGCAATAGGTCGCTGGCCACTCAGCTCTTATATTCCCATGAGGCTAGTCTCATTGCACGGGATAGAGTGAGTGTGCTTCAGCAGCCCGAGAGAGTTGCAAGGCTAAGCACTGCAGTAGAAAGGCTCTGCGGCACATATGAGCCTATTCTAGGGAGACATGTCATCTTTCAAGAAGGTTGAGTGTTCAAGTGTCCTTCCCCCAGGAAAAACAACACGGGACCAGACCAGGACCCCTCTGGGTGATGAGCCTGGGAGGAGGTTATGTGTACGGCTCCTTTACCTGCACACTGGGGATTTGACCTCTATCTCCACTCTCATTAATATGGGTGGCCTATTG
Source organism: Mus musculus (assembly GCF_000001635.26). NCBI lineage: Eukaryota > Metazoa > Chordata > Mammalia > Rodentia > Muridae > Mus > Mus musculus. The sequence goes on along the minus strand of NC_000073.6, from coordinate 85,097,418 downwards.
CTCTTATTAAAAGAAAAGGGGGATCTGTGAGGAGCCGCCCTCACATTTGCCATTATAAGATGGCACTGACAGCTGTGTTCTAAGTGGTAAACATAGTCTGCACACATGCAGGGGCAGTTTTCCCACCATGTGTTCTGCCTTTCCCGTGATGACAACTGGGCCGATGGGCTGCAGCCAATCAGGGAGTAATACATCCTAGGTGGAGGATAATTCTCCTTAAAAAGGGATGGGGTTTCGCCATTTGCTTGCTTGCTCTCTTGCACTCTGGCTCCTGAAGATGTAAGCAATAAAGCTTTGCCGCAGAAGATTCTGGTTTGTTGCGTCTTTCCTGGCCGGTCGTGAGAACGTGTCTAAAAAGAAACTGGTGAATTCCCACTATACCCCTCTTATATCATTTGAAACACAAGAAGGAAGAAGACCACACCAAACTCTGGATGGCACAGTCCTACTCAGAAGTGAGACAAAAATAATCTTTGGAAACAAAGGGAGAGACAGGTCTGAGAGGAAGAGAGGACAGGTTGGGGTAAAATGGGGGCAGTTCATATAAGTGATGAGATAGAGGAGAAGTACAAAGGTTCAGGAATTTAAAAGGAGAATAGCAGTTAGGGAGGGGTAACTGGGAGTAGCCACTAGAACGTTCCAGATGCCAAGAACCCAAGAGGTTCCCAGGACACAATAGGGAGGACATTAACTCAAATACCCAACAAATGGGAGATAGAATCTGTAAAGACCACATCCAATCGATATATATGAATGGCCCCAAGTTGAGCAATAGAGCTACATACCTCAAAATTATTAATCTTTAATGCCTCTTGTCAAAAGAAAGTGCAGGGGCAAACAGTGGAGCAGAGAGTCAAAGAAAGGCCATCTAGAGACTGCCACACCTATGGATCCATCCCTTGTGCAGACATCAAACCCAGACACTATTGATGATGCAAAGAATCGCTTGCTAACAGGAACCTGGTATAGCAGTCAGAGATAAGTTCTGACAGAGGCTGACAAATACAGATGCAGATGCACACAGTTTCAACTACATTCACAAATAAGTGGACAGTTCATCTAGACAAAAGTTATAAATGAAAAATACTGGAGTTAATTAATCTTCTAAATTAAATTAATGTAACAAATATATACAGGTCATTATGCTAAGCATTAAAGAATAAACTTCTGTTTCAGCAACTCACACATTTTTTTCCAAAATCTACCTACTCAGGAACAAGGCAAGTGCCAAAAGATCCAGAAAAATTTAAATAACTCACTATATCCTAGCAGATCACAATGTATTAATGGTGGGCATCATATACAAAAGGAACCACAGAAGGATTACAATCTCTTGGAAAATGAACAACCTTTAGTTTAATGAAATAATGGATCAAGAAAAAATTTAAAAATTGAAGTCTTCCCAGAATTCACTGAAAATTTATACACAACAATCTCAAATATGGGACACAATGAAAGAGCTACTAAAAAAAATTTAATAGCACTAAGTATTTACTTAAGAATTGTAGAGATCTCATATTGGCAAGTTAACAGCACATCTAAAGTCCCAACAACAACAACAAAATGTTTAAATATACCTAAGGAAATTAGATGGCAATTATCATCAAAACGAGGGATAAAATTAATAATATAAAAAGATGACAGAGCGTTTTTAGAAAATATAAAATTTTAATAAATTCAATAAGATAGGATGACCATTATTCAACCAATGAAAAGGTCATAGAAAAAATCCAAAGTAGGAAATGAATAGAGAAATACAAACAGAAAGAAGGAAGGAATGAAGGAAGGAAGGAAGGAAGGAAGGAAGGAAGGAAGGAAGGAAGGAAGGAAGGAAGGAAGAAGGAAGGAAGGAAGGAAGGTAGGAAAGAAAAGAAGAAATAGCAGACACTGAAGAAATTTTTAGGACATACTTTATAAACTAGCACTCCACAAAATATAATAAAAATGATGATCTTTTATTAGGTATTTTCTTCATTTACATTTCCAGTGCTATCCCAAAAGTCCCCCATACCCTCCACCACCCACTCCTCTACCCACCCACTCCCACTTCTTGTCCCTGGCATTCCCCTATACTGAGGCATATAAAGTTTGCACGACCAATGGGCCTCTCTTTCCACTGATGGTCGACTAGGCCATCTTCTGATGTATGTGCAGCTAGAGACACGAGCTCCGGGGGGTACTGGTTAGTTCATATTGTTGTTCCACCTATAGGGTTGCAGATCGCTTTAGCTCTATGGGTACTTTCTCTAGCTCCTCCACTGGGGGCCCTGTGATCCATCCAATAGCTAACTGTGAGCATCCACTTCTGTGTTTGCTAGGCCCCGGCATGCAATACTTACCAAGGTGAAGCCATGGCCAGACAAGCAATTTACATAGTCCAATGCCTCCCATTGAAATAGAACCACTCATTTAAAACCTCCCAACCACAATAACAAAGGCTATGTCCAAATTGGTTTTGGGTAAAAACTCAACCAGAATTTCAAAGAACTAACACCAGTACATCTCAAATTATTCTACAAAACACATACAGAAGGAATATTTTACAGGTCATTTTCTGAATCTCAAGTTACCTTTACACACAATCTACGTAAAGATTCAACGGAGAACAGGAATTATAGATTAATTTCTCTAACAAATATACATGCAAAATTATTCAATAAAATACTTGTAAACCAAATTCAAGGACACAGCAAAAAGATAATCCACCTCTTCATAATAAATACTTGCATAATTCCTAATGCAGGAAACATACCTAAATATGCTAAAGAAGATTTATAGCAACTCTATAGCCAAGATAAATACTGGCATTTTTTCCTAATACAGGAAACACACCTAAAGATTCTAAAGACAATTTATAGCAAGGTTATAGCCAACCAAGTTTGGATGTCTCAACCTTCTTAGAAAGGGGAACAGAATATTCATGGGAGCAAATATAGAGACAGGGTGTGGAGCAGAGATTGAAAGAATGGCCATCAAGAGACTACCTTACCTGGGGATCCATCCTGTATAAAGACAGAAAACACAGAGACTATTTTGGATGCTAAGAAGTGCATGCTGACAGGAGCTTGATATACCTGTCTAGTCAGAATCTTTGCTGGAATCTGACAAATACAGAGGGAGATGCTCACAGGCAAGCATTGGACTCAGCGCAGGCTCCCCAACAGAGGAGTTAGAGAAAGGACTAAAGGTGCTGAAGGGTTTTGCAACACTATAGGAAAAAGAGCAGTATCAACCAAGCAGATCACCCAGATTTCAGGTACACATGGAGGGACCCATGGCTCCAGCCACATATGTAGCAGAGGATGGACTTCTTGGGCATCAATGGGAGGAGAGGCCCTTTTTCCTGTGAATGCTCCTTGCCCCAGTGTAGGGAAATGCCACAGCAGCAAGTCAGGAGTGGGTTGGTGGAAGGCAGACATCCTTATAGAAGCAGGGGTGGAAGATGGAATAGTCAGTTTCTGGGGAGAAACTAGGAAAGCAGTTAACATTTGAAATGTAAATAAATAAAGTATCCAATACAAATAAAAACATGTTATAACTACATTTAATTTAAATTATAATAATAGTAATAGTAATAATAATAATACAAACCATTACTCATATTGGTAACAATTTGGGCTGAGGGAAATATACCTCCATTTCTGATGTGATGTGAACTTAAAGAGCAACTATGGAAATCAATATAGAAATTTATAAGAAAATTGGGATTATACTTACATGTGCTCCCAAAATATATTCTATATTACAATACTTGCTTAATTAAGTTCTTTCTAATATTATCTAAAAAAGCCAGAAAATGCAAACAACCTGGATGTACTTCAATCAAGAAAGGAAAAAGAAAATGAACTACATCTATACAATGTAGGATGACTCATATTTAAAATAAAATGACATCAGGAAATTTGCTGTAAAATGGATGGAGCAATAAAGAAATCATCCTGAATAAAATAACCCAGACACAGAGAGCAAATATTACATGTATTGGCTTAAAAGTGGATATTCACTGTTAAATAAATGATAAGAAGCTACAATGCACAGGCCAAGAGAGGTATGTAAAGAATTCTGAACATAGAAAGATGCATCTCTCTGGATAGAGGAAATATATCATTTTTGTTATTGGGGACCAAAATTACAGGAAAGGAAGTGATCTGTTGTAGGTTGTGGAGAGAGAGGATGGAGAGAAACAGCTGGATTTGGAAGGTATTTTATGTGCAGTGTGGAAATACAATGCATCAGAAATCACTTGGATGTATAAGGATAAACCTATTGAGGACTTCTCTTAGCAAAGAATACAGCAACAGAACAATATGAATGGATAACAATTGGCTGTCTTGTTTGCTGAGTAGTTTCCATGAAAGTCCTTAAACAACACAGACTGTTGCTAGGACTGAAGGTCATCAAGGATTTCACTCAGGTTATTGAACATACGGAGGTATAGCTGGTGTGGGGTAGAATCTAACATTCACACATATTATAGTCTTTTTGCCATAATCATGTGTTATTCAGGCAATGACAAACCTAGCCATCATGCTACCACTAAACTGTCATCAGTGAAATGCAAATCAAGGAATCCCAAGATACCATTTTACACATGCGAGAATGGGTAAAATAAAAAAAAATCTCAAGTAGTGGCACATGATGTTAAGGACATGAAGAAAGAAAAAACACTCCTCCATTGCTGGTGGAAGTGAAAAGTTGTACAAGCACTTTGTACATCAATTTTAAGTTTCTCAGAAAACTAGGAATATTTCTACTTTATGACTCAGCTATACCCCTCCTTGTTATATACCCAAAAGACACCCCATTATACCACAGAGAGACTTGCTCAACTCTGTTCATCTAAGATTTTTTCATAATACCTAGAAACTAGAAACAAGCTACATTTTCCTCAACTGGAGAAAGGATAAAGAAAATAGGGCATGCCTATGCAAAAGAATACTATTCAGGTAGCAAAAACCCCAGAATTTGAAATATTCAAGCAAAGGAATAGAATTTTAATATATCATCCTGAGTGAGATATGCCAGAGCCAATAAGACAAGGATCTTATGTATTCATTTACAGGTAGACATTAGCCATAAATTTTAGCATAATCATGCTACAATCTACTGACCCAAAGAATGTGGATCAAAAGGAGGTCCCAAATTAGGATGTACAAATATTACAAAGAAGATACATGTCTTAGGAAGTCAATTAAGAGAGAGAAAGGTGTATGAGAGGGAATACAGTGATACAGGGATGGTGAGAAGCTATGGGGAGAGGGATCAGAGAGACTTGGAAGTGAGAATGGAAACTGATGAGGGGCTGCACTGAGATTAGCTGGAGGCCTGCCAAGGGTGAGGATACAAGGAATATACAGTGATGACCCTAACTGAGATTCTAAGGAGAATGGTATATAGAAACTTAATTGGCTAGCTGTTGTACTTAGGGACAACTCCTAGAGGAAGTAAAGGAACATCTATCCACCCAGGGAATCTTCAACCAAATATTTGTCATGCTTATTTGCAGGGATATTAATGGAGTAGAGTCTGTTGGAATTGCCAACCAATGTTATTCCCAAGTTTATGATGGAGCCAAAGTCTGCCATTATCAATATTACAGGAACACAGCTTAACTGTCTCCTGAGAGGCTTCATATAGCAGCAGATGGAAATAGGTCGAGAAACTCAAATGAAATATCACGATGATTTTTGAGAGTATTCTAGAAAGTTTGGAATAGACATAGGTGAGCTTGAAGTGTCAAGGACACTACCAGAACACCTGCAGAGTCAAATAACCTGGGTCTCTAGGAATTCAAGGAGACTAGGCTAACAACTGGGGAGCATGCTGTTTGTTCTGCCAATAGTATTATTTGATCAAAGGCAATAGAACAGAAATTATTAATAAGTAAAATTAATGGAAAATTAATTGATATTCTTGGGATCTATTTAGTAAATTGATCAACAATTTTCATTAACATAAAAGACAAGTCATTTTCTTACTGCTATTTAAGAATTTCATGAGAAAAATTAATACATGAGTCACATATGTGGTTTCATTATCTGTACAAAAATTCATGAGTTAGATTGTGAATGCTGACTTACATTCTGGTGTTGGCTTTGTCATAATTTATGACACTAACATGATCTACCACCTATGTAATAATAGCATATAGAATTATGTACATTTATGGGTAAAATTACTTGTTGACATGACTTTAGACAATGGGGTTCTATTATAGAACTCAAACCATATAAATGTCATTTAGTATAAGATTCATTACCTTCCAAGAGTCAAATTCCAATTCCTTCCCAGTATTCGTTGATCATGTGTCTACTTATTGCAGAAGCATCTCATGGAGTGAGTGGGCCACAGCATACATACCATTGTATATGTTATAGCATGCATTACTCATGGTCATTCCAAGTGGTGTCATGAATAACCATTTAAAAAGAGCTTTGGTTGGACAATTTTCAGCTTCTTACAATTAGACGGTGGCAAAGAACATCTAAATATGTCCACCATAATTTAACAAAGGAAAATTCAATACTGTGGTTTGAATAAATTGTGGTGTACTGTTTGTATAAATTGTCTAAAACTAGATATTTCAGGTTGCTGGTATGAAGAAATGAAATTCCCAAAGGAGGAGTATAGCATAAAATCTCCTAGAATTGTGATAATATCAAATTGTTACACACTGACCCAGATTCTCCTAATGCCTCAAAATTCACACTCAATGAGAGCAAACTATGGGTGAGTCTTTGTCACCATGAGCTATCACAACTTTTGCTGATGACATTAAAATTTTCTTATAATTCATATGGAACTCTTTAAGGACTATGATTTTATCATTTTGGATAATAATTGCAACTGATAAACAGACAATCGTTTTTGTTTTTTTGTTTTTGGTTTTGCTTTGTTTTTTTGTTTTTTGGGTGTTTGGTGGGTTTTTTGTGTTTTTTGTTTTTGTTTTTGTTTTCTGCATTTCTCCTCTAAATTCAGAAAGGATTTGAATTCCATGGTCATCATTTGTAATCATCGCTCCTATCCAGTTCCATCTGAAATGAACCATTAGGGACACCATGGCTAGTGGTAGAGATGTGTCCTTGGGAGTTATCTGGTAAAGATGAGGAAATTGTTCATTATCACCCAGAAGGAGATGAAAATTTCCACAGTAAAGCTGTAAAATACAGAACATAGGCAATAATATGAACATGATGATCCTTGTAAGATCGGAGTGTGCTTGAGCAAAATATAGTCATGTTAGAAACAACATTATGAACTAACCAGTACCCCGGAGCTCTTGACTCTAGCTGCATATGTATCAAAAGATGGCCTAGTCGGCCATCACTGGAAAGAGAGGCCCATTGGACACGCAAAATTTATATGCCTCAGTACAGGGGAACACCAGGGCCAAAAAGGGGGAGTGGGTGGGTAGGGGAGTGGGGGTGGGTGGGAATGGGGGACTTTTGGTATAGCATTGGAAATGTAAATGAGCTAAATACCTAATAAAAAATTAAAAAAAAATAAAGAGAAGTGAAGATCAAAAAAAAAAGAAAGAAAGAGCTTACTCTTCATCTCAGTATGACAGATATATCGAACTACTTGTGAATCTCTAAACAATTACAAGTATAATAATTCTTCTGGTATAACATTCACAATACTGCTGTCTCCCATGCCTATTTATGATAAAGTTGTTTTGTTTGTGGAAAACATATCTGTGTATTTATGCTTGATAGATTATTATAAACATAAGCCGTTTATTTGTCTTCTAAACTGCCTTCATACTCAGAAAGTCTCACAGAGGAAAAGAAAGTATTTCCTTAAAATTAATCCATCTTGACTTACTTCAGGAATTCTGGAGATGAACAGGAATGCTCCAAATAGTGTAGATACTTCCCATACAGGTGCTGTAAGTACAATTAAATATCGTCTCTGATTTGTGCAGTAGTAATTAGGAATAAGTTCCTGATTTTCCAAACCCAAACCAGTTTTCTGAACATATTTTTGTAGGCCACATCTAATATTAACTACAAGATAAATGTTGGGTAAAATATGCCAGTTCTTATTTATTTCTTCCATGGCAAGATAAACGGAGTAATCTTGGTCTTGGGTGTCACCCTGAAAACACAGCAGTAGAATAAACCCAAAACAATGTTCCAAATTTCCACGGTAAATCCCAAGAAAAAATAAGTTGGAAATTGACAAATTATGGGAGTCTTTCTAGTATCAAGGTCAACACCATGGGTCATTCATTCAGCATTTACCTAGAATTTGTAACTCAAAAGTGAAAAACAATAAGGTACTCATAAAACAACCAGCATTGAAAAAAATTACCACCATTGAACCGTAAAATAAATTTTGATTATCTCCTAGAAAGAAGAGCCTGAAGACACATGGTATCATGGTCTACATGCCAGCATCTCTATAATGTCTTTTCTCTTACAATAAAGTAAAATATGTAAATGAAGTATGCACTTACTGCTTGTCTAGATTCCAACTTAAATGATCATTCATCACATAACCATGCTTTGTAGAAATAGAAAAGAAACAATAAGTTTCTTTATCTCCTAGATTATTTTCGGTGTCTTTTATTCTCCAAAAGCATCTGGGGTCACTCAAATGACAAAAATAAAGGAAATTTTCAGAAACAAAGAAGACAGTGATCAAAGAGACTATCTTTTTCATGTCAGCAAGATATCTGCCTGAGCAAAATGCAGCACATACATTCAGATAGACAGAATCTCTTGTATTAACATTTTGTGAACACATCCAGGTGCCACTATTCATTACTATACCTACTACTAAAGGACAAATGTTCTTTACTTAGCAATTTACTTTTCAGTTCTTTGTTTGCCTTTGGAGGATTCTTAAGCACTCTCTGGCCTTAGGCTCGACATCTGAGTTCATATATTCAGGTAACAAAAAATGGGTAATAACTTTCTTCATGATTATCCTTTTCATCCATATCTTTTATAATCACATCCATGTCACTAGAAATGAACACCAGGCATGATTCCTCTTGGGAAAATTTTCTAGTAAGACTAGTTCATCAAATCAGTTTTCTGATGACCATTTGAAACAGTTAACTCAGATTACATCAGGTATTCCAATGAAATTTACTAGAAACCATGCCAATGACTCCATCTGAACAAAATTGAACTCAGTAATAAACAAAGTAAAAATATCATGCAATGCCTTCATGTGTCCCTAGAACTTTCAGTTATTAATTTTATAAGGTGTCTTATAGGGTGTTTTCCTCTTTAATTCATTACTATTAATTGAATTACTTTTGTGTCAGTTTATGGAAGAATGAGTAATTTGAATTTAAAGTTTTCATAAACTTAGTTTGTAAAAACTGATTTTGTAGGAAATTTAAGGCTAGTAAAATATTATTTCCATTTTTCTGAAGAGAAGTTTAAACAACAAGTTGTATGTACAGAATATCATTCTTAATTAACATTAAATTTTATTAACACTAATTGATGAACTGAGTAAGAATTCCAGTATATTATAATGTAAGAGCTTTTACATAATGATTCATCATTACAATGGTCATAAGCCCTAGATTATATTCAGTTTCAAGTACCACTTAAAGTTAGTTATAATAATTTTTATTTATTCACCTTATGTGATAGTTTGTTTTATGGAAGATTTTGTTAGTGATATATATATATATATATATATATATATATGTGTGTGTATATATATATATATATATATATATATATATATATATGCAATAGGAAACAAAAATTACCCCTTAGAGTGGTGAAAAGTCTTACTCTAAAAGACAGCTAAAAACTCAGTGGATGTGGCTGGGCATATAACCTACTGATCATTTTTTATTAGTATTATTTTTGAGAATACAGTTTCAAAAATATATGGTTTTGCTATTCAATCGCTTTTGTTTTTTTTTTCTACTTGCTATATTATATTGCATTGGCCTGACTATCATATCTTAAATAACTTAATTTTTTTAGTTCTTTGATAGTCTTTATTTTTGTACTATTTTTGATTATAATAATATTCTTCCCTAATTCTTTCTGTTCCCACATTTACCATCCACAAAACTTTGGGTCCATAGTTTTTTACATCTATGAAACCTACTTTTTGCTGGTAAAATTGTTTAGGACAAATGATTGTTCAATGAAAGTCAGTCACGTTATTTGGTATGGATTATATTTTTAAAAAAAAATCTTTCTTTCTTAGGAACTAAAATTTCTTTTCATTAATACCAATGATAAAATTGTGTATGCAGCTTTCATCTTCACATTTGGATATGACCTTTTTTGAATTTGCAAGGCTTTGTGTTTCCTTGTATAGTCCCTAGGATATTATATCTGCCCTGGTGTTTCTAAGACTACATTTTCTTCTAGTCATCTATCACCTCTGTAACTTACATTTAGTCTGCTCAGATTACTGCAGACATCCCTGTGCCCTGAAGAACATGCATTGACTTTGATATTCTCAGGCCAGAATATTGTGTAATTTTTAATTATCACAACTTCAGTTCAGTCATTTCTCTCTGTTAATTACCATATACAAATAAATAGAAATTTATAAGACATGTGTTGAGAGGTCTTTTGAATTATGAAATTAATTTAAGAAATCTAGGGTCTTATACCCCCTGTCCAAATATGTAGTAGTAGTTTAACTTGGTCTTCGTGGAAGTCCCTAAACAACTGGAGCAGGGGCTATCCTGTGTTGTCTGCCTGTGGTTCCTGCTCCACTAAGCAGTCTGAGTTTTCTGGCTTCAATTGTAGGGGATGTGCCTAGTCTTGCAGTGACTTGATATTCCAGAATGGGATGGCACCCAGTGTGGTAAGCCTCATCTTCTCAAAAGAAAACATTTCTTAGGGCCTTTTTTTTTTCTTCTGTAAGCAGATATCATGACCAAAGAAACTCTTTTATATACAACATTTAATTGGGGTTGGCTTACAAGTTAAAAGGCTCATCAAGGTACACATATGAGAACATCCAGATGGTGGAGGGGAGCTAAGATTTTCAAAGGTAAACGGGAAAAGAATGTACAGCTATCTTAAATCCCATGCCTGCATTGACAGACTTCATATAACAAGACTATCATTATTGTTTGGTCTGTCCATATGAAGTTTGCCTTATGATTTCTGTCTGTACCTCAAAGTTAACCCTGTGCTATAGATCCCGGCAACACTATCCTGCACTAAGACAGCTGGTCTCCCAGGAGCACTGACACACCTAAGATTAGAGGCCCAAAGAGGTTTCAGTCAGAGAGAGCAAGACTAACATCAGAGATAACCAGATGGTGAGAGGCAAGACAGAGAATATAACCAATAGAAACCAAGGCTACTCCGAATCATCAGAACCCAGTTCTCACATAACAGCAAGCCCTGAATACCACAACACATCTGAAAAGCAAGATTCTAAAAATTTTATTTATATTTGGGTTCTTGTATGGTTTAGGTATCAGAGTAATTGTGGCTTCATAAAATGAATTAGGTAGTATTCCTTTTCAGTTTGGATACTATCTCTGGGTCCTTTAGATTGTTTATCTAGTGGTTTATCTCTCTTGTTGATATTTTCAATCAACCGGCTTTTGGTTCCTTGATTTTCTGTATTGTTCTTGTTCACTTTGTTTTCCATTTGGTTGATTTCTGCCCTGAGTTGAACTATTTCTAGCTTTCTACTCCTCTTGGGTGTGTTTGCTTTTGTTTCTTTGTTTTTCTTTTATTTAAAGAGTTCTCAGTTTGGTAGTGTAAGATTTCTCCAACTTCTTTACCAGGGCACTTAGGGTTATGAATTTTCCCCCTCAGCACTGCTTAATTTTGCCCATAAGTTTGGGTATGCTGTTTCATCATTTTCATTGAATTTGAGAATTTTTTTTCTTTATTTCTTCGATGATTGAGTTATCATCAAGTAGAGAGTTGTTCAATTTCCATGTGTCTGTGTCTTTTTGTTTTGTTTTGTTTTATTGTTCTGAAAGACTGAACCTTAGTCCATGGTGATCTGATATGATGCCTGGGATTATTTAAATCTTCTATCTCTTGGGGCTTGTTTTGTGACTGATTATATGGTCCATTTTGAACAAGGTACTATTAGGTGCTGCGAAGATATATCATCTTGTTTTAGGGTGAAATGGGGTGTATCTATCTGATATATGCATTTGGTTCATAACTTGTTAGTTTCACTGTGTCTCTGTTTAGTTTCTGTTTCAATGATCTGTCCCTTAGTGAGAGTGGGCATTGAAGTCTTCTACTATGATTGTATGGGTCAATGTGTGTTTTGCAGTCTGTTAGCTTGGGTCTTTTTATTGGGGATTTGGGACTGTTGATCTTGAGAGATATTAAAGAGAGATGATTGTTAATTCTGGCTATATTTGTTATTATAGGTGCCATTATTTACATGTGATTCTCTCCTTTTCGCTTTGTTGTAGGATGATTAACATCTTGTTTTTTTTATTTGGTGTAGATTTCCACCTTTTGTTGGAGTTTTCCTTCTGGAATCCTCTGTGGGGTTGGATTAGTAAATATATATATTTTGAATTTGGTATTGTCCTAGAATAATTTGGTTTTTCCATCTATGTTGATTGAGAGTTTTGTTGGATATAGTAGCATGGGCTCGCATTGTGTTCTCTTATGGTCTGTATGACCTCAGTCCAGGCTCTTCTGGATTTAATTATGTTAGTTGAAAAGTCTGGTATAATTCTTATAGGTCTTTTTTATATGTTACTTGCCCATTTTCCCTTGTTGCTTTTAATATTCTTTATTTATTCTGTGAATTTACTATTTTTATTATTATGTGAAGAGAGGATTTTCTATTCTGGTCTAATCTATTAGGTTTTTAAAAATTATTATTATTATTATTAGCTTCTTGTGCTTTTATGGCTCTCTCTTGCTTTAGGTTCGGGAAGTTTTCTTTTTGTTGACAATGTTTTTGGGTCCTTTGACCCGGGAATCTTCTCTCTCCTCTATTACTATTTTTTTTAGATTTAATCTTTTCAATGTGCCCTTATTGTTCTTCATTATAAATTATTTTTATGTTTTTATTTTTCTTTGACAGTTGTGTCAATATCTTCTTAGGAATGTTCTACATCATGATCAAACTGATACTTTGTGGAATCTGGCTGGGAAATTTTCCTACATTTGTTGATGGTACACGTAATACATGACCACATCATCATTGTCTGCAACAAAGGTTCAGTGTTGGCCTTCTTCTGTGTCCTAGGATACATGCACTCTGTTGTAGCATCCAGTTTTACTGTAACTTTCCTGGCCAGAAATTTTGGGGATGCATTCAATGAAATCAAGCTTCTGACATTCAGCATGCTGTTATTCTGCAGTGTCTGGATCTCTTTTCTTCCTGTCTACCACACCATTAAGTGCAAGGCAATGGTTGCTGTGGAGGTTTCTGTATCTTAGACTCTAGTGAAAGATTATTTTTTTGTTTCCTTGTCTCAAGGTGCTACATTATTTTATTAAGACCACAGAAAATTCCTTTTTACACATTCAGGAAACCACATTCTGAAACTTAGAATATTACTCAAATTTAACCACTTACATAGCTTCCAAATACAACTATAACAGCACAAGGCTGCTTTCTACAATTCAAATACTATATCAAAATTTGAATATTCTACCATGAAATAATGTAGAATATTATATGAATAATAAATCCTACTATATGCCCTTGAAATCAATCTACTGGATCAAACTATTTAATCAGAAAGTTTTATATGTCTAATGCTGTTTATATTTTTAATATCTAATTGCCCGGTATCAAGAAATTAGATCTTTGAATTAGAAATTATGCATTTGATATCTATTTCAAGTATAATTTTAAAATATCAGTACTTTCTAGAACAAATATTGCTATATGGATAAAATATACAAAAACCACTAAATAGTAGATCCCTTTATAAAAACTTGCCAAAAAAATTGCAAAGATTAATTAAATAATTTTGTATGTGAGATGATGTCACAGCACTTAAGATGATTAGAATTATGGTGTTTTATATTAATAATTTCCTATCAGATTAACTTGAAGATTGCTCATCATAAATGAGTTTCAGGATTTATATTGTAACGTTGTTGAAAACCTCATGGAGAAAGATATAAAATGCCCATAACAATATGTTGCTTTTTGTTGCTAAGTGGTCATAGCATTAAATGCATTTCAAAATATTTAGGTTTATTATACAAGACTTAGACATGTCTCAAATAAAGTCATAATCACTTATTTCTATCTTTCTAATTTTAGTATATGTGCTGCCAAAGTGCGCAGTTATATACTTATATCTTATGTATAAAATATGTAATAATCAATTCTGAAATGTATGACGCTTTATAGTATGGAGACTAAAATGCAGGGTGGTCCAAATGAAATTAAACAGCTAAACAAATCCCCTCAACATCAAGGCTTGGGAAATATCATAGCATGGGAGGGAGAAGAAATTAAGTGCCAGTTACAAAGGAATTGGGTGAAATTCTATCTTTATAATATGATGTTGCACTTGAATTCTAATTATGAAACAAAATATCTAAAAGATCAAAAAGAATAAACCCTATCATACATTCAGGCAAAAATTTTGGATTCCCCACAACCATACAGTATATTAAGGAAGTAGTAGGAGTCTATGGGAGGGAAACTTTTCCTTTTCTTAGGATACTGCTTATGTTAGAATATATACTCTCTTGTAAAAGTCCCTAAATCTATGTTCAGTTTGATATCACAAAATTAACCTACCGAACTAATAAAAACTAAAGCCTAGAAGTAGAATGAAGAGTGTGATAAAATGTGGTGAAAGTTGTATAGATATGCAAAAAAGTTATGATTTGGCCGCATTATTTAATATATGAAATGATCAAAGGAAACCAATTATAGATACTTTCTAGGCAATTTTACATATTCCATCTATATTTTGAACCTTACTTCCTAGTATTAAATATATAGGGCCATTAAGCTTTTGTGAAAATTTGTGCTAAAATGTTGAGGTAATATAGGAATATTTTATTATGTTTTATTCATTTTATATTCCATTCACACTCCTGCTCCTCTCCTTGTTGACTAACATTTACAAACTTCCTACTTGCATTTGCCTCTTAGTCCCTAGAGAAAGGTAACATCACCCTTTGCTTACCACTCCATGTAGCATGATTAAATATTTTCTCTAAAAGTGAAGACCATCGAGGCAGTCCAGTTTGGGGAAAGGGCTGTTAAAGCAGGGACCAAAAAGTGAGACAAATCTGCTCCTTAGGAGGTGCATATGAAGGACAAGAATCACTCTTGTTAAAATTACGTAAGTGATCTATATATAGTTCATAAGTATTATCTGCTTAGTTCTAGATTTGTTGACTCTCTAGTTCTTCTTCTGGTTTCATGACCCCTAAATCTTGTTTACTTCTATACCACACTCTTCATCTTCCCAAGATCTGCCTGATGTTTGACAGTTGGTCTCTGCACTTGTCTCTATCCTCTGCAGTAAGAAACCTCTCTAAATATCATTTGTAGTAGTCATTGTAGGCTCTCTCACATGTAACAGGTCTTAGGTTGGGTGGTCATTGATTGCCTGTTCCTTTAGTGACTGCTCCACCCTTCACATCTTGCAAGAGAAATTTGGGGGTTGAAGATTTTCTGGGTGGATTGTTGTTCCTCTCAAGCCTCTAAATCTCCTGCTTGAGTATAGGATGTGGTTACTTCAGTTTCTCTATCACTTTCTGGCCTCAGCTAGGGTAACAGCCATGGATTCCATGTATCCACCATACTTATCCCTAGGCCTCCAACTAGCCTCCAAAGATGTCTCAACACCAATTTAATTATAAAAGTCTAATAATATAGATAAACTTATATTTGATGTAAAAACAGAGATCCTACATCTTGAATGTTCATATGAACTAAGAGTAAATTTTAAAATGGGAAAAATGAGCACTGGTTAAAGGATGAAATATTAAACTAGGTGAAATTTTAATATTATTTTTGATGAAAGTGTAAGTTCAAGAATTACTATGTGGACTCAAAAACTGAATAATTTACAAACTTCGGGGCATCTAATATTCTATAAGTTTTATTGAGAGAGTCTCCTGGACAACATATAATTTGCTTATGGATTATTTCCATGTGTACAACACACCTATACTCTATAATTTAACAATAGGTTGCAAATATTTTACTAATTTATGGTTTATGTAAGCTTTCCCAAGTAAGGAAAAACGTTGAATTCTTTAAAGGACATTGTGACAAGAATAACTCACAGTGAAATTCCAGATATGGTGATATCCAGTTGGAAATGATGTCTTTGGAAAATTGTTAGTCGATGTATGTCTATATTACACATTATAAGAAAGACCTATCTGTTCAGTTCTGCATCTTTACAGAATAGGATGTTGTTAAGGATGTGATATGGACTTAAGTTTTAAAATCCTTTCCCATAATCTTGAGATTTGTTCAATTACAAAACTCTACTTGGGTAAATGCTATATACATATCAATTAACTCCAGATATGGAACTCCAAAAACTGTCCATTTTTTGCCCCAGTAATTTCTATTAGTTTTGCTTACCAGAATATTAGTAAGTCATTACTTACAGCAGAAGAAAACACTCTCAACATTATACTCCAGCATGAATAAAACCACACAAACCTGGTAATATGAAATATATTGCACAATCGTCAGTGCACTCAAAATTTTAGAGACAGCATGTCCTTTTGAAATGACTCCTGTATAAACATCTTCCCAGAAGCTTTGTGTGGTTCTCCTTCTTCCAGGAAACTGGTATTGTCTCAGAGTCTTCTTTGCATCTCTTCTTCACTGAAGAGCTTCTTTTGAGTAACTTTATGAATTTTTATGAGTTGACACTGGCAAAAACACTGAAGAATGGATTCAAACATATATACTTACAAGACATATTCATTTGCATATCACGTCTTCTGGGAAGGGCCACAGAAATAGCTTCTCCAGCCAAAGGACTTTGCTCTTCTTTACAGGACCAGTCTTGATCACTCTCTTGTTGAGTGAGCGTCAAATGCAACTACAAGACAATTGGTCTTATCCATGGTAACTGAGCCAAGATTGCACAGGCAAACATAACATGCCTGTTATGAAGGTAGTTTATTATGCATTGTTGTTGGCCAAGCAAGAGTGTTGGTGACAATTCACCATAACCTTTGTGTTTCTACCTCACTGACAATGTAAAATCTATCCAACATGCTAGGAATTTTCAGTTTAGCCCTAGGTTAAATTCTTCATGTCCTATTCTACAGCCAAACTATGTAATTGAAGTATCCTTAGCCACAGGATTTTTCTATCTGGTCTTGGCATAAGAGTAAACACACTACTACTGACTTATATAATGTATTATTTAGAGACTTCCCAGGTCAAAATAAACATGGGAATGTGTCCTAAGACAACTGCAGACATTTTTTATTCAGTTACCTTATGGACTCTGGAACTATCATTTTTCAACTACATAGCACAACTTTTGGATTTTAAAAAGTTTATTATTATTTTATTTTTATTATTTTTAATTAACAAAGCAATAGTTTTAAAAGAAATATGGAAGTATTATTGTATTTGTTTGTCTTTCTAGTGGCTTTCTAAATGAGCAAATCATTCCATTAATATCATTTAATCGATATAATAAAGCCTTTTTCCAGAGGATAGGCAAAACCAAATCAATATCATATAATAAATAGTAGGATAGCAAAAGGACTGTGATGTAACATTCTGAAAGTCTTTTTTTCTTCATCAAGCATTAGGTGATCCCAGATATTACAACTAAGAAGACATTAAAGCTGAACAGCATAGGATCTTTCTATTCCAGTGGTTCCACCAAAGATTGAATTGTGTTACAGCGCTTTGATAAACAGTGCTAATTTGAATAGAGCTCTGTAATCCTCAGTCTCTGTGATTCTCTGTTATCTTATAATGCTAGGACAGAGGAAGAGAGAAAGAGAAAGAGAAATAGAGGGAGACAGAGAGAGAGAGACAGAGAGAAGAGAGAGATAGAGAAAGAGAGAGACAGAGAGAAGCAGAGAGAGAGAATGACGGAGAGACCCTGAAAAACTGGAAGCTCCTAAAACTATCATTGAAGTAGCTTGATAGCAATCAATTTACAGCCTTCCTATATTCTGGCAATTATCACCTTCCACCCACTCTCCAATAATGGCCATCCATTTCAATGTGTATCCTGTCAAGACAGTGCTAGATAACAGAGCTGATCCCACTGATTTAATGTATAAAAAAGGCTTTAAGGTTTCCACAATGGAAGTTTTGGACTGGGACCACAACAATAGATCTTTGGTTTCAATAATCTACCTGAACTTTTTCCCAGTACCCTAGGAAGATCTTGAGGGCAATTACCCCTATAGTAGGAGATGTGCCTAATAACCTATAGGGCAGAGACATGTTCGAGGATATAGGTTCTATAAAAACAACAGAAGACTGTGACATTTGTGATGATATTATGATGTACTATAAAATTGGGGTATCAGGCCAACCTGCCCAAACGTCTCATCCTATTGACACTGGATTCACATCCAATTCTAGAGGCTTCTACCCACCATCAGTCCAGGGGGCTACAAATAGCCATTCTGATATCTTCCTCTTGGCAGCTGGAATATAACACCTGGTTCAAACAGTGGCCCATACTGGAATGAATGTTATTGGCCCTGAAAAAGCTGGCCAAGGAATAACTTAACATGTGCCATTTACAACCTTGACCAGCCAACCTAATATTCCCATCTTTGTTGTTTGCTAGAAATTGGGCCACTGCCGGTTTTAGTTGATGGTAACTAGATTTCCTGGGACATTTGGCATCTACTTGCCCCAGGAGAGTGGACTTTGTGCCTTGCCCATACTTTCTTTTGTAGCTAAATATTTGCAACAAAGGTTAACTATTATCAGCAAAACTCGAGATGGTACAGAATATGTCTCTTCTTGCCTGTGGCCCTATGTTTAAATCTCCTTGCCTGAACCCATGCCAGGTATGTAATTCCACCTCAGAGCCTGAAGTTTGCCCATTTCAACAAAGGTTCAAGGCCCACCAAGCACCTCAATTAGTCCATTTTCCTCAGCAAACAAACTCCCTCTGGTTCATATCTGAGCCACTATTGCATAAGAAAGGAAGGATGCCTGTTATAGGTACTTTAGTTTAACATGTACTCTCAAAAGTCAACAGTAATTTTGGTGACTTTATACCAGGAGTGTTCAGGTCCCTTCCTTGACAATGTAAATGTAAGCCAGCAAAATAGAAGTTTTCAGTCTAAAGCCAGGTTAATTGCTTCAAGTCCTTCAGTCAAAGTCTGCAAGTGCATTACTTTTATCCATGGGATTTTACCATCTAGTCATCGCAGAAAAGCAAGACAAGCTTTTTAAATTTGTGTTGTTTCTGGTAGTTCCCTGGAAAACAATTCACAGGAAGTTAATCTACTCAAATCTACTGTATAGAAAAAAACAGTTTTTAATATCTATGATTATAATCTCCCAATTTTTTGGTAAGGCAGAAAGCAATGGTAGCCCTCACTGAACTGGCCCAAACAGGCGCATTTGTGCATTAATTGCTCTGAGGTCATGTAATAAGCGCCGTCTGCCAGATTTTTTCTTAATTACAAAAATAGGTGTATTCCAGGGTGAGGTAGAGGGCTCTAAATGACCTAAGCGATACCTCTGCACATAAGGCAGAGGGGCACTAGGACCCTGAAGCCGACAGTCCCGAGGCCTAACAGCAAGCTGGCTTTCACCAGCAGATTTTTGCCTTTTTCTAGACTGATTAGCTTGCATTTTATCTTGCTGGTACCTTTCTCCCTCATAACGAGCTTCTTCCTCCTCCAAGTCCATTTCCTCAGAGAGACAAGTCCCTCATCTGATTCTGAGCTACTAAGAGCTAGCTGCTTAAACTCATCTAGTGGTGGGTATAGGTTCCTTCTCCTAGGGACCTCTGCTGATTGATCTTTCTTCTTCTCTTTTTCCTTCTCCTTCCTTCCAAACTCACCCCGGGTATTCTTCCCTGACACTATCTTTTCCTCGGGCTCAAGGTCCGTGGAAAAGCCTGTATGCTTAATTGATGCACCATGTGTCCATTTTGCTCCTAATCTCTCTCCCCGCTCTACCTCTGATAGACTGTCTTGAATTTCATCCAGAATTCTCTGCCCTGCCTTAACCACTTGTTGACATTCCTCGTCCTTTAAGCACAATCTTATCAGCTTCCACAACGGCATGGTTCCTGCTTTAAGTTTGCCGTTCTCCAGTTCCCTAACTAAATCTCCCTTCAGTTTCTCCCAAGAGGGGATAGTTAAGGACCCTGAGCACGCAAACCATGGTGCTATGCAATCTACCTCTTTTACAAAGCCTTCTAGTGTCTTGGTGGCGACTTTCAAGCCACGCTGCTTAAGGACCGACCGTAAGGCGGTCACCACAGAGTGGGAGGCCCCCATACTGGTCGCTGTCCAGGCCTGACTGTGACTGAGAACCAGTCAGCAGTTCCAGTGGTGGAAGCAAAACGAAACCGAAAGGGAAGGAATAATCGCCAGGAAAACAATCAAAATGGCATCTAACTCTGGAGAAATTTCTAGACTGTACGTACCTTGTAGAGCTGTAAAGTGTCCCGTAGTTCTGAACCCACCCCGTGAAATGGTGGGTCTCCTATCAGGGCCTGGTGATGATAAATTCCTGGGTTTCTCGGCGCCACTTCTTGCCCGAGCTAGTATCTTGCCGGCAAGAATTCACTTGGACAACTGGATCCTTCTACGGCAAAGCTTTTATTGCTGCAACATAAGGAAGACCCCGAGCCCGGAAAATGGCGCTGCTTATATAGCCCGCAGCGTGACGTTTCAGCACCTAATGTGGCGTGACAGCACCTGATTAGTTGCTCGCCCATCACCCCATTACTACGCCCCAAGATGGGCAGTGACTGGGCGTGAATTCACTCTTGCACTTGCACATAAGGCTTGTTTACTAGTTAGGCACAGTGGAAGCCAGTGCCATCTTATAATGGCGATTGCTCACAGCACAGCTCTCCACAAGAATATACCTTATTATTAGCAACTCATGGTACCATTTCATCAGAGAAGAAATAAAAGAAGAAATTAAAGTCTTTATAGAATGAAAGTGAAGTCACAGCATTCCCAAACATATGGGACACAATGAAAGCAGTGATAAGAGGAAAATTCAAAGTACTAAGTGCCTTCATGTAAAAATTGGAGTGATCCTAATATAGCCACTTCACAGTTCTTCTGAAAGCTCAAGAACAATAAGATGCAAACATACTGAAGAGGACTAGAGGGCATTAAATCAATTTAATGGCTGAAGTCAGCCATTTAGAACTAAAGAACAATACAAAAATCATCAACAAAACTAAGGGTTGGTTCTTTGAGAAAAGAAACCCTTAGACACTCTAAATGAAGGGCATAGAGACAGTTTCAATTAAACATAATATGAAATCAAAAGGGAGACATAACAACAGAGACCAAGAGAATTAAAAATTCATCATACATTTCTACAAATGACTATACTCAACATAACTGGAAAATGTAGATGAAATTGATGATTTTCTAAAAAGACATCATGTAGCAGCATTCTTATATCAGTATCAGGCAAAATACTAAATCACTCTCATAACCACTAAGGAACTATGAGAAGTAAATAAAAATTGCCTAAGCAAATACTGGATAGGGCCAGATGATTTTAGTGCAAATTCTATAATACTATCAATGGAGACCTAATACCAGTACCCCTAAAAGTATTCCATGAAAAGCAAAAAGAAAGTACACTAATTCATTCTATGATGCCACAGTTACCCTGATACGTAAACCACAGAAATATCCAAGAAAGAAAGAGGAGTTCATACTGTTCTTTTTATGAATTTCTATGCAAAAATGTTCAATAAAATTCTCACAAATCAAAAATAAAGTGTAAAAGAGAAAGCATCTTCAGTAAATGATGCTGGACTTCTTGGTGGTCTGTATTTTAGAAGCATGAGAAAAGATCCTTCTTTATCAGCTTGCACACAGCTCAAACCTAAGTGAATCTAGGACCTCAGCAAGAAAACCCTGATAATTGATCTAATAAAAGAGAAAGTGGAAAGAGCCTCAAACTAATTGACATAAGGGGCAATTTAAATTTTCTAAGTAGACTGGCAGTAGCTTAAGCCAAAATATCAACAATTGATAAATGGAACCTCATGAGACTGGATAGATTTTGAAAGGCAAAAGACAATAGAACTTTAGTATCCTAGAGATTAGTAAAAAAAAAAAAAAATTCTCCAATAGCCCTACATCTGATAGAGGGCTAATATACAAAATATATAAAGATCTCAAGAAGTTAACCTCTAAAAAACAATAGTCAGGCCAGCCCTGCCATCTTCCACCTGACCTAAAGTACTACAGAGCAATTGTGATAAAAAAAAATTCATGTTCCGGCAACAGTAACACACAGGTAGATCAACAGAATAGAATTGAAGACCCAGAAATGAACCCACACACCTATGGTAACTTGATCTTTGACAAAGGAGCTTAAACCATCCAGCATTTAGAAGAAGGCAAATTAAACCATTCTTATCTTCTTATACAAAGCTCAAATCTAAGTGGATCAATGAAATCCACATAAAACCAGAGACTCTGGAACTTATAGAGGAGAAAATGGGGAAATTCCTTGAAGATATGGGCACAAGGGAAAAATTTCTGAACAGAACAGCAAGGCTTCTGCTGTAAGAGCAAGAATCACCAAATTGATCCTCTTAAAATTGCAAAGCTTCTGTAAGGCAAAAGAGAGTGTCAATAAGACAAAAAGGCCACCAACAGATTGGGAAAGGATCTTTACCAATACTAAATCAGATAGGGGACTTATATCCAATATATACAAAAAGCTCAAGAATATGGACTCCAGAAAATCAAATAACCCTATTAAAAATGGGGTACAGAGCTAAACAAAGAATTCTCAACTGCATAATATTGAAGGGCTGAGAAGCACCTGAAAATATGTTCAATATCCTTAATCACCAGGGAAATGCAAATCAAAACAACCCTGAGATTCCACCTCACAAAAGTCAGAATGGCTAAGGTCAAAAAATAAGGTGACAGCAAATGCTGGCAAGGATATGGAGAAAGAGGAACACTCCTCCATTATTGGTGGGATTTCAAGCTTGTACAACGACTCTGGAAATCAGTCTGGTGATTCCTCAGAAAATTAGACATAGTTCTACGGGAAGATTCAGCATTACCTCTCCTAGGCATATATCCAGAAAATGCTGCAACTTATAATAAGGACACATGCTCCACTATGTTCATAGCAGCCTTATTTATAATAGCCAGAAGCTGGAAAGAACCCAGATTTCCCTCAAGAGAGGGATATATACAGAAAATTTGGTACATTTACATAATGGAGTACTACTCAGCAATTAAAAACAATGAATTTATGAAATTCTTAGGCAAATGGATGCATATGGAGGATATCATCCTGAGTGAGTGTCTTAGTTAGGGTTTTACTGCTGTGAACAGACACCATGACCAAGGTAAGTCTTATAAAAAGCAACATTTAATTGGGGCTGGCTTACAAATTCAGAGGTTCAGTCCATTATCATCAAGGTGAGAGCATGGCAGTATCCAGGCAGGCATGGCACAGGAGGAGCTGAGAGTTCTATGTCTTCATCCAAAGGCTGCTAGTGGAAGACTGACTTCCAGGCAACTAGGATGAGGATCTTATACCCACACCCACAGTGACACACCCATTCCAACCAGGTCACACCTATTCTAACAAGGCCACAGCTTCAGATGGTGCCACTCCCTGGTCCAAGGATATACAAACCATCACAGTGAGATAACCCCAACACAAAAGGACACACATGAAATACACTCACTGATAAGTGGAAAGTAGCCCAGAAACTTAGAATACACAAGATACAATTTGTAAAACACATGAAACTCAAGCAGAAGAAGACGAAAATGTGGATACTTTGTTTCTTCTTAGAAAGGGAACTCAGTACCCATGGAAGGAGTTACAGAGACCAAGTTCAGAGCTGACACAGTAGAAAGGACCATCCAAAGATTGTCTTACCTGGGGATCCATCCCAAATACAACCACCACACCCAGACAATATTGCCTATGCCAGCAAGGTTTTGCTGACAGGACCCTGATATAGTTGTCTCATGTGAGGCTATGCCAGTGCCTGGCAAATACAGAAATGGATGTTCAGAGTCATGTATTGTATGGAACACAGGTCCCCTAAAGAAGGATCTAGAGTACGTAACAAAGGAACTAAAAGGGTCAGCAACCCTATAGGAGGATCAACAATATGGACTTAACAATACCCCACAGAACTGTGTCTCTAGTTGCATATGTAGCAGAGGATGGCCTAGTCGGCCATCAATGACAGGAGAGGCTCTTGGTTTTATGAAGTTCATATGCCCCAATATAGGGGGATGCCAGGGCAGGAAGTAGGAGTGGTTGGGTTGGGGAGCAGGGTGTGGAGAGAGTATAGGGAACTCTGGGGATAACATTTGAAATCTAAATGAAGAAAATATCTAATAAAAAAGGTGAAAAAACTGTTATGTATTTTGCATTTACTCAAGTAGTGTTCTTTAATACAAAAAAATTCAAGACAATATGTAAACATTTTGAAAATTTAAGCCCCTATCAAAATCTTAACATTTTCCTTTCTATTTTGTGAAGTAGCAGAAATATACAGAGAGGTCTTTCTTATAATCTGCAATATAGAAATACATTTCCTACCAAATTTTTCTAAAGTATTATTACCAAGACTGAAATTTCACTAATAGATTTTTTGTTATAATGTCTTTATGGAAACCAATGATTTACTTTAAATGCACATGCATTTAAAATTATGAATATAAAAGAGATTTTCAATAACTTAATAAAAGGTAGATTATTCAGATCTACACTCATGGAACAATTAATAGCCACTATGATTTTGGTTCATGAGAATGACACAATAATCATATTTGAGGACTAGACAGATGTAAATTGTATTGCTTTTCCAGTTACACTGTAGTACTTAATCTTACACTTTGTTTATAAATATAACTAAAATACTAATTATTTAAAATTTTTATTTTATTCAGGTTGCCTTTGCACCTTTTTAAACTTTAATCTCAGCTTTTATGCACATTCAAACAACAGGATCTTTACTTTCTCTTCACATAAAATACATCTAAAGTATCTAAAGGACTCCATCTAAGAATTCCTATAAAAGATGAAAGATTTAGGGCAAAATTCATGAAAATTAATATTGGGAATTCAGCTTCAAATTATAGATCACATGTGAAAAATAGCCTAGTGAATAATTCAACTTATTTCAATCATTACATAAACTAATAAATTTTAAGTAATTATGAAATTTCACAATAATTTCATTGTAACATAATAATATTCATTCCTCCATCCCCTACATTGCTTCTACCACTTTTCAATATGAACTTCTCCCAAATTTTGACTTTGATTTTTGATAATTCACTATGTATAGTTAGTGATGCTAGACTACAAATATTTAGGGCCATTTACTAGACAGTGTATATTCTAACATAAACCATGTCTACAAAAAATAATGAGTTTACCTTCAAAATGCCCTCCCTACTTATAGTTTAAAGTATGTTTTCAATTTTGGATATTTTGGAAATTTTGTTTAGTAATGAGAATTTCAAGAACAGCGTCCAATTCTAAAGGTAGAATGTCACAACTCTTCTAAGTGATTGGCCCTTAGTTTGTCTGCCTCCTATGCCAAGATATTTTCCAAGCCTTGATCATGAAGCTGTTTTACTTAAGGTGGAACACCCAATCTGTTATTCTTTGTAGTTTTAACCATTGTGTATTTCTTAAGTAATTGCTATGTGTTATATAAATAACTACCTATGGCTAAGTTTAAGAGAAGTCTATATACTAAAATATAAACAACAATACAAAGATATGCAATTTATAGAATGGCCACTTAGCAAAATAACAACAGATTTTAATGGATTTGTATAAATCCTCATTCATGAGGCTTTCAGCAGAATTACAATATAAATTATGGAGTATCTTCATTATGATCAGTATTCAAATTGAAACAGAAAGCAGTGATATCATCATAATTTTTTATCATCCCAAATCCTAGAATATCATGTTACACAGAAAAATTTGAATTGTTTTTCATAAAATTCTTTGCAAAACTAGAAAAATATAAGAGGATTCCTTCTTAATTTCTACATGTATGTATTACCAAAATGAGAATATTTTTTTTCTAGAAAGCAACACTTACACAAAATTAATACAAGAAAATTGATAATACATGAAATGACCAATTTTCAGATACCTGACAGTTTTATAATAAAAACAAACTGGAATTAGAGGTATAAAAGTGTCTGATTGCGCAGTTTGATTGAACAAACTGAGCTCCAACTCATGGGTTTGAATTTTATTATACTGCATATGTTCTACATTGTTTACCTGATAGAAACTACATATTTCAACATAATGCTTGATGAGGAGAAGCAGCTTTGTAAAAATGTAGATAATTTTGGTATAGTATATAAGTGGTTAAATTTAACTAATATTTTCAGCTTTTGCATGTGGTTTCCTGAATTTTTGAAAAGAATTTATGTTTGGTCTTAATATAATAATATAGCATTTGGGGGCAAAAAATGCAAAGAAGAAGCCCTGCACTTGATGCCAAGATACACAATACTTCTACAGCAACCATAGCCTTTGGTGCTGTGGTAGACAGGGATGAAAGTGATCCAGACACTGAAGAACACCAGCATGCTGAATGTCACGAGCTTGGCTTCATTGAATGTATCAGGCAGATTCGTGGCCAAAAAAGCTACAGTGAAACTTGCTAGAGCAACAGAGCCCATGTATCCAAGGGCACAGTAGAAGACAATCACTGAACCTTTGTTGCAAACAATGATGATGTGGCCAAGTACCATGTGTACATCAGCATCAACAAATGGAGGAGAAGTTCCCAGACATATTCCACAAGGAATCAGCTGAACCATGGTGCATATGAGAATGATGTATTTGGGTGCCCCTGACACAAGCAGCCACCTCATTCTTCTTCTTGGGATAGTTATCTTGAATGCCAGTAGGACAGTAATTTTCTTAGCCAAGATAGTAGAGGTAGCCACAGTGAAAGCAATGGCAAATGTGGTCTGCTGCAGGATCCAGATAACCTTACTGGGATGACCAATGTAAAGCAAGGAACAAATAAAACAAAATATGTGGGAGATGAGTAGTACATAGCTAAGAGTTTGGTTATTGGCTTTGACTATGGGAGTTTCTCAGTGTTTCAGGAAGATGCAGAGTACACCAGATATAAAGACAGAGAAGCATAGAGCAAAGCCAGCCAGAGCCTTTCCCAAAGTTTCTCTATAATCTAAAATAGCCACAACTTTTTGGAGGCAAAGAGTATGGTCTTCATTTGCATATTGATCTTCTGGACATTTCACACACTGATCCATGTATAATTTAGGAAGGGAAGTGTTATCAGGAATATTTATTATCATTTACAACATATACTAAATCAATGCATTGGAAAAAGTCATACCTAAATTAGACTTGCATCTTGTGGTATATATAAATTTAAATCTGGAAGCTGCATAGCATTTGATATAAATTGTAATGCTTGTCATCTTTATGCGAGATTTGCTTATAGTTATCTTATATATTCAAAATATTTGTAGAATATTTCAAAACTCCATACCATCACATAATTTTCATGTTTCCACAATCGCATATCTTAGATTGATCATTCATGGAAACACACTTTTGTAAATAAATTATGCTCTATATTATCCAAAAATAACTAATAATGGGCTGTGTCCATACATCTTACTGTTTAAAGATCAGTAACTATTTTGTTCTACATGTGATCTCAAGTTGATTTTTGGACAAATAAATTATTTTCACTCCTTAACTTTGAAAACTAAAACATTTTAATCCCTAACTATGCTGTCAATAATTTACCTTACACAAATAAGTATAGCCCTTAAGGTATGAAAGGGAAAGACACCACTAGAAATAATCATAGTAAAATTAAGAGTTTTGGAGCCTTGTCTAATGAATAAGTCTAAAAAATTGATTTCCCATTTAAAACAAAAGAAGGAGTTTTCAGATTGTAATAGTTAGTAGATAAAAATTTGTTGTGAGTTTATATATTGTATTTTCTAATATGATCACTAGTAAAACCCATAAAATCTCAAGAACAGAATCTTAAACGTAAGGTAGGTGAGAACAAAAACAATAAGCATAACAAGGTAGAGTAGGGAAAGGCTATCAGGCAATAATCTTACATAGAGAACTAAAGACAACCAGGGAATGTTGAGATACTTTGCAAGAGTAGAGGATACACACTAATTTTCCTTGAATAACAAAATAATCTTCCCCCAAAACACACAAGTAATACTATACAAACTAATTTATTGTACTTAGAAATATTTATTATACAGAAAATCTTTGTGTGCAACAGCAATTAAAAAAAATCAGTCAAAAGTTTGAAAGGCAGTAAAGAGGGTTGATTGTGTAGGAAGGATAGGGAAAAGTCACATGATATTATTGTATTATAATCTGGGCAGTATAAGTATCAAATTAAAGTACTGATAATATCAAGAAAGGAAGAGAAATTTAAAACCCAAATTTTTAACATGTCTAAAATGAAGTATTCAGCTTCATGATTCAATTCATGAATTTTGGCAAAGCACATTTTCCTACAGTTTTTATAATTTCTGGAACTTTTGACAGCCCAATGCTTCCAAGTTTCTGGTATTTATTCAGAAATATTGACATAATATTTTATTCCTCAAAAAAAATTCTGGACAGATTATATGAGACACAGGCTTACAACATTGTTCTACTTGTATCACGTTATATTTCACTCCAATGTATTCTGTTTTCTTGTAATTTTACCTGAATCAGATTTAGTGACATGAATAGTGATAGTGTTTTTCCAGTACTATCTCTGTACTGAATGATGTACATTGTTTCATTTGGCATTGTCTCATTGACTGTACTGAACAAAGCTGTGTAAATTGATGAATACACGTATTCAAATACTCCAAATTTTTATTTTTTTTAAAATAGTCATTTACTGTAATATATATGCACAAACATATTATATATAATATATATATGTGTGTATATGTGTGTGTGTGTGTGTGTGTGTGTGTGTGTGTGTGTATGTGTGTATGTGTGTGTGTGTATTATAATTATAGTACCCGGTTATTTTATATAGAACACACACACACACACACATTCAAGGCTTTATAAATTATACAAAGAAGTAAAATCCTCTGGTCAACCACAGGACGTACTTACCAAAAGAACTGGTAGTTTGTCTGTAGACTCTAGCCACCTTTTCTCTTACCTCATACATAATTCTTAGATCTCAATTAGTACTGTAATAAAATAACTAGAATAGCATTATTTCAAAACAGTTCATGCCTCCTATGGATCTATCAGACCATCACCCTGGCCTTCCATTAACCAGCAATCAACACTAACACGCCTTGTACATGAACACACTAGTAGAGCAGGCAAAAATTAGCCAATCCACCCTCTGAAAAATATAGACATAAATCATAAGCCATGGAGTAAAATCCCAAACAACCAAGACAAAACCAGGAGTCAGGTGGTAGACCTATAATCAGCAAAAATTTAAATACCTAAATGCCAAAAACAAATAAAATCCAGGGCATTGTGCCTCCTACCATGGGAGGTCTTGGTCTTCCAACACAGCTAAAGTACAACCAAAAGACCATAGACTTATGTATAAAATATGATGATTATTATGGTATTTGAAAAAATTTAAATCACTTGAAGAAATTTGGTCAACAGAAACAAAAAAAAAAAAACAAAATTTAAAAAATATATTTCCATAATCCAGACCTACAGAGGAAAATAGAAAAAAAAAACCCAACAACCCAAAACAATACCAATTCTAGTATCCAAGGAAATAGA
Organism: Mus musculus; assembly: GCF_000001635.26. Classification (NCBI taxonomy): domain Eukaryota; kingdom Metazoa; phylum Chordata; class Mammalia; order Rodentia; family Muridae; genus Mus; species Mus musculus. The sequence continues at coordinate 85,067,529 of NC_000073.6, read as the reverse complement.
TTTTCAATCAAAAGTTATCAAAAAAAGATGAGGATGAATGCCACATACTGATTAAAGGAAAAATCCATCAGGAGGAGCACTTTAACGTCTTGAATATCTCTGCCCCAAAAGCAAGGGCATCAACATTTGTAAAAGAAACATAAGGAAGCTCAAAGCACACATTGGACCTACCTTACACAACAATAGACGATTTTGACACTCCACTCCCACCAATGGACAGATCATGGAAACAGAAACTAAACAGAGACAACAGTGAAACTAAGAGAAGGTATAAATCTAATGGACTTAATACATATCTACAGAACATTTCACCCTGAAAGAAAGAATAAACCTTCTCAGAACCTCATGGTAACTTCTCAAAGAAAAAGACCAGCAAAAATATCTAAGAGGAGTAGACAAGAGATAATAATCAAACTCAGGGATGAAGTTATCCAAATAGAAACAAAGAGATCTACTCAAAGAATCAACAAAACCATCAGCTGGAACATTGAGAAAATCAATAAGATAGACAAACGCTTAGCAAGAATAATCAGAGGGCACAGAGACCATATTCAAATTAACACAATCAGAAATGAAAATAGAGACATAACAACAGAAACTGAAGAAATTAAAAACGTATCAAATCTTACTACAAATGCCTGTACTCAATAAAATTAGAAAATCTAAACAATGGATGATGTTTTAGATACCAGATGCCAAATTTAAATCAGTATCAGAGAAACCATTTTAAAAAATTTAAAACAACCCCCAAGGAAATTGAATCAGTCAGTCAAAGTCTACAAAGAATAAAATCCCAATTGGTCTTCGTGTATAATTCATTCAGACCTTCAAAAAAGACCTAATATCATTAATTCTCACACTCTTTCATAAAAAAGATACAGGAGGAACACTATATTGTAAATTATATGAATCGACAGCTAAACTGATACCTTTATCACACAAAGACCCAAAAAAGAATGAGAACTTAAAACCATTTTTCTTCATGAACATTGATGTAAAAATCCTCTATAAAAACCATGCAAACTGAATACGAGAACATATCAAAATGATCATTCACTCTCATCAAGAAGACATCATCCCAGTGATGAGGGGTTGTTTCAATATATGGACAGCCATCAACATAATACACTATATAAAAAACTTAAAAAATAAAAACCCACAATGTGATCATCTCATTAGATTTTGAAAAAGCCTTTGACAAAATACAAGAGCCTTTCTTGCTAAAAGTATTGGAGAAACCTGGAAATCAAGTGCCACACCTAAATATAATAAATGCTATATAGAGCAAGCCAATGGCCAACATTACACTAAATGTAGAGAAACTTGAAGCAATCCCACTAAAATCAGGGACAAGTCAAGTTTCTCTACTCTCCCCCATCTATTCAATATAGTACTTGAAATTCTAGCAATAGATATTAGGCAACAAAATGAGATAAAAATATTACAAATTTGAAAGGAAGGAGTTGAGATATCAGTACTTGCAGAAGATTTGATAGTGCACACAAATGATGCCAAAATAAATCCATGAGAGAAGTCCTATACCTGATAAACAATTTCAGGAAAAGTGGTTGGATACAAAACTAACTCAAACAATATATAGCCTTCCTCTTCTAAAAGAATAAATGTGCTGAGAAAGAAATTAGGTAAACCACGTAATTAACAATAGCGACAAATAATATAAAATGACTTTTATGTGACTCTAACCAAGCAAGCAAAAAGTCTGTACATACAGAACTTCAAGTCTCTGAAGAAAGAAATTGAAGACCTCAAGATGGAAAGATCTCTCATACTCATGGATAGTCCAAATTAACATAGTAAAAATGATCATCTTACCAAAGCAGTCTACATATTCATTGCAATCCCAATCAAAATCACAACTCAATTCTCCACAGAGATAAAAAGAGCAATTCTCAAATTCATTTCGAACAACAAAAACCCAGAATAGGAAAAACTATTCTCAACAATAAGAGAACTTCTCGGGGAATCACTATCCCTAAACTTAAGCTCTACTACAGAGCAACACTGATAAAAACTGCACATTATTGGTACAGAGACAGGCAGGTACATAGTTGGAATACAATTGAAGACCCAGTTATAAACTGAAATACCAAAAAAGCTAACACAATCCAGTGGAAATAGACAGCACTTTTAAGAAATAGTGCTGGTTCACCTGGTGGTCAGCATGTTGAAGAATGCAATTGACCAAATCTTATCTCCTTGTACAAAGCTCAAGTCCAAGTGGATCAAGAATCTCCACATAACCAGATACAGTGAATCTAACAGAAGAAAAAATGGGAAAGAACCTCACGTACATTGGCAAGGAGAAAATTTCCTGAACAGAGCACCCAGGCTTATGCTCTAAGATCAAGATTTAACAAATAGGACCTCATAAATTTGAAAAGCTTCTGTAAGGCAAAGGACATTGTCAATAGACGAAAATTGTAACCCATTGATTAGGAAAAGAACTTTACCCACCCTACATCTAAAATAGGCTAACATTCAAAATATGCAAAGAAATCAAGATGTTGGACTCCAGAAAACAAAATAACCCTATTAAAATGGGGTACAGAACTAAATAGCAAATTCTCAACAGACAATTCTCGAATGGATTAGAAGCACTTAAAGAAGAGCTTGCTGTCAGGCACCTGATATAGTCTCCTGAGAGGCTCTGCCAGAACCTGGCAAATACAGAGTTGGATGCTTGCAGCCCACCATTGGACTGAGGAGGTGGTCCCCAGTGAGGGTGTTAGAGAAATGACTGATCTTTCTAAAGGTGTTTGCAACCCATACAAAGAACAATATTAACCAACCAGATAACCCAGAGGTCCCAAGAACTAAATCATCAACTGAAGAGTACACATGGCTGGACAAATGGCTCCAGCCACATATGTAGCAGAGGATGGCCTTGTTGGACATTGAAAAGAGGAGATGCCCTTTGTACTGAGAAGGCTTGAAGCTATTCCAGGAAGAGAGTGCAGGAGTGGGAGGATGGGGGGGGGGGGGCATGTGCGTAGAAGCAGGCGGAAAGATCATGGGTTTTGTAGGAGATACTGGGAAATGTAAATAAATAAAATTTTGTATAAAATTTAAAAATGTTCAATATCCTTAGTCATCAGGAAAATGCAAATCAAAGAACCCTGAAATTCTACCTCATGACCATCACAATGGCTAAGATCAAAAAAATCAGGTGACAGCAGATGCTTACAAGGTTGTGGAGAAAGAGAAACTCTTCCATTGCTGCTGGGATTGTGAGATGGTACAACCACTGGAAGTAAGTCATTCGGAAAATTGGAAATAATTTTACCTGTGGTCATAGTTATACAGCTCCTGGGCATATATACAAATGATGCTCCAAAATAAATCAAGGACACATGCTCCGCAAATTTATAGCAGCCTTATTTATAATAGACAGAAGCTGGAAACAACCTAGAGGTACTCTCAACAGAGGAATGGGTACAGTAAATGTGGTATATTTACACAATGGAGTACTACTTAGCTATTAAAAACAAAGACTTCACCAAATTCACAGGTCAATGGATAGGATGGGAAAATATCATCTTTGTTAGATAATCCCATCAAAAATCACACACACACACACACACACACACACACACACACGACATGTAATCTATAAGTGGATATTATCTAAAAATAACCTGGGGAATTCCCACAATACACATCTTATACCATATGAAACCCAAGAAGAATGAAGACCACACCAATATGTGGAAGCTACAGTCCTACTCAAAAGGGGGAATGAAATATTCTTTGGAAGTAGAGGGACAGAAGGATAAGGAATGGAGGGAGTGAGGGGTGGGGAAAAGGGGGGGGGGGCAAGTCATATAAGTACTGAGATAAAAGAGAAGTACAGAAGTACATGAATTTTAAAGGAGAGTAACAATTGGGGAGGGTTAACTGGGTGAAGCCACTAGAAAGTTCCAAATGCCAGGGATCCAAGTGGTTCCCAGGATACAAGACGGAGGACAGTATCTGAAATACCCAACAAATTGGAGATAGAATTTATAGAGACCATTTCTAGTGGATAGGAATGGTCCCCAGTTGAGCAATGGTGCCACACACCCACCCCAAAAATTTTAATCCGGAATTCTGCTTGTTAGAACAAAGTGCAGGGACAACCAGTGGAGTGCAGATTCAAAGAAAGGCCATCCAGAGACTGCCCCACCTATGCAACTATCCCTTCTGCAGACACCAAACCCAGACACTATTGCTGATACCAAGAAGTGCTTCCTGACAGGAGCCTAATATAGCTGCCACAGAGAAGTTCTGCTAGAGTCTGACCAATACAGATGCACATGCAGACAGCTTCAACTACATACTCAAAGCAGTGGATAATTCATCCAAGTAAAAGTATAAAATGAAAAATATTGGAGTTAACTAATCTTATAAATCAAATTAATGTTACAAATATATACAGATCGTTATGCTAAACATTAAAGAATAGATTTCTTTTTCAGGAAATCACACAGTTTTCTCAAAAATCTACATACTCAGAAACAAGGCAAGTCTCAAATTGTCCAGGAAATTTTAAATAACTCACTATATCCTAGCAAATCACCAGATATTAATGATGGGTACACAGAAGGCTTACAAACTCATGGGAAATGAACAACACATAGTTTAATGAAATAATGGATCAAACAAAAAAAATTTTAAATGTAGACTTTCTAGAATTTAATGAACATTTGTACATAATAATCTTAAATACATGGGACACAATGAAAAAATTGCTCAATGAAATGATAATAGCACTAAGTACTTACTTAAGAAAATAAAGAAATCTCATATTGGCAGGTTAGCAGAACATCTAAAGGCTCAACTGCAAAAACAACAACAAAATGTTTCAATATACCTAAGGAAATTAGATGTCAATAAATTATGAAAATGAGGGGTGAAATTAATAATATATCCAAAAAAATATTGACTGCCAAGCAGTTCAGGCACACGCCTTTAATCCCAGCACTTGGGAGTCAGAGGAAGTCAGACTTCTGAGTTCAAGACCAGCCTGGTCTACATAGTGAAATCCAGGTTTCAATAAATAAATAAATAAATAAATAAATAAATAAGATGACAGAAGGATTAAGAAAATATAAATTTTTAATAAATTCAACAAATAGGCTGACCATTATCCAACCAATTAAAAGGTCATAAAAATCTTACAAAATAATAAATGAATAAATAAATAAAGAATGAAAAGAAAAAATATACACTGAAGGAATTATTAGGACACACTTTAAAATCTAGCACTTCACAAAATCTAATAAAATTGATTATTTTTCTGATATTGAATTCTTACCAAAGTGAAATCATGACCAGACAAGTATTTTACATAAAAATGCGCCCCATTGAATAGGACCACTCATTTAAACACTCCCAAACACAACAAAACCTATGTGCAAATTGGTATTAGGTAAAAATTCAACCAAAATTTCAAAGACATAACATTAGTACATCCCAAATAATTCCAAAAAATAGATACAGAAGGATCATTTTCTAGCTCATTTTCTGAATCTCTAGTTACCCTAACACACAGGGTACATAAAGTTTCAATGGAGAAAGAGAATTATAGATTAATTTCTCTAACAAATAAACATGTAACATTATTCATTAAATACTGGCAAACCAAATTCAAGAATACAGCTAATAGATTATCTACCTCATTATGATAAATACTTGTGTAATTCCTAAGGCAAGAAACATACCTAAAGATTCTAAATACAATTTACAACAATTCTATAGCCAAGATAAATACTGGCATAATTCCTAATGTAAGAAACACACCTAAAGTTTCTAAAGACAACTTATAGAAAGGTTATAGCCAACCAAGTGTGGATGTCTCATTCATTCTTAGAAAGGGGAACGAAATATTCTTGGAAGCAAATACAGAGTCAAGGTTTGGAACAGAAACCAAAGGAATGGCCATACAGAGAATACCCCACATGAGGACCCATCTCATATATAGACACAAAACCCAAAGACTATCTTGGATGCTAAGTGCATGCTGACAGGAGTCTGATATGCTTGTCTACTAAGAAGCTCTGCCAAAATCTGACAAATACAGAGGCAGAGGTTAACAGGCAACCATTGGACTTAGCATGGGCTCCCCAATGGAGGAGTTAGAGAAAGGACTAAAGGAGATGGAGGGGTTTGCAATGCCATAGGAAGAGCAATATTATCAAACAATGAGACCACCAAGAGCTCAAGTACACATAGAGGGGCCATTGGCTCTAGCCATACATGTAGCAGAGGGTGGTCTTGTTGGGCACCAGTATGAGAAAAACACCTTGGTCCTGTGAAGTCTCATTGCCCCAGTGTAGACAAATGCCAGGGCAGGAAGTCGGTAGTGGTTTCGTGGAAAGGGAAAAATCCCTATAGAAGCAGGTTTGGGAAATGGAATAGAAGCATTCTGGAGGGAAAAAATATAAAAATGAAAAATATCCAATGAAAATAAAAACTTATTATAACTAAATTAAATATAAATCTATATTTTAATAATAGTAGTAGTAGTAGTAATAATAAAAGCCATTATTCATATTGGTAACAATTTGGGTTAAGGGGAATATACCTTCAGTGCTGATGTGAGTGTAAATCAATATGGAAATTACTACGAAAACTGGGATTAGATTTACCATCAAAATCAGCTTTAACACTCTTGCATATGCACCCAAATATGTTCTACCTAACCGCAACACCACTTGCTTTATTAAGATCTATTTAGTTTTCTTTAAAAGAACTAGAAAATGACTGAGCAGGGGCACAAGTCCCTTCCGGTCCACTCCAGCACAAGGGTGCCTTGCCTGCGGAGTCTCCAGACACCCGCAAGGAACCACACAGGATTCCCCACTGGATCCTAAGACCTCTGGTGAGTGGAACACAGCATCTGCTCCAATCCAATCACTCGGGACTTGAGACTGCAATAACTAGGGAAGCAGATAGCCCAGCCTGAGCAGGGGCACAAGTCCCTTCCGGCCCACTCCAGCACCAGAGTGCCTTGCCCGAGAAGTCTCCAGACACCCGCAAGGAACCACATAGGATTCCACAAGGGATCCTAAGACCTCTGGTGAGTGGAACACAGTGTCTGCTCCAATCCAATTGCGCGTGACCTGAGATTGCATTAATTAAGGAAGCAGATAACCTGGCCTTATCAGGGGCACAAGGCCATTCCGGTTCACTCCAGCAGCGGACTTCCTTGTGCGCGGAGTATCTGGACACCCCCAAGGTCCTCACAGGACCCTCCACAGGATCTTAAGACCTCTGGTGAGTGGAACACAACTTCTGCCAGTAGGCAGGTTCAAACACCAGATATCTGGGCACCTTCCCTGCAAGAGGAGAGCTTGCCTGCAGAGAGCACTCTGACCACTGAAACTAAGGATAGATCTAGTCTCCCAGGTCTGCTGATAGAGGCTAATATAATCACCTGAGGAACAAGCTCTAACCAGAGACAACTATAACAACTAGCTCCAGAGAATACCAGATGGTGAAAGGCAAACGTAAGAATCCTACTAACAGAAACCAAGACCACTCACCATCATCAGAATGCAGCACTCCCACCCCACCTAGTCCTGGGCACCCCAACACAACCGAAAAGCTAGACCCGGATTTAAAAGCATATCTCATGATGATGGTAGAGGACATCAAGAAGGACTTTAATAACTCACTTAAAGAAATACAGGAGAACACTGCTAAAGAATTACAAGTCCTTAAAGAAAAACAGGAAAACACAACCAAACAGGTAGAAGTCCTTAAATAAAAACAAGAAAACACAACCAAACAGGTGATGGAAATGAACAAAACCATACTAGACCTAAAAAGGGAAGTAGACACAATGAAGAAAACAAAAAGTGAGGAAACGCTGGAGATAGAAACCTTAGGAAAGAAATCTGGAAACATAGATGCAAGCATCAGCAACAGAATAAAAGAGATAGAAGAGAGAATCTCAGGTACAGAAAATTCCATAGAGAACATCGACACAACAATAAAAGAAAATACAAAACGCAAAAGGATCCTAACTCAAAACATCCAGGAAATCCAGGACACAATGAGAAGACCAATTCTGAATATCTCAATTAACTCTCAATTCTGAATATCTATGCTCCAAATGCAAGGGCACACACATGCATTAAAGACACTTTAATAAAGCTCAAAGCACACATTGTACCTCACACAATAATAGTGGGAGACTTCAACACACCACTTTCATCAATGGACAGATCGTGGAAACAGAAACTAAACAGGGACACAGTGAAACTAACAGAAGTTATGAAACAAATGGATCAAGCAGATATCTACAGAACATTTTATCCTTTAAAAAAAGGATATACCTTCTTCTCAGCACCTCACGGGACCTTCTCCAAAATTGACCATATAATTGGTCACAAAACAGGCCTCAACAGATACAAAGATATTGAAATTGTCCCATGCATCCTATCAGATCACCATGGACTAAGGCTGATCTTCAATAACAACATAAATAATGGAAAGCCAACATTCACGTGGAAACTGAACAACACTCTTCTCAATGATACCTTGGTCAAGGAAGGAATAAAGAAAGAAATTAAAGACTTTTTAGACTTTAATGAAAATGAAGCCACAGCATACTCAAACCTATGGGACACAAAGAAAGCATTTCTAAGAGGGAAAATCATAGCTCTGAGTGCCTCTAAAAAGAAACTAGAGAGAGCACACACTAGCAGCTTGACAACACATCTAAATGCTCTTGGGAAAAAAAGGAAGAAAATTCACCCAAGAGGAGTAGACGGCAGGAAATAATCAAACTCAAGGGCGAAATCAACCAAGTGGAAACAAGAAGAACTATTCAAAGAATTAACCAAACGAGGAGTTGGTTCTTTGAGAAAATCAACAAGATAGATAAACCCTTAGCTAGACTCACTAGAGGGCACAGGGACAGCATCCTAATTAACAAAATCAGAAATGAAAAGGGAGACATAACAACAGATCCTGAAGAAATCCAAAACACCATCAGATCCTTCTACAAAAGACTATACTCAACAAAACTGGAAAACCTGGATGAAATGGAAAAATTTCTAGACAGATACCAGGTACCAAAGTTAAATCAGGATCAAGTTAACATCTAAACAGTCCCATATCCCCTAAAGAAATAGAAGCGATCATTAATAGTCTCCCAGCCAAAAAAAAAGCCCAGGACCAGATGGGTTTAGTGCAGAGTTATATCAGACCTTCAAAGAAGATCTAATTCCAGTTCTGCACAAACTGTTCCACAAAATAGAAGTAGAAGGTACTCTACCCAACTCATTCTATGAAGCCACAATTACTCTGATACCTAAACCACAGAAAGATCCAACAAAGATAGAGAACTTCAGACCAATTTCTCTTATGAATATCGATGCAAACATACTCAATAAAATTCTCGCTAACCGAATCCAAGAACACATTAAAGCAATCATCCATCCTGACCAAGTAGGTTTTATTCCAGGCATGCAGGGATGGTTTAATATACGGAAATCCATCAACATAATCCATTATATAAACAAACTCAAAGATAAAACCCACATGATCATCTCATTAGATGCAGAAAAAGCATTTGACAAGATTCAACACCCATTCATGATAAAAGTCTTGGAAAGATCAGGAATTCAAGGCCCATACCTAAACATGATAAAAGCAATCTACAGCAAACCAGTAGCCAACATCAAAGTAAATGGTGAGAAGCTTGAAGCAATCCACTAAAATCAGGGACTACCCAAGGCTGCCCACTTTCTCCCTACCTATTCAACATAGTACTTGAAGTATTAGCCAGAGCAATTCGACAACAAAAGGAGATCAAGGGGATACAAATTGGAAAAGATGAAGTCAAAATATCACTTTTTGCAAATGATATGATAGTATATATAAGTGACCCTAAAAAATCTACCAGAGAACTCCTAAACCTGATAAAGAGCTTCGGTGAAGTAGCTGGATATAAAATTAACTCAAACAAGTCAATGGCCTTTCTCTACACAAAGAATAAACAGACTGAGAAAGAAATTAGGGAAACAACACCCTTCTCAATAGTCACAAATAATAAAAAATATCTTGGTGTGACTCTAAGGAAGCAAAAGATCTGTATGATAAGAACTTCAAGTCTCTGAAGAAAGAAATTAAAGAAGATCTCAGAAGATGGAAAGATCTCCCATGCTCATGGATTGGCAGGATCAATATAGTAAAAATGGCTATCTTGCCAAAAGCAATCTACAGATTCAGTGCAATACCCATCAAAATTTCAACTCAATTCTTCAACGAATTGTAAAGTGCAATCTCCAAATTTATCTGGAATAATAAAAAACCTGGGATAGCAAAAACTCTTCTCAAGGATAAAAGAACCTCTGGTGGAATCACCATGCCTGACCTATAGCTTTACTACAGAGCAATTGTGATAAAAACTGCATGGTACTGGTATAATGACAGACAAGTAGAACAGTGGAATAGAATTAAAGACCCAGAAATGAACCCACACACCTATGGTCACTTGATGTTCCACAAGGGAGCTAAAACCATCCAGTGGAAGAAAGAGCATTTTCAACAAATGGTGCTGGCACAACTGGCTGTTAACATGCAGAAGAATGCGAATCAATCCATTCCTATGTCCTTGTACTAAGGTCAAATCTAAGTGGATCAAGATACTTCACATAAAACCAGAGACACTGAAACTTATAGAGGAGAAAGTGGGGAAAAGCCTTGAAGATATGGGCACAAGGGAATAATTCCTGAATAGAACAGCAATGGCTAGTGCTGTAAGATCGAAAATTGGCAAATGGGACCTCATGAAACTGCAAAGCTTCTGTAAGGCAAAAGACACCGTCAATAAGAGAAAAAGGCCGCCAACAGATTGGGAAAGGATCTTTACCTATCCTAAATCAGATAGGGGAGTAATATCTAATATATATAAAGAACACAAGAAGGTGGACTCCAGAAAACCAAATAACCCCATTAAAAAATGGGGCTCAGAGCTGAACAAAGAATTCTCACCTGAGGAATACCGAATGGCTGAGGAGCACCTGAAAAAATGTTCAACATCCTTAATCATCAGAGAAATGCACCTCAAAACAACCCTGAGATTCCATCTCACACCAGTCAGAATGGCTAAGATTAAAAATTCAGGTGACAGCAGATGCTGTCATAATAAGTGATATTATGAAATTTGCTATCATATGGATGGAACAAGAAAGAAATCTGAATAAAATAACCCAGACATAGAAATCAAATATTGTATGTATTGGCTCAAAATTGGACAATCACTGTTAACATTGATGGTAAGAAGCTACAATGCACAAGCCCAGAGAGATATGTAAAGAAGAAATCTGAAAAGAGAAATAAGAGAAAATATATCATTTCTGTTATTGGGGACCAAAAAGAAAGGAAAGGAAGTGATTTTTGTAGGGTATGGAGAGACATTAGATGGAGACAAAAAGCTGGACTTGGATGGTATTTCATGGGCAGTGTGGAAATACAGTTCAGTGGAAATCACCTGGATGTATAAGGATGATCCTATTGAGAACTTCTCTTAACAGAGTATACAGAGACTGAACGTGCCATCTTTGGTAACTAGGCCATTGGTATGAAGTGATAAATTTGGCTGTCTTGTTGGCTGAGTAGTTCCCATGAAAGTCCCTAAACAAGACAGACTGATGCTAGAACAGAAGTTCATCATTTTAAACTTAAGTGTGTCCCTCCATTGCTGAGGACAGTTTCCTCACAGGTTACTGAACATAAGGAGGTGTAGCTCATGTGGGGTAGAATCTAGCACTCACCCATATTACTCTCTTTGTCATGATCTTGCATAGTTCAGGCTATGACAAACCTAGACCTCATGTTACCATTAAATTGCCATCAGTGAAATGCAAATCAAAGAATCCTGAGATACCATTTTATACCTAAGAGAATGGATATAATAATAATTAAAAAATCTCAAGTGGTGGCACATGATGTCAAGACCATGTGTAAAAAGAAAAAGCTCCTCCATTGCTGGTGGCAGTGTAAATTTGTACAAGCACTTTGGAAATCACTTTGATATTTTCTCAGTAAACTAGGAATACTGGTACTTCATGACCAAGCTATACCACTCTTGGTAATATACCCAAAAGATGCCCCGCTCTACCACACAGAGACTTGTTCAACTATGTTCATCTCAGCTTTATTGATAATACCAAGAAACTAGAAAGAAGCAAGATTTCCCTCAAAGCATAAAAAAATAGGGCCCACCTATAAAAAAAAAGAATACTATTCAGCTACCAAAAACCCCACATCTTGAAATATGAATGGAATTTTAGTGTATTATCCTGAGTGAGACAGGCCAGAGCAAAAAAACACATGGATCTTACATACTCATTTACATGTAGACATTAGCTATAAATTTCAGCATAAACATGCTACAATCCACTGGCCCAAAGAAACGGGGTAATAAGGTTTTCCAAATGGGGATATACAAATATAACACAGATGATGCAACTAAATATTCTTAGGAAGTCAATTAAGATAGAAAAAGTTATTGAAGGGGGATTAAGGCGGTAAAGGGATGCTGAAAAACTATGGTTTGAGGAGTCAGAAAAACCTGGGAGTGAGAATAGAAATTTAGATGGGCTGCTCCGGGATGAGCTGGAGGCCTGGAAAAGGTAAGGATGCAGGGAATATACAGGGATGAACCTAAGGTTATAAGCAGAAAAGGACATAGAAACTTAATTGGCAACCTGCTGTAGATAGGCACAACTTCAAGAGGAAGGAAAGTGACATTATCAATCCATCCAGGGAAAATTCAATCAAATATATGTGATGACTATTTACAGGGATAAAGATGGAGCTGTCTGTGGGAATTGCCAACCAATGATTTTCCCAAATTCTATGATGGAGCCAAATACTACCATTATTAATAGTACTGTTATTCTTGCAAACAGGAATGTAGCAGATCTGTCTCCTGAGGGGCTTCATGTAGCAGCAGGTGTAAATAGATGACAAAACCAACAGTAACTATCAGGATGTGTTTATCGAGTATTCTATAAAGTGTGAAATAGACATAAGTGAGCTTGAAGTTTCAAGGACACTACAACAGCACCGACAGCATCAAATAACCTGGGTCTCTGGGAATTCATAACAACTAGACCGCCAACTGGGGAGCATGCCATGACTGGAACTAGGCGCCCTAATCATAATTAGCAAATGTACAGCTTGTTCTTCATCTGGGTCCTGGTCACAAGTGGAGCAATATCTATCATCATCTTTGTGACCTGCCGTAGGAATTCATTCCCCTACTTGGTCTGCCACATTGGGCCTCAGCACTAGTCCTGCTTTGAACAGATTGCAAGGTGGAACAGTATCCAATGGGAAGTTGTCCTTGCCTAATGGGACATGGTGTATAGGGGGGATGAATTTGTAAGAATGGGACTGGCAGAAGAGGAGGGAGGGAGGTATGTGAGTAGACAGTAAAGTGACTAAAAGGTAAAGTATTGTAAATGCATAGTATTCCGATTTTAATAAAATTGAAAAGCAAGTACATATCATAATGCATAGTATTCTAAAGAAATATTTGGAAAAATATTGTTTTCCAGGGATCTAGAGTAATGAAACAAAAATACAGTTCAATTGAGAGTTTATTATTTTAAATAACAGTATATCTGAAGATTTTTTTTATTCCTTAACATGATATATATTTTACTTTCCACAATGGACTCTGAGAACTATGTCAATATGGAAGAAAAATTCAATCTGAATATTTGATAAATTATGACCTTACCTGTCATGTTGGAAATTTCATTTTCAGGATAGGGGTTACAAGTAAAACAGCAGATATCCTTTTCTTCCTGAGGGGATTTTCTGAGTCCTGTTCTGCAAGGCATACTGCATATTGAGGGTAGAATCTGTGAAAAATTATATACATTACAAAAATAAGTACAATATCATTATGGACAAGCATCCAGTGATTCACACCACAGAGATCCAATGAAAGACCTCTTTTAACACACGTATATTAAATTTTATTGTTTTGTATTTTTCAGCTAAAATGTTTGACTGTATGATGATTTATATATTAAGAAATACCAAACTAGAGTGTGAGAATAAGAAAGAGACTATCTAGGGCAGTGTAAAGCAAGTCAATAAAAAAAGAAATACCAAGTATTTATTCCATTGCAAAGCAAAAGAGGTGAATAATTTAGGTAATTATGCTACATGTTAAGCATTAAAATTATGACTAAATTATCTGATCAATATCTGTAGCCCACTCCATTATTCCTTTTGACATATACAACTGTTGGCCACTTGGAAGATGCCCTGAAAATCTTCTTATTTTCATTTTAAGTCCATAATCTTTTTGAAAATCCATGATATAGAAAATGTCATACTTTGTATCCTGTTTCAAATTTTGGTTCATGTTGACTAGGTCTCCAGCAGAACTTACAAATTGTAATGTCTTCAGAATAGAGAACATCTAAAACACATTTGTCATTTTAGCTTCAACTAGGCTTCCAGATTAGAATAGAAAGTATTACATTTAGAATGTTCTAAATTACCCTTTTCAAAAAATCTAGCTTTATGAGAAATATTCAGAACTAAACTCAAAAATGAATTTCATGTCGATGTAAAGTTAGTTCTACTTTGCTTACTAATACAATTTTCATTCTGGACTTGGTGCTTTAAAACCTAATCTTCTGATTTTTAGGATTGGAGAGTAACAACGCATTCTCTATGTTTTTTTCTGCCAGTATTGTTATTTTATTACAGACAAAGGAATACAAAGTATTAGTAAGTAAAATTAATGGAAAAGTACTTGATATTCTTTAGGATCTATTTAGTAAACTGATTAGGAACTTTTGAATAACATAAAAGACAAATCATTTTCTTATTGCTATTTAAGAATTTTATGAGAAAAATTATACATGAAACAAATATGTGTGTGAGGAGCGGGTGTGGTAGCAGTCCCAAGATGGTGTCCGGGACTGTAGCTAAGTCTTATGACTTGTGCCTGACTTCCTCACACACCTGAAAATAAGCCACGATCATCTTGAGAACTGCGCAGGTGCACCATGATACAAGATCCGACCATATGACGAGTGATGATTCTGGCCAATGGACTGCTGTTACCTGGACTGGGCTGATGGGGCATGGTTGAGAGGATATATAAGGGATTGCGATTGGGGGTGGGTTGGCTGTTGTTGTTTTTTCCTTGAGAGACTGATTTCTGGAGAGAGATTCATGCATGATATTGAAAGGTTCCTGAATAAACTGCTTTGAGAAGAACATAGTGTTGTCTCTCTTTTCTGCTGGTCGGAATAGGAGGCGACAAATGGTGGCCCATACTGGGAGACGTTCAGAACTCATCACAGTCAGGGCAGCTAGCTGGTAAGGTTCCCAGGTAAGTGGGACAATTTAAGTTCTCAGATTGAGACAATACGGTTCCCGGTTTTGGGACAAGTTGCACCAAGCACCATGGGGAATTCAATCTCAGGTCAAACAGTGTGCCAAGCACTTAACGACTTGCTGAAAGTGAAAGGAATCGGGCTGAAAAGGAGACCCTGGAGAACATTTTAAAAGCAGTGGATCAGATAGCTCCTTGGTTCTCCGGGTCAGGACATCTTACAGGGCTCAGTTGGGAGAAGTTAGGGAAGGACTTGAAGTTTGCAGATCAGGGAGTTCTCGCTAAAGGGGTGCTGCCAGTGTGGAAGCTAATACGGAATTGTATCAAGGATAAGGAAAGATATGGAGTTGACCTCCAAAAGGGCAATGAGGCACTGAATCAGGTGAGAGAGGAGCAATTCCAAAAGTCAGAGACACAAGGAAGTTCTAGTGATGGGGGCATGTCTGAGGATGATCTGGAGAGCATAGCCGACAAGTCTAGAGAAAGTGAAAATGAAGGTAGAACCTTCGGGGCGCCCCTGACAGAACATCAGGGCATAGTCTGCATCCAGAAACCTGGAGTGAACTGCCAGCCCAGTGCTTTTCTGTATTTCAGGATGCAAAGGGAGATCATTAAAGCCAGCACCTCCAGTGCCAGAGAGTCTCATTTGAGCAGGTGAAGCAGATAATGGAGCTGCTGGAGTAGTAGTGGCCCCAGAAAAGGTGCAAAAGGATGTTTTAGTGAATTATTTAGGAACAAAAATTACAGCAAAATATGTGTCCCCTCAAAAGATTCAGTTTTGCACAGATGGATTATGCACCCTGAATGATTTTCAAAAGTTATTGGGAGATATTCAATGGGTCCGACCCTATCTCTCTTTGACCAATAAACAATACAGCCATTATATGATATCTTACCAGGCAATACAGATTTAAATACTCCCAGATATCTTACTGATGCTGCCAGGAAGGCTTTGTTTCTAGTAGAACAACGTATTCAGACTGCTGCCTTGAAACGCCGAGATGAGTCCAGTTTATCTTGTGTGTACTACAAACAGAGTTGCAACACACTGGGGTTTTATGGCAGGGAGCTCCCCTGTTATGGATACACCCAAAAATCTCCCCAGACAAGACACTTGTTTATTATCCTGCCTCAGTGGCTCAGCTGGCTCTGATTGGTATTCAGCAAAGCATGCAGGGTTTCTTTGGAATTGCACCTGAAAGTCTAATAGTACCGTATAATGCTAAGCAAATTGAAGTGTTAACAGCCATGGAGGATAATTGGGCTATTTTGAGGTGTAGTTTTCAAGGCCTTATAGATAATCATTACCCCAAGGATCCAATATTACAGTTCGTTAAAGTACATCCAGTAATCTTTCCTCGTATTACTGCTAAAGATCCATTGCCAGTTGCTCCTCGTGTTTTTACAGATGGTTCTAAAACAGGACATGGAGCCTATTTAATAACAGGATCATCCCTAGTTACCATTCAGTTTCCCCCTGCATCTCCCCAAGTCATTGAATTGCAAATTGTGATTAAAGTATTTGAATTAATTCCAGTTCCCCTTAATTTAATTTCTGACAGCCAGTACGTTGTAAATATGCTACAGTGTTTGGAGATAGTAGGCAAAATAAATTTGAGATCTAGCATTGGAGAATTAGTTATTAAGTTGCACGGAATTATTTTGAATCGGCATTCACCCTTTTTTATTCAACATATTCGTGCTCACACTGGATTGCCAGGACCCCTTGCAGAAGGGAATGAAATAGTTGATAAAGCTTCCAGAAAATGCATAGCCTTTTTAATGGCCTCATCTATGATTTGGCATGTGATTTTCATGCACAATTTCATGTTAATTCAAAGACTTTGTCATCACAATTTAAAGATCTAATTCCAGTTCTGCACAAACTTTTCACAAAATAGAAGTAGAAGGTACTCTACCCAACTCATTTTATGAAGCCACAATTACTCTGATACCTAAACCACAGAAAGATCCAACAAAGATAGAGAACTTCAGACCAATTTCTCTTATGAATATCGATGCAAAAATACACAATAAAATTCTCGCTAACCGAATCCAAGAACACATTAAAGCAATCATCCATCCTGACCAAGAAGGTTTTATTCCAGGGATGCAGGGATGGTTTAATATACGAAAATCCATCAATATAATCCATTATATAAACAAACTCAAAGACAAAAACCACATGATCATCTCGTTAGATTCAGAAAAAGCATTTGACAAGATCCAACACCCATTCATGATAAAAGTCTTGGAAAGATCAGGAATTCAAGGCCCATAACTAAACATGATAAAAGCAATCTACAGCAAACCAGTAGCCAACATCAAAGTAAATAGAGAGAAGCTGGAAGCAAGCCACTAAAATCAGGGACTAGACAAGGCTGCCCACTTTCTCCCTACCCTTTCAACATAGTACTTGAAGTATTAGCCAGAGAAATTCAACAACAAAAGGAGATCAAGGGGATACAAATTGGAAAAGATGAAGTCAAAATATCACTTTTTGCAGATGATATGATAGTATATATAAGTGACCCTAAAAATTCCACCAGAGAACTCCTAAACCTTATAAACAGCTTCGGTGAAGTAGCTGGATATAAAATTAACTCAAACAAGTCAATGGCCTTTCTCTACACAAAGAATAAACAGGCTGAGAAAGAAATTAGGGAAACAACACCTTCTCAATAGTCACAAATAATATAAAATATCTTGGCATGACTCTAACTAAGGAAGTGAAAGATCTGTAAGATAAGAACTTCAAGTCTCTGAAGAAAGAAATTAAAGAAGATCTCAGAAGATGGAAAGATCTCCCATGCTCATGGATTGGCAGGATCAATATAGTAAAAATGGCTATCTTGCCAAAAGCAATCTACAGATTCAGTGCAATACCCATCAAAATTTCAACTCAATTCTTCAACGAATTGTAAAGTGCAATCTCCAAATTTATCTGGAATAATAAAAAACCTGGGATAGCAAAAACTCTTCTCAAGGATAAAAGAACCTCTGGTGGAATCACCAGGCCTGACCTATAGCTTTACTACAGAGCAATTGTGATAAAAACTGCATGGTACTGGTATACTGACAGACAAGTAGACCAATGGAATAGAATTTAAGACCCAGAAATGAACCCACAAACCTATGGTCACTTGATCTTCGACAAGGGAGCTAAAACCATCCAGTGGAAGAAAGACAGCATTTTCAACAATTGGTGCTGTCACAACTGGTTATTATCATGTAGAAGAATGCAAATCAATCCATACTTATCTCCTTGTACTAAGGTCAAATCTAAGTGGATCAAGGAACTTCACATAAAACCAGAGACACTGAAACTTATAGAGGAGAAAGTGGGGAAAAGACTTGAAGATATGGGCACAGGGGAATAATTCCTGAATAGAACATCAATGGCTTGTGCTGTAAGATCGAGAATTGACAAATGGGACTTCATGAAACTCCAAATTTTCTGCAAGGCAAAAGACACCGTCAATAAGACAAAAAGACCACCAACCAATTGGGAAAGGATCTTTACCTATCCTAAATCAGATAGGGGACTAATATCCAACATATATAAAGAACTCAAGAAAGTGGACTTCAGAAAATCAAATAACCCCATTAAAAAATGGGGCTCAGAACTGAACAAAGAATTATCACCTGAGGAATACCGAATGACAGAGAAGCACCTGAAGAAATGTTCAACATCCTTAATCATCAGGGAAATGCAAATCAAAACAACCCTGAGATTCCACCTCACACCAGTCAGAATGGCTAAGATCAAAAATTCAGATGACAGCAGATGCTGGAAGGATGTGGAGAAAAAGGAACACTCCTCCATTGTTAGTGGGATTGCAGGCTTGTACAACCACTCTGGAAATCAGTCTGGCGGTTCCTCAGAAAGTTGGACATAGTACTACCGGAGGATCCAGCAATACCTCTCCTGGGCATATATCCAGAAGATGTTCCAACCGGTAAGAAGGACACATGCTCCACTATGTTCATAGCAGCCTTATTTATAATAGCCAGAAGCTGGAAAGAACCCAGATGCCCCTCAACAGAGGAATGGATACAGAAAATGTGGTACATCTACACAATGGAGTACTACTCAGCTATTAAAAAGAATGAATTTATGGAATTCCTAGGCAAATGGATGGACCTGGAGGGCATCATCCTGAGTGAGGTAACACATTCACAAAGGAACTCACACAATATGTACTCACTGATAAGTGGATATTAGCCCAAGACCTAGGATACCCAAGATATAAGATACAATTTGCTAAACACGTGAAACTCAAGAAGAATGAAGACTGAAGTGTGGACACTATG
Organism: Mus musculus; assembly: GCF_000001635.26. Lineage (NCBI taxonomy): Eukaryota > Metazoa > Chordata > Mammalia > Rodentia > Muridae > Mus > Mus musculus. Next base: position 85,047,833 of record NC_000073.6, on the reverse strand, counting down.
CCCCTCCTTAGAAGTGGGAAGAAAACACCCATGGAAGGAGTTACAGAGACAAAGTTTGGAGCTGAGACGAAAGGATGGACCATCTAGAGACTGCCATATCCAGGGATCCACCCCATAATCAGCTTCCAAACGCTGACACCCTTGCATACACTAGCAAGATTTTATGGAAAGGACCCAGATGTAGCTGTCTCTTGTGAGACTATGCCGGGGCCTAGCAAACACAGAAGTGGATGCTCACAGTCAGCTAATGGATGGATCACAGGGCTCCCAATGGAGGAGCTAGAGAAAGTACCCATGGAGCTAAAGGGATCTGCAACCCTATAGGTGGAACAACATTATGAACTAACCAGTACCCCGGAGCTCTTGACTGTAGCTGCATATGTATCAAAAGATGGCCTAGTCTGCCATCACTGGAAAGAGAGGCCCATTGGACATGCAAACTGAATATGCCCCAGTACAGGGGAATGCCAAGGCCAAAAAAAAAAAAAAAAAAAAATGGGAATGAGTGGGTAGGGAAGTGGGGTGGGAGGGTATGGGGGACTTTTGGGAAAGCACTGGAAATGTAATTGAGGAAAATATGTAATAAAAATAAAGAAAGAAAAGGAAAAAAAAGAAATCATGGCTAGTAAAATTTTACTTTCATTTTTCTGAAGGAAGTTTAAACAAAAAGTTGAGTGCACAGAATATCATTCTTAATTAACCTGAATTTTTATTAACCTTAATTGTTTAACTGATTAAGAATTCCAGTTTAGAAAACTAGGAAATGGGATAAATTTCGAAATGTAAATAAAGATCTAATTTTTAAAAAAAGATAAAAAATGAAAAAGTAATTCCAGTCTATTATAAAGTAAGAGATATTTGCATAATGATTCATCACTATAATGCACACAAGCTCTAGCTTATATTTAGTTTGAATTACCATTTAAAGTTAGTTATAAACATTTTTATTCATCTTCTGTAGTAGTTTCCTTTATTGAAGTTTTGTGAGGGGTATATATAAGCAAATGGAAGCAAAAAATTATCCCTTAAAGAAATGAAAAAAATCTCACTGTAAAATACAGCTAAAAAACTAAGTGTATGTGGCAGGGCATATGAGCTCCTGGTCACTTTTTTATTAGTATTATTAGTTAGAATACAGTTTCAAAAATATATGTGTTTTCCTATTCAGTACCTTTTGTTTTTTTCCTAGTTGCTATATTATATTGTATTTGTCTGTTATATCTTTAAAACAATATTTTTTCTTTTTAGTTCTTTGATAGTCTTCATTTTTGCACTTTTTATTATAATAATATTCTTCAACAATTCTTTCTATTCCCATATTTATCATACAGAGAACCTTGTCTCCATTATTTTTTACCTCCATGAAGTCTTATTTTTGATGGAAAATTTGTTTAGGATAATTGAACATTCAATGAAGACAGTCACAGTATCGGGTGAGGATTATATTAAAAAATACAAAAATCAATCTTTCTTTTCTAGGGACTGAAATTTCCATTCATTAATACAAATGATAGAATTGTGTATGCAGTTCTCATCATCACATTTGAATGTGATCTTTCTTATATTTGCAAGGCTTTGTATTTCCTGGTGAAGTCCCTAGGATTTTATACCTGCCCTGGTGTGTCTAATAGTATGTTTTCATCTAGTCATCTACCACCTCTGTAACTTACATTCAGTCTGCTCAAATTACTGCAGTCATTCCTGTCCCATGAAGAACATGATTATGATATCCTTAGACTAAAATATTGTATAGTTTTTAATTATCACCCCTTCAGTTTAGTCATTTCTGTCTTTTAATTATCATATAAAAATGAATAGAAACTTTTAAGACATGTATTGACAGCACTCTTGGATTACGAAATTAATTTAAGAAATCTGGGGTCCTATATCCCCTGTCCACATGTGTAGCAATAGTTCAGCTTAGTCTTCATGGAGGGTCCTCATCAACTGGATCAGAGTCTATTCAGAGTTATCTGCCTGTGATTCCAGTTCCCCTAAACTGAGTTTTCTGAGTTTTCTGGCCTCAGTTGGAGAGGATATGCCTAGACCTGCATTGACTCGATATTCCAGGATGGGACAGTACCCAGTATGGTGAACCTCCTCTTCTCAGAGAAAAATATTTTTTAGGGTTTTAATTCTGTTAGCAAATACCAAGACCAAAGAAACCCTATTATGGGTAACAGTTACTTGGGGTTGGATTACACATTAAGAATCTCATCAAGGTAGGAGTATGAGAGCATCCAGATGGTGCAGGTGAGCTGAGATTTTCAAAGGCAAACAGGGAAAGACTGCACAGTGATCTTAAATCCTATGCCACATTGACAGACTTCATATAAAAAGACTATCATAATTGTTTTGTCTGTCCATATGAAGTTTGCCTTATGATTTCTGTCTAAACCTTGGAGTTAACCCTGTGCTATAGCTCTCCACAAAACCCATACAGAGACAGCTTGTCTTGCCGGATCACTGACAAACCTGATTAGAAGTTCACAAGAGGTTCCAGTCATAGACAGCAAGACAGGCTAACATCAGAGATAACCAAACGGTGAGAGGCAAGAGAAAGAACATAAGCAATAGAAACCAAGGCTACTTGGCATCAACAGAACTCAGTTTTCACACCAAAGCAAGCCCTAAATAGCACAACACACCTAAAAAGCAACATTCTAAAATTCTCATTTATTGTTGGGTTCTTGTGAGGTTTAGGTATCATAGTAATTGTGGCTTCATAGAATGAATTATATAGGGTTCCTTCTGTTTCTATTTTGTGGACTATTTGAAGGACTATTGATATTAGCTCTTTGTTGAAGGTCTGGTAGAATATTGTACTGAAGCCATCTGACAGTGGGCTATTTTCTGCTTTCTACACCTTTTAGGTGTGTTTTCTTAATTTTTTCTATAGCTCTTAGAAGAGTTGTTCAGCTGGTAGTGTAGGATTTCTCCAACTGTTTTATGGATAGTTTGAGGAATATTGGTGTCTGTGAAGGTCTTGTAGAATTCTGCCCTAAATCTATCGGGTACTGTGCAATTTTTGGTTGGGAGATTTTTAATGATTTTCATATTTTGCCTTGTTAATTATGTGCATGTTTAGACAGTTTTTCTGCTGGTGATTTAAGTTTGGTATGCAGTATCTGTCTAGAAAACCATCTATTTTTTCTAAAATTTCCAGTTTTATAGAGTACAGATTTTTGTAGTAGGATCTGATGAATTTTTTTAGTTTCCTCTATTTCTCTTGTTATGTTTCCTTTTTTCATTTCTGGTTTTGTTAATTTGGATACTGCCTCTAGGACATTTAGTTAGTTTGGCTAAGAGTTTATCTATCTTGTTGATTCTCTAAAAGAACCAGCTTTTGGTTTTGTTGATTATTTGTATTGGTCTCTTTGTTTCTATTTGGAACATGTCCACCCCTTGTTTGACTATTTTCTTCTGTTTATTCCTCTTGGGTGAACTTGTTTCTTTTTGTTCTAGACCTATCAATTGTGGTAAGTTGCTAGTGTTAGATCTCTACAGTTTCTATACCAGGTCTCTTAGTTTTATAAGTATTCCTCATAGCACTGCAGTCATTTTTCCCATAAGTGTGAGCATGATGTTCAATATTTTCATGAATTTCCAGGAATTCTTTAATTACTTTATTTCTTCCTTGACCAAGTTACCATTGAGTAGAAAGTTGTTCAGTTTCCAAGTGTGTGTGGGCATTCTGTTGTTTATTTCTGTTATTGAAGAGCAGCCTTAATCCAGATTTATCTGATAGGATTCATATGATTATTTTAATCTTCTTGTATTGGTGGAGGGTTGTTTTGTGACCAAACACATGTTCAATTTTGGAGAAGGTATGGTGAGGTGGTGAGAAGAAGGTATGTCCTCTTGTTTTAGGATAAAATGTTCTATAACTATTTGTTAAATCCATTTGTTTCATAATGTCTGTTAGTTTCAATATGTCTCTTTTTAGTTTCTGTTTCAATGACCTGTACATTGTTGTGAGTTGGGTGTTGAAATCTCTCACTATAATTGTGTGGGTTCCAGTGTGTGTTTTGATCTTTAGTAATGCTTCTTTTATGAATGTGGATGCACTTGCATTTGGAGCATAGTTGTTCAGAATTGACTCTTTCCTAGGTGGATTTTCACTTTTATTAATATGAAGTATCCTTTCTCATCAGGCTTCAGACCTTTTTGTTGAAAGTATAATTTATTGACTCCAGCTTATTTCTTCCGAACATTTGTTGAAAGTCATCTACCATTCTTTTATTGTGAGGTAGCCTCTGTTTTTGTTATTGAGATGTGTTTCTTTTATGCAGCAAAATGCTAGATACAATTTTTAATGCTGCTTTTATTTTGGAAATTATAATACTACTTACAATTAAACTACATATAATACAATATTATAATACTAACAATTAAATTATACTACATATCATACTAAATATATTACATTTACACATTATCTATCGATCTTACTCCCATATATCTCCCCTTCTTTTTTCAATTTCCCAAGCTATTAATACAAATATCCCTGCATATATATTTATTTTTAAATACAACATAGTCTGTATAACTACTTACATGTTTTCAGGGAATACAAATTTATTATAAACTGATTATTCATTGGTGTGCTTTCCTTGTGAAAGGAAACTTTCCCAACTCTCAATATTCCTTCATTGTGTGTTAGACTTATGCCAGGTTGTTGCCTGATGATCTTTGAGCTTCCACTTTGCTATTTGTAAAGTTTTCATTCTTGAACAGCTCATGTTTAAACAGCTATTTCTCTGAGATTTTTATGTGTACCACTGTGAACTTTATGAGCTACATAGTCACCCATCAAATTCTTTTCATCTATCTCTTACAATCTTTATAACTATTATTTTTGATTTTGGGTTTTAGTGATGGATTGATTTTTGTTTATGTATCCACTGGACAGGACTCCAAAACTGTAAATTTTCTATTTTCAATAATGCTTTGTGTTCTCTTCTTAGGCAAATTTCTACAATGAACTGAGAGTAATAGGCCTATCTCTGTGTATTAGAACAAATATTTCCAACCTAGTTATAGATCAAAATGGTTTAGTAAATATTAGTTGTAGGTATTTTCTAAGACAGGGAGGGGTGGAGTTTTATGTCCAAGGAAGCTCTTGAAACTACTTGTGGGACAAACTTAATTCTGATAATTAGACCATAAGGTATATGCACAAGGTTTATTATAAATTCATGATTTGCATAATATACAAAATTATGAAGGACAAAAGTCTTCGATGATTAACCAAACCAAGTAATGTTATTGTAGAAAGGTGAATATTGCAGTAGAGTACATTCTTGTTTGTTTTTTTGTTTGTTTGTTTTGGGGGTTGGGTTTTGGGGGGGTTGGTTTTTTGTTTGTTTGTTTGGTTGGTTGTTTTGTTTTTGTTTTTGTTTTTTGTTTTTGTTTTTGTTTTTGTTTTTGTTTTTCGAGACAGGGTTTCTCTGTGCAGTCCTGGCTGTCCTGGAACTCACTCTGTAGAGCAGGCTGGCCTTGAACTCAGAAATCTGCCTGCCTCTGCCTCCCAAGTGCTGGGATTACAGGCATGTGCCACCACTGCCCGGCTTTGTTTTTTGTTTTTTGTTTTTATTTTTTAATAATTATATACATCTTGAATATATAAGATAAATATTGATAGGCATTATTAAAAATAGATAACATAAAAGTAATTATCATTGGTATCTAGTATCACACCTTATGAAACTTTTACACTTATATTCCCAAATACCACCCACAATATTAACGCCTATTTTAGTTATGATTTTCTAATGCATGTACTTGTGATAAATACAGAACAGTTAAATATGGGAATATGTCTCTTTCTATAGTAAACATGGATCACTGTTTGAAGTGTCCAGAGGATCAGTATACCAACAGATATCAAACACATTTCCTCAAAAAATGTTGTGCCCTTTCTAGCTTAAGAAGACCCCTTGGTCATGGCACTTACTGACTTGACTATGTGCTTCTCTGCTCTTACAGCAAGTGTATGCTGTGTCTTCTTGAAACACAGGGAAACTCCTATAGTCCAGGCCAATAATGAAACGCTCATGTGGAGGTCTTCTGTATCTTGGCCTCTAGTACAAGACTATTTCTTTGTGACTTTGCCTCAAAGTGCTATACTATTTTAAGTCCACAGAAAATTTCTTTTTACAAGTTCAGAAAACCACATTCTAAAATTTAATCTTAATCAAATTTAACCACTTACATAGCATTCCAAATACTTCTACATGAGCACAAGGCTGCTTCCTACCATTCAATTATTAATCAAAATTTGAAGATTTTTGCATAAAATAATTACAATACAATGTGAACAATAAATCCTAATATATGAACCTGAACTCAATCTATTGGATCAAATTCTTTAATCGGACTTGTATATCTCTAATGCTGGTTAGCCTATTACTATCTAATTGCCTAGCATCAAGAAATTGTGTGTTTGAATGAAAAAATCATTTCATTTGATATATATTTCAAGTATAACTTTTTAAGTATCAGTACTTTATAGAAAAAATATTGCTACATGGATAACGTATAAAAATAACAATTATTAAGAGAATCTATTATAAAGAGCAGCTGAAAAATTTACAAAGATTAATTGAATAATTTTGTATGTGAGATTATGGCACAGTACTTAGGATGACCTGAATTATGGTGTGTTATATTAACAATTTGCTATCAGCTTAACTTGAAGATTTCTCATCCTTAATGAGTTTCAGAATTTATATTGTAGTGCAGTTGAAAACCTCATGGACAAGGATGTAAAATATCCATATCATTATGTTGCTTTTTGTTGCTAAGTGGTCATAGGATTAAATTCATTTCTAAATATTTAGGTTTATCATCCAGGACATAGACTTGTCTCAAATAAAATCATAAACGCTTATCTATATCTTATTTTTATAATGTACAACAATCAATTCTGAAACGTATAATGGCTTAAAAGTATGGAGACTGAAATACAGGGTGGACCAAATGAAATTAAACAGCTAAACATATCTCCTCATCATCAAGGCTTGGGAAATGTCATAGCATGGAAGGGAAAAGAAATTAAGAGCCAGTTGGTAAGGAATTTGGTGACATACTATCTTTATAATATGATGATGCTCTTGAAGTTCTAATTATGAAATAAAATATTTCTAAGATCAAAGAGAATAAACCCTATCATATATTCAGGGAACAATTTTGAATCCCCACACACATAAATTAACAGCTTCTGGAAGTAGTGGATGCCTATGGGAAGAAAATTCATTCTTTTTTGAGGATACAGCTTATGTTTGACTATGCATTCTCTAGTTAAAGTCCCTAAACCTATGTACAGTTTAGTATCACAAAATGAATGTACTGTGTTAATTAAGTTAAAGCCAAGAAGTTGGGTGAATAATGTGATGAAATGTGGTGAAAGTTTTATAGATGGGGAGAAAGATATTATTTGGTTGGATTCATTAATATATGAAATGATGAAAGGAAATCAATTAATGACATTTTTTAGGCTATTATATAAATGTCATCTATATTTTGAAGCTTAATTCCTAGTATTAAATATATGGAACCATGAAGCTTTCATGAAAATTTGTGCTAAAATGTTGAGGTAATTTATGAATATTTTATTATTTTTTTATTCATTTTATATTCCAATCATACCCTTGCTCCTTTCCTTGTCGACTAACCTTAACAAACTTCCTACTCCCATTTGTCCCTCTCTACCCAGAAAGGGGAAACACCTCCCTTTAGTTACCACTCCATGCAGCATAATTAAATACATTCTCTAAAAGTGAAGACCATCCAGGCAGTCCAGGTTGGAGAAAGGGAAGTTAAAGTTGTTCACATTGTATTACAATACAATGTGAACAATAAATCCTAATATATGAACCTGAACTCAATCTATTGGATCAAATTCTTTAATCGGACTTGTATATCTCTAATGCTGGTTAGCCTATTACTATCTAATTGCCTAGCATCAAGAAATTGTGTGTTTGAATGAAAAAATCATTTCATTTGATATATATTTCAAGTATAACTTTTTAAGTATCAGTACTTTATAGAAAAAATATTGCTTTATAGAAAAAATACAGAAACTGAGATAAATCTGCTCCACTTCTTAGGGTATCCACATGAAGACCAAGAATCACACTTGTGAAAATATGTAAGGAATCTAGGTATAGTTCATGCATGTTCTCTGCTTAGTTCCAGATTAGTATACTCTCTTTTACTTCTTGTGGTGTCCTGGCCTTGTTTATTTCTATTCCCCAGTGTTCACATTCTGAAGATCTGCATGATGTTTGACTGTACTCTGCACCTGCCTCCATCCTGTGTAGTAAGAAACCTCTCAGAACATCATTTGTAGTCTTCATTGTAGCCTCTCTCACACATAAAGGGTCTAAAGTTGAGATGGTCATTGGTTGTCTGTTGCCTCAGACTACTCCACACTTCACATCTTGCAAGAAAAATTTTGGGGTTGAAGATTTTGTGGGTGGATTGTTGTTATTCTCCTGCCTCTGAATGTCCTACTTGGCTATAGGATGTGGATACTTCAGTTTCTCTATCGCCTTCTGATAATAGTCTCTTCTAGTGTTGCAAAAATGTAGTCCATGTATCCACCACACTCAGCCCCAGGCCTGCAAATAGTCCATGGAGATGTCTCCACACCAATTTAATTCTGTCAGACAATATAGATAATCTATTATTTGAAGTAAAAAGAGAGGTCCTACTTCTTGAATGTTCATATGAACTAAGAGTAGATTTTAAAGGGGGACCAAACAAGCTAAAGGTTAAAGGATGAAAAATTAAAGTAGGTAGAAATTTAATATTATTTTTGAAGAAAGTATAAATACAAGAAGTACTGTGTGGACTCAAAATCTGAATAATTTCTAAAACTCTAGGCATCAAATATTCTATAAGCTTTATTCAGACATTCTTTTGGATAAAATATGATTTCTATATGCATTATTCCATGAGTGCATCACACACATAATCTAAAATTTAATAAGAGGTTGCAAATATTTTACTAATTCATGATTTATGGAAGTCTATTGTCTTAGTTAGGGTTTTCCTGCTGTGAACAGACACCATGACCAAGGCAAGTCTTATAAAAAAAAAAAACAACATTTAATTGGGGCTGGTTTACAAGTTCAGAGGTTCAGTCCATTATCATCAAGGTGGGAGCATGGCAGTATCCAGGCAGGCATGGCGCAGCAGGAGCTGATAGTTCTATGTCTTAATCCAAAGGCTGCTAGTGGAAGACTGACTTCCAGGCAACTAGGGTGAGGATCTTATACCCACACCCACAGTGACACACCCATTCCAACCAGGTCACACCTATTCCACCAAGGCCACACCTTCAGATGGTGCCACTCCCTGGTCCAAGGATATACAAACCATCACATCTACCAAAGTAAAGAAATCATTGAATTCCTTAAACAACATTGTGACAAGAATAGCTCACAGTGAAATCCAGGCATGGCTGTATCCAGTTGGAGATGATATCTTTAGATATTTGTTATTTGATGTATGTCTATATTACGCATTGTAAGAAAGACCTATCTGTTTAGTTCTGCAACTTTACAGAATACAATAATGTTAAGGATGTGATATGGACTTATGTCTCAAAATCTTTTCACATAATCTTAAGATTTGTTCAATTACAAAACTCTCCTTGGTACATTCAATATACATGTCTATTACCTCCAGAGAGGGAACTCCAAAATCAGTCCAATTTTATGAACCAGTAAGTTCACAAAATTTTTATTAGTTTTGCTTACCATAATATTAGTAAGCAATTAATTATAGGAACAGAAGACATTTGCAGCATAATACCCCAGTATGAATAAAACCACGCAAACCTGGGAATCTTAAATATATTGCACAACCTTCAGTGCACTTCAAAATTTAGAAACAGCATGTCCTTTCCAAATAACACTTGTATAATCATCTTCCAGGAAGATCTGTGTGGTTCTCCTAATTTGAGACAACCAGTAGGGTCTCAGAATCTTCTCTGCATCTCTTCTTCACTGAACAGTTTGTTTCCAGGATCTTTATAAATTGTTATGATTTGACACTATCAATAGCACTGAAGAATGAATTCAAACATATATACTTACATGACAGTTTCACTTACATATCACATCTTCTGAGAAGAGCCACAGAAATAGTTTCTCTAGACAAAGGATTTTGCTCTTCCTTACAGGACCATTCTAGAACTGCCTTTTGTTGAGTGAGCATCGGTTACAACTAGAAGACAGTTGGTCTTATCCATGATAATTGAGCCAAGATTGCACAGGCAGACATAACATGCCTGTTATGAAGGTAGTATATTATGCATAGTTGTAGGCCAATCAAGAGTGTTGGTGACAATTCACCATAGTCTTTGTGTTTTTACCTCACTGACTATGTAAAATCTATCCAACGTGCTAGGAGTTTTCAGTTTATTCCTAGGTTAAATTACTCGTTTCCAATCCTACAGTCAAACTATGTAATTGAAGTGTCCTTAGCCAAAGGATTTTTCTATCTAGTCTCCGCATAAAAGAGCACTACTAATGACTTTTATAATTTGTTATTTAGAGTTTTCCCAGGTCAAAAAAAAAATCATGGGAAGGTGGCCTACTTCTATTTTAGACATTTTTATTCAATAACTTTACAAACTCTGGGACTATCCTTTTCAACTACATAGCATATCTTTTGGATTTTTAAAAAATTATTATTTTATTTATTATTTTTTCATTAACAAAGCAATAGTTTGAAAGATATGTGGAAGTATGATTGCATTTGTTTGTCTTTCTAGTGGTTTTCTAAATTAGCAAATCACTCCATTATTACCATTATTACATCTATATCATAAAGCCTTTCTTCAGAGAATAGGCAGAACCAAACCAACATCATGTAATAAATAGTAGGGTAGCAAAATAAACTTGATTAAACATTCTGGAAGTTTGTTTTCAGCAAACATTAGGAGATCCCAGATATTTACCTCTAAGAAGATAGTAAGGTTGAACAGCATGGGAACTTTCTGTTCCATTGGTTCCTCCAAAGATTGAATTTTGTTACAAAGTTTTTATAAAGAGTGCTAATTTGAATAGAGCTCTATAATCCTCAGTCTCTGTAATTCTCTATAATCTTATAATCCTTGGAGAAAGAGAAGGAGAGAGACAAAATAAGGGAGAGACCCTAAACAATTGGAAGCTCTTACAGCTGTCATTGAAGTAGCTTGATACCAATCAATTTACAGCCTACCTATATTCTGGAACCTACCAGTATCCTTCCACTCTCCTATAATGGCTGTTCATCTGAGTGGGCAGCCTGTCAATGGACTGCTAGGTACCAGAGCTGATGCCACTCCTCTAATATATAATGAGGCTTTAAGTTTCCCACACTGAAAGTTTAAGCCTGGCCTCACAAAAAGATATTTGAATTCAATGATCAACCTGAACTCTTTGACCAGTACTCTTAAGAAGTTCTTGAAGGCAAGTGGGGTCAATCACCCTTATAATAGGAGATGTTCCTAATAACTTATAGGCCAGATACTTGCTGTAGGATATAGGTGCTATAATAACAACAGATCACTGCAACATTTATGATAATGTTATGATGTACTATGAAATGTGTTTTTCAGGACAACCTGCCCCAAATGATTCATACTGGGTTCACTTAGCATTCTAGAGGCTTCTTTCACCACCAGAACAAGGGGCTACAAATTTCCATTCTTACAGCCCTCTCTTGGCTGCTGGAATATGACTCCTGGTTGGGAAAATATCCCATACTGAAACAAAGTTATTGGCCCTTAGAAAGCTGGTCAAGAAGAACTTAACCTCAGCCATTCAGAACCTTGACCAGGACAACACAATACCCCCATCTTTGTTGTTTGCAAGAATCTGGGCCACTACAGGGTTTAGTTGATAGCAACAGGATTTCCTAGGACATTAGGCATCCACATTCCCAAGGACAGGGGACTATCTCATTGCCCATACTTCCTTTTGAAACTACATATTTTGGACAAAAGGTTAACTATTATCAGCAAAACTTGAGATGGTACCAGACATGTCTCATCTTGCCTGTGACCCTACCTTTAAATCTCCTTGCCTGACCCTATGGCAGGCATGTAATTTACCTCAGAGCCTGAAGTTGGCTCATTCCAACAAAGGTACAAGGCCCACCACACTCCTCAACTAGTTCATATTCCTCAGCAAATAAATATATAAGTTAAACTTCAACAATGTCTGATTCTGTCCTTTGAAGTGAGCTTCATCACAAAAGTATAGGACAACTTTAAAACGCTCTCTGATTCCTCTTGAATAGTCACATGCTACAATGCACTAGAATTCTGTCAATAAAGATCTCCTTGAAGTTCTTATGTACCTGGTATGCTCTGAACATGCATTCATCCCCAAGTTATACAGGCATGGTTTTCAGAGATAAGAAAGACCTCCCAATAAGTCAATGGGCCAATGGGCTATGCAGACAGTCTGGTCTCCAGTCAAGCTGGTGTGTGGAATCCCGGTACCCTGTGGTGATAATTCACTTACATGAGAAGGTAGGCATTCCCCCATATCTCCTGGAACCCTGGCTCCTGTTGAAGTTACTTCCCCCACAACCGCCACAGGAGAAGCATGGCTTTAATCATGCAGACAATGTTCCAAGCTTCTGACCTTCAGGCTAGACTCCTCCCAGTTACCTAGCAACACCAAGATAACAAGCCCACCAGTAGAGGGGCTGTTTGGCCCCACCTCACACTCTCCTCTCACTCTCTTACTCTCTCTCTTCATCCTCTCCTCACTATCTCTCTCTAACCTCTTACTCTCTCTCTCTCTTACTCTAGCCTTTCTTCTCTCTCTCTCCTTTTCCCCGTTCTCACCTCTTGGCCATTGCCACTCTATCTTTACCTTCCCTCTTTCCCCCTGCCTTTCTAAAATAAAGCTATAAAATCATAGACTGTCTCTGTTCCTCAAGGTCTGCTGTGCTTAGACGAAAAGGTAGGCTTTCTCCTAATGAGCCATTTCTAATCTCCCATCAGTAGTCCTTCCTGTACTCCCTCCATGGGCCAGACTAAAAACTCTCGCCTGCTTGGGAACTTCTTTCCCTCTGCCCTCTCTCCTGTATCTCTGAGACTGAGGGTGTTGCCCGAGGAACCCTGGTATTGAGGGCTGTGCCTTGTCCACCCCTGTTGAATGGGGTCAGAAACTTAGATGCCCACTCGGGGTCAAGTGGAAAGCGTCTGGCAGCCCTCCAGTGTCTGCCTGGCCAGAGTACAGGAGCTCTGGCTGGATGTGGGCTCTTTCCCTCCCCCCCCCCCAGATTCCACAAAGTATCAGTTGGTTCGTGATATGTATGATAATGATGTAGTTAGGTGCGCCTGACAAAAGTATCCCCTCTACCTTTCTTCCTGGCACAGCAATCTTGAATGCAAGTACTATAGTAATTACCTTTGTAAAGACAGTATGAATAGCCACAGTGCACAAGATGGCAAATGTTGTCTATTGCAGAATGCAGCTGGCCATAGTGGGAAGAACAATGTAGAACAAGAAACATATAAAAGAAAATGAGGGAGAGAGATAATTAGCACATAACTGAGTGTTTCATTATTGGCCTTGACTATAGGAGTGTCCCTGTACTTCAAGAAGACACAGCATACAACTGCTATAAGAGAAGAGAATCACAGACCCAAGTCAATAATTGCAATTCTCAAGGCATCTTCATAAGCATGAAAGGCCACAACTTTTTTGAGGAAGTATGTTTGATATCTGTTGATATACTGTTCCTATGGACACTTCAAACACTGATCCATGTTTAATATAGAAAGAGACATATTCTAAGATTTAATTGTTCTGTATTTATCTAAAAGTATACTAAATTCATGCATTGGAATATCATAACTAAAATAGACTTTCATATTGTGGGTGGTATTTGGGAATATAAGTGTGGAAGCTGCATTGGATGTGATCCTAGATACCAAAGCAAATTACTTGTATGCTATCTATTGGTAATAATGTATATTAATATTTATCTTATATATTCAAGTTTTATATAATCATTTTTAAAAATCAAAAATTCCTGTATCATAATATTCACTTTTCTACAATAATATAACATGAATTGGTCACTCATGGAACATGACTTTTGTAATTCATAATTTTGTAATAGTATGCATATCATGAATTTAGAAGAAACTATGTCCATGCATCTTATACTCTAATTATCAGCAATAAGTTTATTTCACATGTTTCATATGTTTCCTTGGACATAAAACTCTACCACTTCCTATCTTATGAAAGTACCTACAACTAACATTTTACAAACATTGTCTCTAACTAGGTTTGGAATAATTGTTCTTATACACACAGATATGCCCTATTCCTCACAATTCATTGTGGAAACTTGTATGTGAAAAAGACAAAAAGCATTAGAAAAAAATACATAATAAAAATTACAATTTTGGAGTTCAGTCCAATGGATATATATGCAAAAATCAATGTCTAACTAAAACTAAAAAATTGAATTTAACAGTTATATAGATTGTAAGAAGCAGATGAAAGAAATTGATGGCCAACTATATATCTCACAAATTTTACAGTAGTACCCATAAAATCTCACAAAAATGGCTGTTTAAATGCAAACTGTATGAAACAAAACTTTATAAATTACAAAGTGGAAAACCAAAGACACCAGGCAACAAGCTTGCATAGATTCCAACAGACAATTAAAGAATATTGAGAGTTGGAAAAGTTGCTTTCCCCAAGGAGAGCACACCAATGAATAATCAGTTTATATAAAATCGTATTCCCTAAAATCATGTAAGTAATATTATACAGACTATTTGTATTGTATTTAGAAATAAATGTATATGCAATGATATTTGTATTAAGAGGTTGTAAAATTGAAGAAAAAAAAGAAAAATGAAAGGTGTTTGGCAGCAGGAAAGATGGATAATCTTTAAATGACATAATAGTATAATTTCCAAAATAAATGTAGCATCAAAAAAAAGCATCTAGCATTTTGCTGAATATAAGAAACACAGCCCAATAACAAAAACAGAGGCTACTTAAGAATAAAGGAATGGGAAAATATATTCCAAGCAAATTTTCCCATGAAGCAAGCTGGAGTTGTGTAGCAAACTGGCCTGTGGCTTCCTAGAACCAGGATACTCCTAGGAGGCAGGCTGGGGATGAAAAGAGAGTAACTAGATGGTTGAGAGAAGTAATGGAGCCAAGACAAAGGTTCTGATCAAGGCCCACGAGTTTACTAAGAGACCATGCTTATAAAGAGGAAGGCACCTCCCCCCCCCCACGCCCCCCTCTGCCATGCCAGGCTTCTTGATGTATTGTTGCCAAGTTGTTAGCACTAGTCCGCTGGTTCCACACTAGATGCCTAGAGCAATTTTGTCAGCACTCAGTAACCAGGCAGGCTGCTTATTCAGGAATCTCTCAGGAAAACAGGTTCAACCTCTTGGCAGGTGGCAGAAAAACAAGGCAGTTGTCACTTCAAAAAGGAGCCAGCCAAGTTGGAAAGCTGCAAGGCAGTTGGCCACACCTCAAGCATGGTCTATAACAGCCTGCTTCAGGCTGGGGGAGCCTACAGAGTTGCAATACTAATATCTGGTAAAATATACTTTAAACAAAAAGTTATCAAGTGTGATGTTGAAAGACACTTCATATACATCAAAGAGAAAATCCGCCTAGAGAAAGAGTCAAGTCTGAACATCTATGCCCCAAATTAAAGGGCACATACTTTCATAAATAAAACATTACTAAAGCACAAAACACACATTGAACTCCACACAGTAATAGTAAGAGACTTCAACATCCCACTCTCACCAATGTGTAGGTCATTGAAACAGAAACTAAACAGAGACACAGTAAAACTAATAGAGGTTATGAAACAAATAGATTTAACAGATATCTATAGAACATTTCATTCTAAAACAAAAGTATATATCTTCTTCTCAGCACCTCACCATACCTTCTACAAATTGAGTATATAATTGGAAAAATAACAACCCTCCACCAATCCAAGAATATTGAAATAATCCCAGGAATCCTATAAGATTAATATGTCCTGAGGCTGGTCTTCAATAACAGGAAAAACAACAGAAAGTGCAAATATACATGGAAACTGAACAGCCCTATACTCAAAGATAACTTGGTCAGGGAAGAAATAAAGAAAGAAATTAAAGATTCCCTGGAATTAAATGAAAATATTGACACATCATACCCAAACTTATGGGACACAATGAAAGCAGTGTTAAGAGTTTTATTTATGGCACTAAGTGCCCTGACAAGGAAACTGGAGAGATCTAATACTAGCACCTCAACCGGACACTTGAGAGGTCTTGAACAAAGAGAAGCAAACTCAATCCAGAGGAATAGACAGAAGAAAAAAGTGAAACACAGGGCTGAAATGAACAAAATAGAAACAAAGAGAACAATACAAAGAATCAACAAAGCCAAAACCTGGTTCTTTGAGATCATCAACAAGATAGAGGAACCCCCTAGCCAAACTAACTAAGTGGCCCAGAGGCAGTATCCAAATTAACCATATCAGAAATGAAAAGGGAGACATAACAACAGACACAAAGGAAATTCTAAAAATCAGCAGATCCTACTAAAAAGCCTATATGCAACAAAACTTGAAATTTTTGAAAAAAAAGGATGGTTTCTTGACAGATACCACATACTAAAGTTAAATCAAGAGCAGGAAAACTATTTAAATATACACATATTTCACAAGGAAATAGAGGAATCATTAAAAATACCCCCCCCAAAAAAGCCCAGGGACAGATATATTTAGGGCAGAATTCTGCCAGATCTTCACAGAAAACATGATAGCAATATTTCTAAAATTATTCCATAATATAGAAACAGAAAAAACACTACATAATTTATTATATGAAGCCACAATTACACTGACACCTAAAACACACAAGAACCCATACAAAAATGAAACCTCCAGACCAATCTACCTCATGAATATCAATGGATAAATTCTTAATATGATTCTTGCAAACTGAATCCAAGAACACATCAAAACCATTATTCACCATAATCAAGTAAGCTTCATCCAAAAACTCATTAACTTAATCTACTATATAAACAATCTCCCCCAAAAATCACATGATCATCTCCTTACATGCAGAAAAAATTGGCAAAATACAACACCCCTTCATCTTAAAAGTACTGAAAAGATCTGGAATTCAAGGCCCATACCTAAACATAATAAAAGCAATTTACTGAAAACCAAGAGCCACTGTTAAATTAAGTGGAGAGATACTTGAAGCATTCCCACTAAAATCAGGGGCAAGAAAAGGATACCCACTCTCCCCCATATCTATTCAATATAACACTTGAAGCGCTAGCTAGTACAAGACAACAAAATGAGATCAATGAGATACAAATTTTCAAAGAATAAATAAAGGTATCACTATGTTCAGATGATATTAGAATATATATATATGCAACCCCAAACATTCTACCAGAGGACATCTCAAGGTGATAAACAACTTAGCAAAGTGGCCAGATATAAAATTAACTCAAATAAATCAGTAGCCTTGCTTTATACAAATGATTAAACATGCTGAGAAATAAATTAGGGAAACAACTCCCTTCACAATAGCCTCAAATAATATAACCTATCATCAGGTAACTCTAACCAAACAAGTGAAAGTCCTGTATGACCATAACTTCAAGTCTCTCAAAAGAAAGTGAAGAAAGCCTCTGAAAATGGAGTGATCTCCCATGCTCATGGATTGGCAGCATTAACATAGTAAAAAATGGACATCTTACCAAAGCAACCTTCGGATTCAATGCAGTCCCCATCAAAATTCCAACACAATTCTTCAAAGACATGGAAAGATCAATTCTCAAATTATTCTTTAAGAGCAAAAAATCCAGAATAGCAAAAACAATACTTAAATTCATAAACTTCTGGGGGAATCACCATCCCTAACTTCATGCTTTACTACAGAGCAATAGTAATAAAAATTGCATAGTATTGGCACAGAGACAGACACTTTGATCAATGGAATAGAATTGCAGATGCAGAAATAAAAGCACACACTTCTGGATATTTGGTCTTTGACAAACTATCCAAAAATATAAAATGGAAAGAAAAAACCAACATTAAATGGTGCTGGTCTAACTGACTATCTGTATGTAGAAGAATGAAAACAGACCCATATTTGTCACCTTGCACAAAGCTCAATTCCAAGTGGATCAAGAGCCTCAATGTAAAACCAGATACCCTGAATAGTAGAAGATAAAGTGTAAAAGAACCTTGAACTCAATGGCACATTGGGAAATTTCCTAAACAGATCTCCAATGGCTCAAGCTGTAAGATCA
The DNA here is from genome assembly GCF_000001635.26 of Mus musculus. Taxonomy (NCBI): domain Eukaryota; kingdom Metazoa; phylum Chordata; class Mammalia; order Rodentia; family Muridae; genus Mus; species Mus musculus. Next base: position 85,029,504 of record NC_000073.6, on the reverse strand, counting down.
AGAATTGATAAATGGTCAGAAAACTGGACATAGTACTACCGGAAGAACCAGCAATACCTCTCCTGGGCATATAGCCAGAAGATGTTCAAACTGGTAATAAGGACACATGCTCCAGTATGTTCATAGCAGCCTTTTTTATAATAGCCAGAAGCTGGAAAGAACCCAGATGTCCCTCAGCAGAGGAATGGATACAGAAAATGTGATACATTTACACAATGGATTACTACTCAGCTTTTTTTAAATATTTTTTATTATTACATATTTTCCTCAATTACATTTAGAATGCTATCCCAAAAGTTCCCCATACCCTCCCCCCCCCCACTTCCCTACCCACCCATTCCCATTTTTTGGCCGTGGCATTCCCCTGTACTGGGGCATATAAAGTTTGCTTGTCCAATGGGCCTCTCTTTCCAGGGATAGGCCATCTTTTGATACATATGCAGCTAGAGTCAAGAGCTCCGGGGTACTGGTTAGTTCATAATGTTGTTGCACCTACAGGGTTGCAGATCTCTTTAGTTCCTTGGATACTTTCTCTAGCTCCTCCATTGGACATAGTACTACCAGAGGATCCTGCAATACCTCTCCTGGACATATATCTAGAAGATGTTCCAACCGGTAAGAAGGACACATGCTCCACTATGTTCATAGCAGCCTTATTTATAATAGCCGGAAGTTGGAAAGAACCCAGATGCCCCTCAACAGAGGAATGGACACAAAAAAAAAATGTGGTACATTTACACAATGTGGTACATTTACATTTACATTTACTATTAAATGTATTTACTATTAAATGTATTTAGCTATTAAAAAGAATGAATTTATGAAATTCCTAGGCAAATGGATGGGCCTGGAGGGCATCATCCTGAGTGAGGTAACACAATCACAAAAGAAGTCAAATGATATGTACTCACTGATAAGTGGATATTAGCCCAGAAACTTAGTATACCCGAGATATAAGATACAATTTGCAAAACACATGAAACTGAAGAAGAACGAAGACCAAAGTGTGGACACTTTGCCCCCTCTTAGAATTGGAAACAATCACCCATGGAAGGAGTTACAGAGACAAAGTTTGGAGCTGAGACAAAAGGATGGACCATCTAGAGACTGCCATATCCAGGGAGCCATCCCATAATTAGCCTCCAAACGATGACACCATTGCATACACTACTCAGCTTTTAAAAACAATGGATTTATGAAATTCTTAGGCAAATGGATGTATCTGGAGGATATCATCCTGAGTGAGGTACCCAATCACAAAAGAAGTCACTTGATATGCACTCACTGATAAGTGGATATTAGCCCAGAAACTTAGAATACCCAAGATACAATTTCCAAAACACAAGAAACTCAAGAAGAAGGAAGACCAACGCGTGGATACTTCATTCGTCCCCAGAATAGGGAATAAAATACCCATGGAAGGAGTTGCCAAGACAAAGTTTGGAGCTAAGACGAAAGGATGGACCATCCAAAGACTGCCCCACCTGGGGTCCATCCCATAATCAGCCACAAAATGCAGACACTATTGCATATGCCAGCAAGATTTTGCTGAAAGGAACCTGATATAGCTGTCTCATGTGAGGCTATGCCAGTGCCTGGCAAATACAGAAGTGGATGCTCACACTCAGCTATTGGATGGATCACAGGGCCCCCAATGCAGGAGCTAGAGAAAGTACCCAAGGAGCTAAAGGGATCTGGAACCCCATAGGTGGAACAACAATATGAAATAATCAGTACCCCAAGAGCTCGTGTCTCTAGCTGCATATGTAGCAGAAGATGGCCTAGTTGGCCATCATTGGGAAGAGAAGCCCCTTGGTCTTACAAACTTTATAGACTCCAGTACAGGGGAATACCAGGAACAAGAAATGAGAGTGAGTGGGTAGGGAATCAGGGAGCGAGGAGGGTATAGGGGACTTTTGGGATAGCATTTGAAATGTAAATGAAGAAAATATCTAATAAAAAATTAAAAACAAAGAATTGATAAATGGATCCTCATGGAATTGGAAAGCTTCTATAAGGCAAAAGACATAATCAATAAAAAATAAGCTATGTACACATTGGGAAAAATATTCACTAATATCACATCCAATAGAGGGTTAATATCAAAAATATATAAAGATTTCAAGAAGCTAACCACGAAAACACAAACAAACAAACAAACAACAAAATCAAAATATTGGGGATAGAATTAAAACTAGAATTCACAACAGAGGAATTTCGAATGGCTGAGAAGCACCTAAAGAGATGTTCCAAGCCTTTAGTGATTTGGGAAATGAAAATCAAAATGACCCTGAGAATCCATCTTACACCAGTCAGATTGGCTAAGATCAAAACCTCAGATGACAACATATGTAGGTGAGGATGTTGAGAAAGGGGAATACTCCTCCATTGTTGGTGGGATTTCAAACTCTTACAAACATTCTGGAAATCAATCTGGATGATCCTCAGAAAATTTGCAATAGATCAACCTGAAGACCCAGCAATACCACTCTTGGGAGTACCAAAATGATACCTCACAATGCCACTGGCAAAAGTATTCAACTATGTTCATAGCAGCCTTATTTGTGATATCCAGAAGCAGGAAAGTACCCAGATGTCCCATGACATTAGGATGGATACAGAAAATGTTTTTCATTTTCACAATGGAATAGTAATCAGCTATTAAGAAAGAGGACTCCAGGCATGGTGGCGCATGCCTTTAACCCCATCTCTCGGGAGGCAGAGGCAGGCAGATTTCTGAGTTTAAGGCCAGCCTGGTCTACAAAGTGAGTTCCAGGACAGCCAGGGCTACAAGGAGAAACCCTGATTCAGAAAAAGAAAGAAAGAAAGAAAGAAAGAAAGAAAGAAAGAAAGAAAGAAAGAAAGAAAGAAAGAAAGAAAGAAAGAAAGAAAGAAAGAAAAGGAAAGACAAAGCAAAAAAAAAAAAAAAAGAGTAAAGTAACTCAGATCCAAAAGTACATGCCTGGTATGCGCTCACATATAAGTTGATATTAGCATTTAAAAAGTATAGAATTCCCAAGATACACTACTCAGAATTCAAAATTTCAACAAGCTGAAGGGCCCAAGTGAGAATGCCTCAGTCCCACATGGGAGGGAGAAGAAAAGAAATACAAGAGGGAGGGAGGGAGTGGAGAGCCTGGTAGGGAAAGTGGATAGGGCAGGAGGTAGAGTGGAACCAAATGTGGTAATGGATAAAGAAAAAGGACTGGAGCCCTGAAGTCCAGCAGAAAGAATGGAAATAGGCAACCTCAGGAGATTGGAGGATGGGGTAAACTCCACAATGCACCAAAATCCTGGGGAGGGAGAAACTCTTGGGAGTTGAAGGAAGGGACTTTGGATGAAATGCCCAAAAGTAGGGAGGGGAAATTTTAGAGCCCACCTCTAGCAGAAAGTCAGGGCATGTAGTGAGGTAGGGAGTTTGTTAAGCCACAGTCAAAACTCTGACCATAATTGTTCCTACCTGAAAGAACTGCAGGGAAGGAAATGAAGAGGATCCTGAGGAAAATGAGGTTCCACAACACACCCAAAGTAGGATCCAGCTCAAGGGGGTGTCTCAATGCTAGACACTATTACTTAGGATATATAGTACTCACAAAATTGCCCTATCATGCCTGCCCATCGAGAGAACCAATAAGCAGGTAAAAAAGTCAGATACAGATATTTGCACTCAACCAATGGACAGAAGCTGCTTACCCCTGTGGTTGAATAGGAGAAAGGCTGAAGAAGGCTGAGGAGGAGAGTGAACTTATAGGAGTACCAACAGTCACAAACTGGACCCCTGAGATCTCTCAAACACTTAAATACCAACTGAACAGCATACACCAACTGATATGAGGCCACCAACACATATATAGCAGAGGAATTCTGGGTCTTGGTAGAATCAAAGAAGATGCACCTAATGCTATGGATACTGGAGGCCCTAGGTAGGTTAGAGGTCTGGTGGGGAGGGTTGTGTTTGGTAGGGATATCATCATGGAGACAGAGTGGTGGGGAGGAGAAATGGGATGTAGAATGGGATTACTGGGAAGGTAATGTGATCTGGAGTGTAAATGAATAAATAAATAAATAAATAAATAAATAAATAAATAAATAAATAAATAAATAAATGTAAAAAATGGGTAAAAAAGCATTTTTATTCAAGGAAGTCAGAGGCAACTTGAAAATTTTACCATCAAAATTTCCTACAGGGGCTGGTGAGATGGCTCAGTGGGTAAGAGCACCCGACTGCTCTTCTGAAGGTCAGGAGTTCAAATCCCAGCAACCACATGGTGGCTCACAACCATCCGATCACGAGATCTGACTCCCTCTTCTGGAGTGTCTGAAGACAGCTACAGTGTACTTACATATAATAAATAAATAAATAAATCTTTAAAAAAAAATTCCTACAGATGCTCATAGATATTTGAATATATAATTCATCTTTAATTCTATTCCATTGGTCAATATGCTTAATCAAATATAATGTACATTTATTACTATAGCCTTGTAGTAACTCTTGAAACCAGAAATGGTGTTACCACCAGCAGTTCTGTTACTGTTCAGGTTTTTTTTTTCTCTTTATCTATCTTCAGTTTTTTCTTTGTCATATGAAGTTACTAAATGTTCTTTGAAAGTCTGTAAAATTCTAAGACTTTTCCACAGAGATGTTAAAAGGGCAGAGGATTCTGGAAAGTGTCTTGCAAACCCTAAGAAATAATATATGTCAGCTCAGTCGTGCATACTCAGCAAAACTTTCAATAACATAAATGGAAAAACTAGGATATTACATGAAAAGTAAAGTTTAAAGGACATCATTCTACTAGTCCAGCACTACAGAGGATACTAGAAGGAAAACTACAACACAAAGAGAACACACACACACACAAACACACACACATGCACACTATCATTTCCAGCAAGAAAATAATAGGATCTATCATTGGTCATTAGAATCCGTCAACATGAGCAGCGGTCGCCATCTTGGTCCGAGACCCGCCGAACTTAGGAAATTAGTCTGAACAGGTGAGAGGGTGCGCCAGAGAACCTGACAGCTTCTGGAACAGGCAGAAGCACAGAGGCGCTGAGGCAGCACCCTTTGTGGGCCGGGGACAGCCAGCCACCTTCCGGACCGGAGGACAGGTGCCCGCCCGGCTGGGGAGGCGGCCTAAGCCACAGCAGCAGCGGTCGCCATCTTGGTCCGGGACCCGCCGAACTTAGGAAATTAGTCTGAACAGGTGAGAGGGTGCGCCAGAGAACCTGACAGCTTCTGGAACAGGCAGAAGCACAGAGGTGCTGAGGCAGCACCCTGTGTGGGCCGGGGACAGCCGGCCACCTTCCGGACCAGAGGACAGGTGCCCGCCCAGCTGGGGAGGCGGCCTAAGCCACAGCAGCAGCGGTCGCCATCTTGGTCCGGGACCCGCCGAACTTAGGAAATTAGTCTGAACAGGTGAGAGGGTGCGCCAGAGAACCTGACAGCCTCTGGAACAGGCAGAAGCACAGAGGGGCTGAGGCAGCACCCTGTGTGGGCCGGGGACAGCTGGCCACCTTCCGGACCGGAGGACAGGTGCCCGCCCGGCTGGGGAGGCGACCTAAGCCACAGCAGCAGCGGTCGCCATCTTGGTCCGGGACCCGCCGAACCTAGGAAATTAGTCTGAACAGGTGAGAGGGTGCGCCAGAGAACCTGACAGCTTCTGGAACAGGCAGAAGCACAGAGGTGCTGAGGCAGCACCCTGTGTGGGCCGGGGACAGCCGGCCACCTGCCGGACCGGAGGACAGGTGCCCACCCGGCTGGGGAGGCGGCCTAAGCCACAGCAGCAGCGGTCGCCATCTTGGTCCCGGGACTCCAAGGAACTTAGGAATTTAGTCTGCTTAGGTGAGAGTCTGTACCACCTGGGAACTGCCAAAGCAACACAGTGTAGGAGAAAGGTCCTGTTTTGGGCCTTCTTCTTCGGCCAGGAGGAGGTCCAAATACAAGATATCTGCGCACCTTCCCTGTAAGAGAGCTTGCCAGCAGAGAGTGCTCTGAGCACTGAAACTCAGAGGAGAGAATCTGTCTCCCAGGTCTGCTGATAGACGGTAACAGAATCACCAGAAGAACAATCTCTAAATAGAGTCAACTATAACTACTAACTCCAGAGATTACCAGATGGCGAAAGGTAAACGGAGGAATCTTACTAACAGGAACCAAGACCACTCACCATCACCAGAACCCAGCACACCCACTTCGCCCAGTCCAGGGAACCCCAACACACCTGAGAACCTAGACCTAGATTTAAAAGCATATCTCATGATGATGGTAGAGGACATCAAGAAGGACTTTAATAAATCACTTAAAGAAATACAGGAGAACACTGCTAAAGAGTTACAAGTCCTTAAAGAAAAACAGGAAAACACAATCAAACAGGTAGAAGTCCTTACAGAAAAAGAGGAAAAAACATACAAACAGGTGATGGAAATGAACAAAACCATACTAGACCTAAAAAGGGAAGTAGACACAATAAAGAAAACTCAAAGCGAGGCAACACTAGAGATAGAAACCCTAGGAAAGAAATCTGGAACCATAGATTTGAGCATCAGCAACAGAATACAAGAGATGGAAGAGAGAATCTCAGGTGCAGAAGATTCCATAGAGAACATCGGCACAACAATCAAAGAAAATGGAAAATGCAAAAAGATCCTAACTCAAAATATCCAGGAAATCCAGGACACAATAAGAAGACCAAACGTACGGATAATAGGAGTGGATGAGAATGAAGATTTTCAACTCAAAGGTCCAGCAAACATCTTCAACAAAATTATTGAAGAAAGCTTCCCAAATCTAAAGAATGAGATGCATATGAACATACAAGAAGCCTACAGAACTCCAAATAGACTGGACCAGAAAAGAAATTCCTCCCGACACATAATAATCAAAACATCAAATGCACTAAATAAAGATAGAATACTAAAAGCAGTAAGGGAAAAAGGTCAAGTAACATATAAAGGCAAGCCTATCAGAATTACACCAGATTTTTCACCAGAGACTATGAAAGCCAGAAGAGCCTGGACAGATGTTATACAGACACTAAGAGAACACAAACTGCAGCCCAGGCTACTATACCCAGCCAAACTCTCAATTATCATAGAGGGAGAAACCAAAGTATTCCACGACAAAACCAAATTCACGCATTATCTCTCCACGAATCCAGCCCTTCAAAGGATAATAACAGAAAAAAACCAATACAAGAACGGGAACAACGCCCTAGAAAAAACAAGAAGGTAATCCCTCAACAAACCTAAAAGAAGACAGCCACAAGAACAGAATGCCACCTTTAACAACTAAAATAACAGGAAGCAACAATTACTTTTCCTTAATATCTCTTAACATCAATGGTCTCAACTCGCCAATAAAAAGACATAGACTAACAAACTGGCTACACAAACAAGACCCAACATTTTGCTGCTTACAGGAAACTCATCTCAGAGAAAAAGATAGACACTACCTCAGAATGAAAGGCTGGAAAACAATTTTCCAAGCAAATGGTATGAAGAAACAAGCAGGAGTAGCCATCCTAATATCTGATAAGATTGACTTCCAACCCAAAGTCATCAAAAAAGACAAGGAGGGACACTTCATTCTCATCAAAGGTAAAATCCTCCAAGAGGAACTCTCAATTCTGAATATCTATGCTCCAAATACAAGAGCAGCCACATTCACTAAAGAAACTTTAGTAAAGCTCAAAGCACACATTGCACCTCACACAATAATAGTGGGAGACTTCAACACACCACTTTCACCAATGGACAGATCATGGAAACAGAAACTAAACAGGGACACACTGAAACTAACAGAAGTGATGAAACAAATGGATCTGACAGATATCTACAGAACATTTTATCCTAAAACAAAAGGATATACCTTCTTCTCAGCACCTCATGGTACCTTCTCCAAAATTGACCACATAATAGGTCACAAATCAGGCCTCAACAGATTCAAAAATATTGAAATTGTCCCATGTATCCTATCAGATCACCATGCACTAAGGCTGATCTTCAATAACAAAATAAATAACAGAAAGCCAACATTCACATGGAAACTGAACAACACTCTTCTCAATGATACCTTGGTCAAGGAAGGAATAAAGAAAGAAATTAAAGACTTTTTAGAGTTTAATGAAAATGAAGCCACAACGTACCCAAACCTTTGGGACACAATGAAAGCATTTCTAAGAGGGAAACTCATAGCTATGAGTGCCTTCAAGAAAAAACGGGAGAGAGCACATACTAGCAGCTTGACAACACATCTAAAAGCTCTAGAAAAAAAGGAAGCAAATTCACCCAAGAGGAGTAGACGGCAGGAAATAATCAAACTCAGGGGTGAAATCAACCAAGTGGAAACAAGAAGAACTATTCAAAGAATTAACCAAACGAGGAGTTGGTTCTTTGAGAAAATCAACAAGATAGATAAACCCTTAGCTAGACTCACTAAAGGGCACAGGGACAAAATCCTAATTAACAAAATCAGAAATGAAAAGGGAGACATAACAACAGATCCTGAAGAAATCCAAAACACTATCAGATCCTTCTACAAAAGGCTATACTCAACAAAACTGGAAAACCTGGACGAAATGGACAAATTTCTGGACAGATACCAGGTACCAAAGTTGAATCAGGATCAAGTTGACCTTATAAACAGTCCCATATCCCCTAAAGAAATAGAAGCAGTTATTAATAGTCTCCCAGCCAAAAAAAGCCCAGGACCAGACGGGTTTAGTGCAGAGTTCTATCAGACCTTCAAAGAAGATCTAACTCCAGTTCTGCACAAACTTTTTCACAAGATAGAAGTAGAAGGTATTCTACCCAACTCATTTTATGAAGCCACTATTACTCTGATACCTAAACCACAGAAAGATCCAACAAAGATAGAGAACTTCAGACCAATTTCTCTTATGAACATCGATGCAAAAATTCTTAATAAAATTCTCGCTAACCGAATCCAAGAACACATTAAAGCAATCATCCATCCTGACCAAGTAGGTTTTATTCCAGGGATGCAGGGATGGTTTAATATACGAAAATCCATCAATGTAATCCATTATATAAACAAACTCAAAGACAAAAACCACATGATCATTTCGTTAGATGCAGAAAAAGCATTTGACAAGATCCAACACCCATTCATGATAAAAGTTCTGGAAAGATCAGGAATTCAAGGCCAATACCTAAACATGATAAAAGCAATCTACAGCAAACCAGTAGCCAACATCAAAGTAAATGGAGAGAAGCTGGAAGCAATCCCACTAAAATCAGGGACTAGACAAGGCTGCCCACTTTCTCCCTACCTTTTCAACATAGTACTTGAAGTATTAGCCAGAGCAATTCGACAACAAAAGGAGATCAAGGGGATACAAATTGGAAAAGAGGAAGTCAAAATATCACTTTTTGCAGATGATATGATAGTATATATAAGTGACCCTAAAAATTCCAACAGAGAACTCCTAAACCTGATAAACAGCTTCGGTGAAGTAGCTGGATATAAAATTAACTCAAACAAGTCAATGGCCTTTCTCTACACAAAGAATAAACAGGCTGAGAAAGAAATTAGGGAAACAACACCCTTCTCAATAGCCACAAATAATATAAAATATCTTGGCGTGACTCTAACGAAGGAAGTGAAAGATCTGTATGATAAAAACTTCAAGTCCCTGAAGAAAGAAATTAAAGAAGATCTCAGAAGATGGAAAGATCTCCCATGCTCATGGATTGGCAGGACCAACATTGTAAAAATGGCTATCTTGCCAAAAGCAATCTACAGATTCAATGCAATCCCCATTAAAATTCCAACTCAATTCTTCAACGAACTAGAAGGAGCAATTTGCAAATTCATCTGGAATAACAAAAAACCGAGGATAGCAAAAACTCTTCTCAAGGATAAAAGAACCTCTGGTGGAATCACCATGCCTGACCTAAAGCTTTACTACAGAGCAATTGTGATAAAAACTGCATGGTACTGGTATAGAGACAGACAAGTGGACCAATGGAATAGAATTGAAGACCCAGAAATGAACCCACACACCTATGGTCACTTGATCTTCGACAAGGGAGCCAAAACCATCCAGTGGAAGAAAGACAGCATTTTCAACAATTGGTGCTGGCACAACTGGTTGTTATCATGTAGAAGAATGCGAATCGATCCATACTTATCTCCTTGTACTAAGGTCAAATCTAAGTGGATCAAGGAACTTCACATAAAACCAGAGACACTGAAACTTATAGAGGAGAAAGTGGGGAAAAGCCTTGAAGATATGGGCACAGGGGAAAAATTCCTGAACAGAACAGCAATGGCTTGTGCTGTAAGATCGAGAATTGACAAATGGGACCTAATGAAACTCCAAAGTTTCTGCAAGGCAAAAGACACTGTCTATAAGACAAAAAGACCACCAACAGACTGGGAAAGGATCTTTACCTATCCTAAATCAGATAGGGGACTAATATCCAACATATATAAAGAACTCAAGAAGGTGGACCTCAGAAAATCAAATAACCCCCTTAAAAAATGGGGCTCAGAACTGAACAAAGAATTCTCACCTGAGGAATACCCAATGGCAGAGAAGCACCTGAAAAAATGTTCAACATCCTTAATCATCAGGGAAATGCAAATCAAAACAACCCTGAGATTCCACCTCACACCAGTCAGAATGGCTAAGATCAAAAATTCAGGTGACAGCAGATGCTGGCGAGGATGTGGAGAAAAAGGAACACTCCTCCATTGTTAGTGGGATTGTAGGCTTGTACAACCACTCTGGAAATCCGTCTGGTGGTTCCTCAGAAAATTGGACATAATACTACCGGAGGATCCAGCAATACCTCTCCTGGGCATATATCCAGAAGATGCCCCAACTGGTAAGAAGGACACATGCTCCACTATGTTCATTGCAGCCTTATTTATAATAGCCAGAAACTGGAAAGAACCCAGATGCCCCTCAACAGAGGAATGGATACAGAAAATGTGGTACATCTACACAATGGAGTACTACTCAGCTATTAAAAAGAATGAATTTATGAAATTCCTAGCCAAATGGATGGACCTGGAGAGCATCATCCTGAGTGAGGTAACACAATCACAAAGGAACTCACACAATATGTACTCACTGATAAGTGGATACTAGCCCAAAACCTAGGATACCCACGATATAAGATACAATTTCCTAAACACATGAAACTCAAGAAAAATGAAGACTGAAGTGTGGACACTATGCCCCTCCTTAGAAGTGGGAACAAAACACCCATGGAAGGAGTTACAGAAACAAAGTATGGAGCTGAGATGAAAGGATGGACCATGTAGAGACTGCCATATCCAGGGATCCACCCCATAATCAGCTTCCAAATGCTGACACCATTGCATACACTAGCAAGATTTTACTGAAAGGACCCAGATGTAGCTGCCTCTTGTGAGACTATGCCGGGGCCTAGCAAACACAGAAGTGGATGCTCACAGTCAGCTAATGGATGGATCACAGGGCTCCCAATGGAGGAGCTAGAGAAAGTACCCAAGGAGCTAAAGGGATCTTCAACCCTATAGGTGGAACAACATTATGAACTAACCAGTACCCCTGAGCTCTTGACTCTAGCTGCATATGTATCAAAAGATGGCCTAGTCGGCCATCACTGGAAAGAGAGGCCCATTGGACACGCAGACTTTGGGTGCCCCGGTACAGGGGAACGCCAGGGCCAAAGGGGGGGAGTGGGTGGGTAGGGGAGTGGGGGTGGGTGGGTAAGGGGGTCTTTTGGTATAGCATTGGAAATGTAAATGAGCTAAATACCTAATAAAAAATGAAAAAAAAAAAAAAAAAAGAATCCGTCAACATAAATGGACTCAATTCAAAAATAAAAAGACACAGTTTAACAAAGAAGATATTTAAACAGGATGTACTATTCCACTGCCCTCAATAAACATACATAAGCAAGAAAAACAGACACAACTTCAGAATGACAGGTTAGAAAAAAAAATTTTCCAGGAAAACAAACCTAAGAAAGAAGCTGTAGTAACCATTCTTGTATCTAATAAATTAGAATTTCAACCCAAAATAATCAAAAGAGATAGGAAGGACACTTCATACCCATCAAAAGAAAAGCACATTAACGTAGTATCCCAATTCCGGACATCTAGGCCTCAAATGCAAGGATATACACATTTTCAAAAGATGTACTACAAAAGATCAAATCTTACACCAAACTTCAGAAATTAATAGACCTAGTATGCAATGCCCAACTCTCACCAAGAAGAGTTTATGTCAATAAACAGAAACCAAACAGAAATAATGTAACTACCAGATATTAAAAATGAAGTAAGTCTTTTTTGAAGATATGTTTAGAACCATTCACACAGGCACAAAAGAATTTACCTTTTCAGTAACTCACAGAACATTCTTCAAAATTGGCTATACAACTGGTCTAAAAAAATAAGTATCAACAGATACAAGAAAATGTAAATGATAGTTTGAATATTCTTAGATTTCCAGAGATAAAAGCTGGACTTCAATAACAACAGAAACAACAAAAAGCCCATATACTCATGGAAACTGAATAACTTCTACAGAATGAGCACTAGGTCAAAGAAGTCATAAAGAAGCTAAAGACTTTCTGGAATTCAATGAAAATTACGTTGCAGCATACCCACACTTATGGAACACAAAGAAATTAATGTTAAGAGAAAAAATTATGGCACAAAGTCCCTAAATTGAGAAAATGAATATAACCTACCCAGCAACATAAGGACACGCGTAAAAGCTCTAAAACAAGAAGAAGCAAACACATGCAAGAGATAGGGATGTCAGGAAATATTCAAACTCAAGGCCAAAATCAAGCAACTAGGAAAAATGAAAACAATACAAAGAGTCAAAACCAAGAGCTTATTCTTTGAGAAATTTTTAAAAATAAATAAATAAACATTTAGACAAAGTAACTAAAAGGCACATAGACTATAACAAAATTAACAAAATCAGAAACAAAAAGGGAGATAATAACAACAGAAACTAAAGAAATGTTTAAAAAATCATTAGATCTTATTTCAAAAGTCTATACTCCATAATAATGGAAAATAAAATGAAATGTATATTTTTTCAAGATAGATACCACTTAAGAAAATTACATAAACTTCTGGACCATTCCTTTTCGGTGGGCAGATCACCAGCTTGTCTGGTTCTCTGTAGATTATGAAGGCCTCCTAGGAGTACAGCTGCAAACAGGCAAATAGGTGATGGACTCTCACAGACTGGTACAGCAGCTTAGAATATTGTGGATCCAAGTGGTCTCACAACCCATCACCCATCAAAACCCTGCAACCTGAATTCTACTCCCCTTTTGGCCTGCACCTTCTGAGAGAGCAGATCACTAGCTTGTCTTCTCCTCTGAAGACAGAACAATCTCAAGATCTCCCAGGAGTTTCTACACATGCAGGACAACTGACCCAACAGTCTGAAAACCTCGCTGGAGTTCTGCTTTAAACATGGCAACATAGCCCATCATCTGAATGTCTCACAGGAGAATAGCAACATACAGGGCAACATCTGGACTCCTCTTCTGCAGATACAACAGTCTGAAGGCCTCACAAGAGGACTGCTACCAACAAGGTCACAGGCCTCCAAGGAGCACTGCAGCTACCCAGAGACAGAGGAAGCAGGCTCCAGACACAGACACCCAGGGCAGCTTAAACCAGGGATAAATAGATAGTGAGATGCAAGTGCAAGACCACAGCAACAGAAGCTAATATACATTAGCACCATCAAAACCCAGTTCTTCCAACACAGCAAGACCCAGATACACCAACACACCTGAAAAATCAGGAAGCTGACATAAAATCCTAACTCATGAAAATAATAGAGACCTTTAAGATGGATATAAATAATTCAGTTAAATAAATACAAGAAATCACAGGTGAACAGGTAGAAGTCCTTAAAGAGGAAACAAATAATTCCATTAAAGAAATACAGGAAAACACAATCAATCAGATGAAGAAACTGAACAAAATGGTTCCAGACCTAAAAGTGGAAGGAGAAGTAGTGATGAAAACAAAAAGGGAGGCAAACTTATAAATGGAAAACCTAAGAAAAGTGTCAAAAATTACAGAGATAAGCAATACCAATAAAATTCAAGAGAGATAAGATACTATAACGTGTAGAGCAGAACTTAGAAGATATAGACACAACTGTCAAAATCAAAACACACAAACAAAACTTCTAATGTAGAACATACAGGAACCCCAGGGCATAATGAAAAGGCTAAATCAAAGACTAATAGGAATAGAGGAGAGAATATTCCCAGCTCAAAGGACCTAAAAACTTTGTGAACAAAATCATAAAAGAAAACATCACAACCGAAAGAAAAAGATGGCCATAAAAGCAAAAGAACCTGAGAAAACAACAAATAGATTAGACAAGATAAGAAAATCCTCTCTTCATATAATAATCAAAACAGTAAATGCACAGAAGAAAGAATATTAAGGGCATAAAGGTAAAATTGACAAGTAACATATAAAGGAGACCTATAAGAATTATACCAGACTTCTCAACTAACACAATAAAATCCAGAAGAGCATGGAGAGAGGTCCTGCAGACCCTAAGAGAACACAATGCAAGCCCAGGCTACTATACCCAACAAAACTCTCAATCAATATACATGGAAAAGAATATTCTAGGACAAATCCAAATTCAAACAGTATCTATTTACTAATCCATACCTACAGAGAACTCCAGAAAGAAAATTCCAAGACAAGGTAGGTACCTACCAAAGAAAACAGAAGATGTTAATCATCCTACAACAAAGATAAAAGGGGAGAATCAAATGTATATAATGCCACCTAAAATAACAAATATAGCTGGAATTACCAATCATCTGTCTTTAATATTTCTCAAGATCACCATACTCAAATTCCCAATAAAAAGACACAAGCTAACAGACTACAAAATACACATTATCTCCATACAATAATATTAGGAGACTTCAATGCCCACTCTCACTAGTCGATAAATCACTGAAACAGAAACCTAACAGAGACACAGTGAAACTAACAGAAGTTTTGAACCAAATGGATATAACAAATATACTCCATTTCACCCTAAAACAAGAGACTATATCTTCTCAGCATCTTATGCTACCTTCTCCAAAATGGATAATCAGTCACAAAACAAGCCTCAACAGATAGAAGATTGAAATAGTTCCAGGCATAATATCAGATCACCAAGAACTAAGGTTCAATCTTTAAGAATAAAAAAAAAAAAAAAAAAAAAAAAAAAAACCACATACCCGTAAAAACTGAACAACTCTCTACTCAGTGATAACTTGGTCAGGGAAGAAATAAAGAGAGAAAGTAAAGAATTTCTGGTTTTGTTTAGTCATGGTATCTGCTCACCTAAGTAAAAACCTAACTAGGAAACATTTCCTATAAGAAAAGGAGGCTTACCACCCTGGTTACCATCCCATCCTGATATTGCAAGCCAATGAAGAAATAGGCAGATCCTCTCCCATTGAGGCCAGAAATCTCAGACCTCATAGTGTAACAGGGAACAAAGGCAGACAACACAAGGTAGCTCCTGCTCTAGTTGTTAAGGGACCTCCATGAAGACCAAGCTGAACTACTGCTACATATGTGGACAGGGGTATAATACCCCAGATTTCTTAAGTTAATTATATAATCCAAGAGAGTACTCAACACATGTCTCATAAGTTTCTATTTTTATATATGATAATTAACAGAGAGAAATTATTGAACTGAAGGAAGGGGTAATGATTAAAAACCTCACAATAATCTAGTTTGAGAATTCTAGTCTAGTTAATCCATATTCTTCAGGGCACGGGACTTCCTACAGTAATCTGAGCAAGCTGAATGTATGTTACAGAGCTGTTAGATGACTAGAAGAAAACATATTCTTAAACACACCAGGGAAGGTATAAAATCCCGAGGGACATTATAAGAAAAAACAAAGCCTTGCAAATCTAAGAAAGATCACATCCAAATGTGAAGATGAGAGCTGCCTACAAAATTCCATCATTGTTATTAATGAGTGGAAATTTTAGTCCACATCTGAATAACATGACTGTCATTCTTTGAACAATCACTTATCCTAAACAAATTTCCCAGCAAAAAGTAGATTTGATAGAGGTAAAAATTAAGGACACCAAGTTCTGTGGATGTTAAATATGAGAATAGAAAAGAGTAGGAAAGAATACTGTTATAATCAAAAATAATGCAAAAACAAAGACTATTAAAGAAGTATTAAGAAAACTTATTAAGTTTTTTAAGATATAACACACAGGCCAATGCCATATAATATAGCAACTAAGGAAAAAACAACCACAAAAAGCAACCAAATGGGAAAACAAATATATTTTTGACACTGTATTCTAACATGATCCTAATAAAAAAATTGATTAATGGGTTATATTTCCAGCCACATACACTGAGTTTTTAACTGTCTTTTATAGTAAGAATTTTCACTCCTTTCGGGGATAATTTTTGCTTCCTACTGCTTATATATACGACTCATATAATCTTCCATAAAGGAAACTAACACAGAAGAGGAATACATAAAAATGTTTATAACTAACTTTAAATGGCAATTCAAACTTAAAATAATCTTGGGCTTATGTGCATTGTAATGATAAATCATTATGCAAAAAGTCCTTACATTGTAATAGACTGGAATTCTCAATCAATATAACAGTAATGGTTAACAAAATGGAGGTTATTTAAGAATGATATTCTGCGCACTCAAATTATTTAATCTTCCCTAGAGAAAAATGAAAGTAAAATTTTACTAGCCTTAAATTTCCTACAAAATCAGCTTTTACAAACTTAGATTATGAAAATTTTAAATTCAAATTCCTCATTCTTTCATAACACTGACCCAAAAGTAATTCAATATATACTTATGAATTAAAGAAAGAGGAAAACACTCTAAAAGAAAACTTATAAAATTAATATCTACAAATACTGGGGACACATGCAAGCATTTCACAATATTGTTAATTTGTTTATTGCTGTGTTCAGTTGAGTTCAGTTGGAGTCATTGGCATAATTTCTAGTAAAACTCATTTGGAATACCTGATGTAATCTGAGGTAACTGTTTCAAATGGTCATCAGAAAACTGGTTTGATGAACTAGACTTGTTAGAAAATTTGCCCAAGAGGAATCATGCCTGATGTTCATGTCTACTGACATGGATATAATCATAAGGGATATGGAGGAAAAAGATAATTATGAAGAAACTTATTACCCTTTATTTGTTACCTGAACATATGAACTCAGTTGCTGAGCCTAAGGCCATAGAGTGCTTAAGAATCCGCAAGAGGCAAACAAGGAACTGAAAAGTAAATTGCTAAGAGAAGTACATTTGTCCTTTAGTAGTAGGTACAGTAATAAATAGTGGCACCTGGATGGGTTCACAAAATATTAATACATGAGATTCTGTCTATCTGAATGTATGTGCTGCATTTTACTCAGGTAAATATTTTGCTGATGTGAAAAAGATGTTCACTTTGATCTCTGTCTTCTGGTTTCTGAAGATTTCCTCTATTTTTTGTCATTTGAGTGACCCCAGATGCTTTTGGAGAATAAAAGACACCAAAAACCATCTAGGAGATAAAGAAAATAATTGTTTCTTTTCTATTTACACAAAGCGTGGTTATGTGAAGAATGATTATTTCAGTTGTAATCTAGACAAGCAGTAAGTACATACTTCATTTACATATTTTACTTTGCCATGTGAGACAAAGCATTCTAGAGATGTTGGGATGTAGACCATGATACCATGCGTCTTCTGGCTCTCCCTTTCTAGGAGATAACAAAATTTATTTTATGTTTCAATGCTGGTTATTTTTTCAAATTCTGGTTGTTTTATGTGTACCTTATTGTTCTACATTTTTGAGTCACAATTTCTAGGCAGATGCTGAATGAATGACCCATGGTATTGGTCTTGCTACTAGAGAGAATCCATTAATTTGCCAATTTCCAACTTATTTTTTCTTGGGATTTACATAAGAAAATTGGAAAAACATTGGTTTTGGCTTATTTAATAGATACTGCAATAAAATGGTCATTATTGGTCTGATAATGTTTCATCTGTCAGCATGGATGCCCAATTCCTGCACATCAGCCATTTGGATATCTGCCCTTATATTTAGTTACATGTATTAAGAAGATATACAGATTTTGTTCAAATTATCTATTATAATTTCAGAATTTTATGGTTTATGAATCCTGCAGTAGAAGTCAGAACTGAAAGAATTTTCTTTCTTTTTTATATTCTTTTTTATTAGATATTTTCTTCATTTACATTTCAAATGCTGCGCCTAAAGCCCCCTATACCCTACTCCTAACCTGCTCCTCAACCCACCCACTCCTGCTTCATGGCCCTGGCATTCCCCTGTACTGGGGCATATGATCGTCCCAAGATCAAGATCCTCTCCTCCCATTAATGGCTGACTAGTCCATCCTCTGCTTCATATACAACTAGAGACACAGCTCTGGGAAGGGGGTGGGGGTTACTGTTTAGTTCATATTGTTTTTCCACCTATAGGGTTGTAGACCCCTTCAGCTCCTTGGGTACTTTCTCTAACTCCTTCGTTAGGGGCCCTTTGTTCCATCCAATAGATAACTGTGAGTATCCACTTCTGTATTTGCCAGGCACTGGCAGAGCCTCACAACAGACAGCTATATCAGGGTCCTATCAGCAACATCTTGCTGGCATATACAATAGTGTCTGTGTTTGGTGGTTGTATATGGGATGAATCCCCAGGTGGAACAGTCTCTGAATGGTCGTTCCTTCCATCTCAGCTCCAAACTTTGTCTCTGTAAATCCCTCCATGGGTATTTTGTTCCCCATTATAAGAAGGAGCAAAGTATACACACTTTGCTCTTCCTTCTTCTTCTGTTTCATGTGTTTTGCAAATTGTATCTTGGATATTCTAAGGTTCTGCTCTAATATCCAATTATCAGTGTGTGCATATCTTGTATGTTCTTTTATGACTGGGTTACCTGACTTAGGATGATATCCTCCAGATCCATCCATTTGTCTAAGAATTTTATAAATTCATTGTTTTTAATCGCTGAGTAGCACTCCATTGTGTAAATGTACCACATTTACTATATCCATCCCTCTGTTGAGGAACATCTTTTACATTTTATTTCAAAGGCATTTCCACATTTTTTGTATTAAACACATCAGAAGCTTATGCAAAGTTATCAATTAGAAGTTTATGAAACATCTCCCTATTCCAGCAGACTATTTGTTAATTTGTTATAAGAGAAGATGTCCATACAAACTATGACTTGCTATTTCTATTTATGAGTGCTAGAATAAAATATGGTGTCAGTGATACCTGGTAAAAGTTGAGAGGAGAGTACTATGGGTACAGAATTTTCCATTCCCAAGACTGTCATTTACAGATTTCAAAATTTTATTTCTCATTATAATGTATATTTTCATCTACTATACTCATTCAACATTTTTTCTATTTCTTTTTCCTAATAATATTAAGTATCTTTAAGTTTATGAGGATTGAGTACACTTTATATAAGTTAATATATATTTTATGTAATAGCTCTATTTAAATGGGTTTACTGTATTTGAGATTTCAGTTGAAGAGATTGTGATACTTTCTCTGCAATGTTGTAGGACATTTATCAAAATAACTTTTCAAAGTTTCAATAATATATTTAAAATGGTATCACACACTCACACACACACACAGACACACACATATGTATACAAACATATATACATATATGTATGTGTGTCTGTGTGTGTTTTTGTGTGGTGTGTTTGTGTGTGTGTGTGTGTGTGTGTGTGTGTGTGTGTGTGTGTGTGTGTGTGAAAGGGAGAGCTTAGCACAGTGACACTGACAATTTTAGATAAAGATTCTATTCAGTTTTAAATAGAATATATCAGAATAAAGTAGAAATAGAGATGATGAATACTTGTGACTTTGAATTAGAGTAAAGTAATTATTTAGAAGAAATGACTAGAGATATGGGTTGATATAATAGAGAAAAGAGTATTCAATAATAAAAATCAATATTCATGGTAAAATGTAGGATGAAGGAGATGAACCAGAATTCAAAATATTCAGGTATAGATGAGAAAGAATGTAGGGGAAGTTGAGTTGTTAGAACAACAAAATCTTCATAAACACATTTGCACATCTCCCAAAAGCCTATGATAAGCTAGGCATTATTTCAGATGAGCCTTGTGACATATGTCAAGCAACGGGTTTTTGTAATTCATTTTATTTAATTTCAATTTTTCTAGCTAATTAGACAATATGACTGAGTGTTCTCTGTTAAAAGTATGTGAAGTTTTATGTCTAGCTCTCTAACAATTTGAACTTCATGAATTTTTCACTGTATGTGTTTTCACATGGTATAGAAAAAGAGAGGTATAGAGAATGTTTTAATTGATTCTTACATACTATTAATAAGAAAAATGTCAAGGCAAGAATTTCCTATTGAGACTTTAACAATAAAAAGTAACATTTTATGTAGAAAATACCTTTGAATGCATACATGCCTCAGTTTTTAAGTTTTTCTGTGATCATGATCATTTACAAATATGTGTGTGGGCATGCATGTGCACACACATACAGTCATACACACACAGACACACACATATATGTGTGTGTCTGTGTGTAGATAGATAGATAGATAGATAGATAGATAGATAGATAGATAGATAGATATTAGAGTAGAATTATTATTTATAACTTCGTATTAAACCTTGCATATTGCATAGCAGATATGTTTTCAAAACAATGTATGTTTTTCAACCTATACTGTGCCCAAACAAAGAGATTGTTGTACAGTTTTTCAGTGATAATTTGTCACCGATACTTGGATGTTTATATCATTACTATAAACATGACAGCACAGTTTAATAAGCCAGTTATTTTTAGAAGTAAAATACTGGATTACTGTTGCACCTACATGGTTAGTGTTCTACTTGCAAAGCAATATAATATTTCACCGTTATGAATAAATTAGGACTCTCAAAAATTTGTCATGATGGTGGAGATACAACAAAACTAAATCCAAATTTATAATCTCAAATAGGAATCTTGTGTGAATATAGTATTGGTAATATGAAGAGATATTCTACTAATACCTACTAATATAATTTTTAAAGTTGTGTTTTAGGTATTTGTGAGTAATATCATTAAGTTAGAGAAACAGGAATTATAGGGGAAAGTGCAATTTGATTATATTTTCTTAGATTACATCTAACTATATCCTATACCATCATTATGAGCATGGAGAATAGATAGGGCTTGTTATAACATTATGATTTACGTTTGTAGGCTATATAAAACACCAGAAATAGATTGTTTAGGAATTTAGAAAATTTAATGTAGACTTATTTTATATTCCATTTCCTATCAATTAAAAGCAGTACAAAACTGTGGGGTTTTTGTGTTGATTTCCTCTCTGCATGCTAGGATTTTTCTGGCTTGTGCTTGTACAGTTTTAGGAATTATATTCTCTACTGCTCTGTTTTCAGGGTGACACCCAAGACAATACATTTGATTTTCTCTGTTTATCTTGCCATAGAAGAAATAAATAAGGACTACCATATCTTGCCCAACATTTCTCTATTAGTTAACATTGAATGTGACCAAAGAATATATGATAAGAAATCTGGTTTGGGTTTGAAAAGTAAGGAAATTATTCCTAATTACTACTGCAGAAATCAAAGAAGATATTTAATTGTACTTACAATACCTGAATGGACAGTATCTACAAGCCTTGGACCATTCTTGTACATCTCGAGAATTCCTGAGGTAATCAAGATGGATTAAACTTAAGGAAATACTTTCTTACCTCAGTGAGAATTTCTGAGTATGAATGCAGTTTATAAGTCATAGAAAGGGTTTATGTTTTTATGATTTATCAAGCATAAATACACAGATATATTTTGTGGCAAACAAAACAACTTTATCATAAATGGGCATGGGAGACAGCAGTATTGTGAAATGTTATACCAGAAGAAGACTTAGTATACTAGTACTTGTTTAAAGAATCACAAGAAGTTGGATATAATAGTAATAATAAGATAAAGAGTAAACACTTTCTAGCAGGATTACACCTTGCTCAAGCACACTTCGCTCTTACAAGTATCCCTCTGCATTCCATCATGTTCATATTGTTACCTATGTTCTGTATTTTTCAGCTTTACTGTGGAAATTTTCATCTTCTTCTGAATGATAATGAACAATTTCCTCATCTTTACCAAATATCTCCAAAGGACACATCTCTACCACTAGCCATGGTGTCCTTAGTGGTTCATTTCAGGTGGAACTGGATAGGAGCGATTGTTACCAATGATGACCATGGAATTCAATTCCTTTCTGAATTAAGAGGAGAAATGCAAAAACACATTGTCTGTTTATCAGTTGCAATTATTATCCAAACTGAGAAGATCATGGCCCTTAAAGAGTTTCATACGCATTACAACCAAATTATAATGTCATCAGCAAAAGTTGTGATAGTTTATGGAGACAAAGACTCTCCTATACATTTTGCCCTCATTGTGTGGAAATCTAAAGGCATTTGGAGAATCTGGGTTAGTGTCTCACAATTTGATATGATCACAATTATAGGAGATTTCTTGCTATACTCCTCCATAGGGACTTTCATTTTTTCACACCAGCAACCTGAAATACCTGGTTTTGAGCAATTTATCCAAACAGTACACCCTTCAAACTACAGTAGTGAACATTCCCTTGCCAAACTATGGTGGACGTATTTTAGATGTTCTTTGCCACCATCTAATTGTAAGAAGCTGAAGAATTGTCCAACCACAACTGTATTTAAATGGTTATTCATGACACCACTTGGAATGGCCATGAGTAATACATGCTATAATTTATATAATGGTGTGTATGCTGTGGCCCTCTCACTCCATGAGATGATTCTGCAACAAGTAGACACATGGTCAATGAATGCTGGGAAGGAACTGGAATTTGACTCTTGGAAGGTAATGAGTCTTAACACTAAATGGCATTTATATGGTTTGAATTCTTTAATAAAACTACATGGTCTTAAGCCATGTCAATAAGTTATTTTACCCATAGATATATATAGTTCTGTACTCTATTATTGCATAAGTGGCATCTCATGTTAGTGTCATAAATTATGACAGAGTCAACACTGGTGTACAAGTCAGAATTCACAATCTAAGTCATGCATTTTTGTCCAGATATTGAAACCACATATGTGACTCGCATATTAATTTTTTCTCATGAAATTTTTAAAAATCAGTAAGAAAATGACTTGTCTATTATGTTATTCAAAAGTTGCTGACCAATTTACTGAAAAGATCCCAAAGAATATCAGGTACTTTTCCATTAATTTTGCTTATTAATAATATCTATCCCATTGCCTGTGATCAAATAACACTATTGGCAGAAAACAAAAAACAGAGAACATGCCATTTTTCTCCAAATATAAAAACCAGGATTATAGGTTTTAGAGTACCAAATGCAGGAAGAAAATTTTATTAGTAAAGACAGTGGAGATATATTTACACCTACATGATTTTTATTTTCATCTTTAGTACTGAATACTTCTGGTAAAGTTAGATTTTTTTGGAAAGGATAATAAAAATTAGGAACTTTCTAAATGTAATACTTTCTATTCTGATGTGTAAATCTAGTTAAAAATAAAATGACAAACTTGTTTTAGCTGTTCTATTTTTTGAAGACCTTACAATTTGTAAATCCTGCTGGAGAACTAGTCATCATGAACCAGAATTTGAAACAGGATACAGAGTATGACATATTCTTTATCATGGATTTTAAAAAATATTATGGACTTAAAATTAAAATAGGAAGATTTTCTGGTCATCTTCCAAGTGGTCAACAGTTACTTATGTCTACGGAAATGATTAAGTGGGCTACAGGTATAGACCAGGTAATTTAGTCATAATCATAATGCTTAACATGTATTCTCTACTTTTGATTTGCCATGGAATAAATACCTGGAATTTCTTTGTTTATTGACTTTACAGAGTCCTAGATATTATCTTTCATTTTCTTATACTCTTTATATATATATATATATATATATATATATATATATATATTAATATATAAATCATCATACACTCAAATATTTTATCCGTAAAAAACAAAACAGTAAAATGTAATATGATATATGTATCTTAAATGAGGTCTTTCAGTGGATCTCTGTTGTGTGAATAACTATATGTTTGTCAATTAGGATATTGTCCTTATTTTTATATTGCGTATTATTTTTCACAGATTCTACCCTCAGTATGTAGTATGCCTTGCAGACCAGGACTCAGAAAATCCCCTCAGGAAGGAAAGGACATCTGCTGTTTTGTTTGTTACCCCTGCCCAGAAAATGAAATTTCCAACATGACAAGTAATGTTATCATTTATCAAAGTAATCAGATTGATTTTTCCCATATTTAACATAGTTAACAAAAGTCCTTGTGGAAGGGAAAAGATATATTAAGAAGTAAAATGCTTCAGAAATACTGTTATTCAAAATAGTAAACTCTCTCTTTCTCTCTCTTGAACTATATTTTTGTCTCATTATTCTAGATCCCAGGAACACATTTTTTCCTGAATATTTCTTTAGAATACTAAACCATACTGCATTATGACATGTTTATAATTCTAAATTTTATTTAAAGTAGGAATACTATGCTTTTAAAATACTTTACCTTTTATTCTCTTTACAGTCTAATGACAGCACCCATCCCTTGTCTTCTGCCAGTCCCATTCTTGCAAATTCATCCATTTAATACTCCCTCCCCTTCCCATCAGAGAAGGACAGCATCTCCTTGGATACTGCTCCACCATGTGTTATCTGTTCTAAGTAGTACTAGCGCTGAGTTCCAGTGTGGCTGTCCAGGTAGGGAAAAGAAATCCAAAGGCAGGGCACAAATATGGAGATAGATGCTGCTCCACTTGTGACATGACCCAAATGAAGACCAAGCTGTACATTTGCTATTTATGTGTAGGGAACCTAGTTCCAACCTAGACATGTTTCCCAGTTGACAGTCTAGTCTCCATGAATTACTAGAGGCCCAGGATATTTATCTCTGTAGGTGTTCTTGTAGTGCCTTGCCACTTCTAGCTCACCCATGTCTATTCCAAACCTTCTAGAATACTCACTAAACTCGTCCTGATATTTCCAGTGGCTTTCTCTAACTATTTTCATCTGCTGCAATATGAAGCCTCTCAGAAGACATTATGCTACATTCCTAATTAATAGTGGCAGATTTTGGCTCCATAGTAGAACTTGGGAAATTCATTGACTGGCAAATCCCAGACTCTGCTCCATCTTTATCCCTGCAAATAAGCATGACAAATATGTGGTTCAAGGTTCCCTGTGTGGATTGATGTTCCTTTCTTCCTCTACAAGTTGTGCCTAACTACAGCAGGTAGCCAATTAAGTTTCTATATCCCTTTCTGCTTAGAATCTCAATTAGGGCCATCACTGTATATTCCCTGTATCCTCATCCTTCCCAGTTCTCTAGCTTGTCCCAGAGCTTCCCCTCATCAACTTCTATTGTCACACCCATGATTCTCTGGTCCTTCTTCCCAGTTTCTCACTATCCCTGTACCCCCTTAATCCCTCTTCAACACCTCTATCTCTCTAAATTGACTTCCTAAGACTGTAGTTACAGCTTCTGTGTAATGTTTGGAAACTCCTTATTACCCAGTTTCTTTGGGTCAGTGGATTGTAGCACAGTTATGCTGAAATTTATGGCTAATGTCTACCTGTAAATGAGTACATAAGATCGATGTCTTTCTGGCTCTGCCCTATCTCACTCGGGATGATATAATAAAATTCCATTGATTTGCTTGAATATTTCAAGATCTGGTTTTGTTTGTTTGTTTGTTTTGTTTTGTTGTTTGTTTTGTTTTGTTGGTAGCTGAAAAGAATTCTTTTGTGTTGGTGTGCCCTAATTTCTTTATCCTTTCTTCATTTGAGGGAAATCTAGCTTGTTTCTTGTTTCTGGGTATTGTGAGTAAAGCTGAGATGAACATAG
Source organism: Mus musculus (assembly GCF_000001635.26). NCBI lineage: Eukaryota > Metazoa > Chordata > Mammalia > Rodentia > Muridae > Mus > Mus musculus. The sequence continues at coordinate 85,003,474 of NC_000073.6, read as the reverse complement.
TTGAACAAGTCTCTCTGTGGTAAAGTGGGTCATCTTTTGGCTATATTAACAGGAGGGGTATAGCTGAGTCATAAAGTTAAAATATTCCTAGTTTTCTGATAAGACATCAAATTGATCTCCAAAGTGCTTGTACAAGTTTGCACTGCCCTCAGCAATGGAGGAGTGTTTTCTCTTCCTATATGTCCTTAATATCATGTGCCAACACTTGAGGTTTTTTTTTGTTTTGTTTTGTTTTTATTATTATTATTTCAACCATTCTGGCAGGTGTAAAATGGTATCTTAGGATTCTTTGATTTGCAATTCACTTTACTGGTAGAATGATGTCTAGGTTTGTCATACATAGCCTGAAGAATACATGCTCATGGCAAAGAAACTATAAAACTGGTGAATGTTAGATTCTAACCCACACCAGCTACACCTCCTTCAGTTCAATAACTTGAGTAGAAACTGTACTCAGCCATGGAGGTGCACTCTTAAATTTCAAATGATGACCTTGTGTTCTAGCATCAGTATGTCTTGTTTAGGGACTTTAATGGGAACTACTCGACAACAAGAGAGCCAAATGTTATCTATTCATACTACTTCCCAAGTTACCAAAGATGGCAAGTTCAGTCTCTATACGTTGCTAAGAGAAGTCCTCAATAGGATCATCCTTATACATCCAGGTGATTTCCACTGAACTGTATTTCCAAACTGTCCATCAAATATCTTCCAAATACAGCTCTTTATCTCCATCTTCTGTCTCTCCATAACATACAACAGATCACTTCTGTTCCTGTCTTTTTGGTCCCCAATAAGAAAAATTATACATTTCCTCTTCCCTGAGACATGCATCTTTCTCTGTTCAGATTTATTCTTTACGTATCTCTCTGGGCCTATAAACTGTAGCTTCTTATCATTTATTAAACAGTGATCGTACACTTTTAAGCCAATGCATACAATATTTTCTTTCTATGTCTGGGTTATTTTATTTAGGATGATTTCTCTATTGTTCCTTCCATTTGACAGCAGATTTCAAGATGTCATTTTATTTTAAACAGGGAGTCATCTGCATTATGTAGATGTAGTACATTTTCTTTATCCTTTCTTGAGTGGAAGTACATCTAGTTTGTTTGCATTTTCTGTCTCTTTTAAATAAAACTAAAAAGATCTTAATTAAGCAAGTGTCTCTGTTTTAAGATAGAATATATTTGGGGTGCATATGTAAGAGTGTTAAGGCTGGGTTTGCTGGTAAATATAATCGCAATTTTCTTAGAAATTTCCATAATGATTTCCATAGTTTCTCTTTAAGTTCACTTTCACATCAGCAATGGAGGTATAATCCCCTTGGCCCAAATTTTACCACCTTTCATAGTTTGCCCCCAGAAAAAAACTATTCCATCCCCCACCCCTGCTACTATGAGATGTTCCCCTTCCCATACACCCACTCCTGACTTCCTGCCCTGGCATTTCCCTACACTGGGGCAATGAACCTTCACAGGACCAAGAACCTCTCCTCCTATTGATGCCTGACAAGGCCATCCTCTGGTACATATGTGGATGGAACCATGGGTCCCTCCATGTGTACTTGAGCTCTGTGTGGTTTCATTGGATGATACTGTTGTTCTACCTATAGTGTTGTAAACCCTTTCAGCTCCTTTAGTCCTTTGTCTAATGCCTCCATTGGAGAGCCCATGCTCAGTCAAATGGTTGCCTGTGAGCATCTGCCGCTGTATTTGTCAGATTCTAGCAGAGCATCTCACTAGACAGGTATATCAGGATCCTGCCATCATGCACTTCTTAGCATCCAAGATAGTCTCTGGGTATTTTGTCTGTATATGGGATGGAACCTAAGGTGCGGTTGTCTCTGGATCAACATTCCTAGTCTCTGCTCTACACCTTGTCTCTATATTTGTTCCCATGAATATTTTGTTCATCTTTCTAAGAGGGACTGAGGAATCCACACTTGGTTGGCTATAACCTTGCTGTAAATTGTCTTTAGAAACTTTAAGTGTATTTCTTGCATTAGGAATTATGTCAGTATTTATCTTGGCTATAAACTTGCTGTAAATTGTATTTAGAATCTTTAGGTATGTTTTTTGCATTAGGACTTATGCAAGTATTTATCATGAAGAGATGGATATTTTTTCTGTGTCCTTGAATTTGGTTTACAATATTTTATTGAATAATTTTGCATGTATAATTGTTAGATAAATTAATCTATAATTTCCTTTCTCCACTGAATCTTTATATAGCTTGTATGTTAGGGTAACTAGAGAGAGATTTAGAACATGACTTGGGAAATGATCCTTCTGTATCTATTTTGTGGAATAATTTGAGATGAACTAGTATTAGATCTTTGAAATTCTGGTTGAGTTTTTACCTAAAACTTGGACACAGGCTTTGTTGTAGTATTTAAATGAGTGATGCTATTTCAATGGGAGACATTGGTATATGTATATTGCTTGTCTGGCCATGACTTTACTTTGGTAAGTATCTCATATCAGAAAAATAATCATTTTATTAGATTTTATTAGATTTTGTGTAGTGCTTGTTTTTAAAGTATGCCCTAATAAATACCTTCAGTGTCTGCTATTTCCTCTTTTCATTATTTATTTATTTATCTATTCATTTACTATTTTGGATGTTTTTCTATGACTTTCTTATTGGTTGGATAATGGTTAGTCTATCTTGTTCAATTTATTAAAAATCTTTACTTTCTTTTTTCTTTCTGCAATTGTCCTTTTTGTATTGTTAAATTCATCCCTCATTTTCATAATTTATTGCCATCTAATTTTGTTAGGTATATTTAAACGTTTTGTTGTTGTGGAGCCTCTAGATGTGCTGTTAACTTGCCAGTATGTGATCTCTCCAATTTCCTTAGTAAATAGTTAGTGCTGTTAACTTTTCTTTTAGCAGCTCTTTCGTTGTGTCCCATATATTTGAGGTTTTTGTGTACAAATCTTCCTTGAATTCTAGAAAGTCTTCAATTTTTATTTTTTTTTTGATCCATTATTTCATAAAACTAAGAGTTGTTCATTATCCATGAGATGGTAAGCCTTCTGTGATTACTTTTGTATATGTTGTTCATCACTAATACATGGTGTTCTGCTAGGATGTAATGACTTACTTAAATTTTCCTGGATCTTTTGGGATTTCCCTTGTTTCTTAATAGGTAGATTTTGGAGAAAACTGTGTGAGTTGCTGACAAAGAAGTTTATTTTTTAATGTTTAGCATAATGATTTGTTTATATTTGTTACATTAATTTGATATGTAAGATTACTTAACTACAGTATTTTTTCATTTTTAACTTTTCTCTGGATGAACTGTCCAATGCTTTGAGCACGTAGTTAAAGCCGTGTGCATCTGTATTTGTCAAGCCCTAGCAGAAGTTCTCTGGTACAGCTATACCAGGCTCTTGACAGCAAGCACTTATTTGCATCAGCAATAATGTCTGTATTTGGTGTCTGTACAAGGGATGGATCCATAGGTAGGGCAGTCTTTAGATGGCCTTTCTTTAAGTCTCTGATCCATACTTTGTCCCTGCACATTCTTTAGACAAGATAAATTCAGGATTAATATGTTTGAGGTGGGTGTGTGGCCCCATTGATCAACTGAGTTCCATTGTATGTGGTCTCTACAGGTTCTTCTTCCACTTTGTTGGGTATTTCAGATAATGTGCTCTTTGTTGTGCCCTGGGAACATCTTGGGTCCCTGGCATCTCAAACTTCCTAGTGGCTACACACAGTTACCCCTCCCAAACTTTTACTCTCCTTTCAAATTGCTGAACCTCTGTAATTCTCCTCTCTTAGCACTTATATGAACTGCCCCCCTTTTCTTCTACCTCTCCTCTCTCCCGCCCATATCCCTCTCTCCCTCTACTTTCAAAGATTATGTTCTTCCCCCTCCTGAGTAGTACTGTATGCAGGTGCTCACCCACCAAACCACTCTTTCATTCCCTTCCTAAAAGGGCATTAAGAATTCTCAGGACCAATGGCCTCTCCTCCCATTGATATCCAAAAAGGTCATCCTCTACTATATATGTGGCAGGAGCTCTGGGTCCCTCCATGTGTACTCTTTGATTGGTGGTTTAGTTCCTCGGAGCTCTGGGCTATCTGGTTGGTGGATATTTTGTTCTTTGTATGGGTTGCAAACCCTTTCAGCTCCATCAGTCCTTTCTTTACTTTCCCCACTGGGGACCACCTCCTCAGTTCAATGGTTTTTTGCAAACATCCACCTCTGTATTTGTCAGGCGCTGGCAGAGCCTCTTAGGAGAGTGTCAGACACCTGACAGCAAGCTCTTCTTTAAGTGCTTCTCAGCCAATCGAGAATCCTCAGTTAAGTGTTCTCTGTTTAGGTATGTACCCAATTTTAGTAGGATTATTTGTTTCTCTGGAGTTCAATATCTTGAGTTCTTAACATTTTGGATGTTTGCCCTCTTTTAGATGTACAAATAAAGATCTTTTTCCTAATCAGTTGGTTGACATTTTCTTCTACTGACAAAGTCCTTCGCCTTACAGAATCTTTTCCATTTTATGAGGTCCCATTTGTCAATTCTTGATTTTAGACGATAAGCCTGGGTGTTCTGTTCAGGAAATTTTCCCCTTGCCAATGTATTTGAGGTTCTTTCCCACTTCCTTTTCTATTAGATTCAGTGCATCTGGTTATGTGGATGATCTTGAACCACTTGGACTTGAGCTTTGTACAAGGATATAAGAATTGGTCAATTGCATTCTTCAACAGACTGACCACCAGTTGAACCAGCAACATTTCTTGAAAATGCTATCTTTTTTTCTACTCGATTGTTTTAGCTTCTTTGGTATGTGGGTTTATTTCTGAGTCTTCAGTTGTATTCCTCTAATATAACTTTCTGTCTCTGTAACAGTAACTTGCAGTTTTTATCACAGTGGCTCTGTAGTAGAGCTTAAAGTCAAGGATGAGTATTCCCACAGAAATTATCTTATTGTTGAGAATAGTTTTTCCTATCCAGGGGTTTTGTGTTTCAAATGAATTTGAGAATTGCTATTTTTATTTCTGTGAAAAATTGAGATGAAATTTTGATGGAGATTGCAATGAATCTGTAGATTGCTTTTGGTAAAATGGCCATTTTTACTATGTTAATCCTGCCTAACCATGAACATGGGTGATCTTTCCATCTTGAGCTCTTCTTCAATTTATTTATTCAGAGACTTGAAGTTCCTGATCTACAGATTTTTAACATGCTTGGTTATAGTCACACCAAGGTATTTTTTATTATTTGCCATTATTGTGAATGTTGTGGCTTCCCTAATTTCTTTCTCAGCCCATTTATTCTTTGTGTAGAGGAAGGCTACTTATTTGTTTGAGTTAGTTTTGTGTCCAGCCACTTCTCTTGAAGTTGTTTATCAAGTGTAGGAATTCTTTCATAGATTTTTGGGGGGATCACTTATGTACTCTGTCATAACATCTACAAATACTGATATCTTCACACCCTCCTTTCCAAGTTGTATTATTTTAATCTGATTTTGTTGCCTAATTTCTATGGCTAGAACTTCAAGTACTATATTTAATAGATGGGGAAGAATGGACAGCCTTGTCTTGTCCCTGATTTTAGTGGGATTGCTTCAAGTTTCTCTCTATTTAGCTTGATGTTGGCTGTTGGCTTGCTGTATATTGCATTTATTATATTTACATGTACCTTTTGATTTCCAGATTTCTCTAATACTTTTGGCATGAAGGGCTCTTGTATTTCATCAAAGGCATTTTAAGAATCTAATGAGATGATCATGGTGTTTTTTTTTCTTTTTTGAGTTTGTTTATATAGAATATTATATTGATGGATACCCATATATTGAAACATCTCTGCATCACTGGAATGAAGCCTTCTTCATGATAGTGAATGATCATTTTGATGTGTTATTGGATTCAGTTTTGCATAAATTTTATTGAGTATGTTTACATCGATATTCATGAGGGATATTGGTTTTAAGGTTTTTTTTTTTTCTTTTTTGGCTCTTTATGTGGTGTATGTATCAGTTTAATCATAGATTCATAGAATGTACTGAGTAGTTTTCCTCTTGTTTCTTTTCTATGAAAGAGTTTGAAAAGTAATGATAGGATTTTTTTTTCTTGGTAGGCTTTTACTAACTGATTCAATTTCCTTAGGGATTATGGGACTGTTTAATGGTTTGTCTGATCCTGATTTAAATTTGGTACCTGGTATCTGTCTAGAACGTTATCCATTTCATCTAGATTTTCCAGTTTTATTGAGTATAGGCTTTTGTAGTAGGGTTTAGTAATTTTTTAATTTCTTCATTTTCTGTTATTATGTCTCCATTTTCATTTGATTTTATTAATCTGAGTATGATCTCTATGCCCTCTGATTAGTCTGGCTGAGGGTTTATCTATCTTGTTGATTTTCTCAAAGAACCAGATACTGGTTTTGCTGATTCTTTGAGTAGATCTCTTTTCTTCAGCCCTAAGTTATTACCTATTGTCTACTCCTCTTAGGTGTATTTCCTTCTTATTGTTTTTGAGCTTTCTGATGTGCTGTTAAGTTGCTAGCATATGCTCTCTCGAAATTCTTTTTATAAGCACTTAGAGCTATAAATTTTCCATTCATCACTGCTTTCATTGTGACTCATGTGCTTGGATATGTTTTGCTTTCATTTTCATTAAATTCCAAATACCCTTTAATTTCTTTCTTTACTTCTTTCTTGACCAAGTTATCGTTGATTAAATAGTTGTTCAGCTTCCAGGTACATGAGGGCTTCCTATTGTTTAGTTGTTGTTAAAGAGCAGCATTGGTCTGTGATGATCTGATAGGATGCATGGGATTACTTCAATTTTTCTTGTATTGGTTGAGGCTTGTCTTGAGTCTGACTTTATGGTCTATTTTTGAGAAGGTACCATGAGGTTCTGAGAAAAAGGTATATTCTTTTGTTTTAGGGTGAAATTTTATGTAGATATCTGTTAAGTCTATTAGGTTTATATCATATCTTAGGTTTCTGTTTAGTTTCTGATTCCATGATCTGTCCATTGGTGGGAGTGGAGTATCAAAGTCTCCTACTATTATTGTGTAAGGTAGGTCCAATGTGTGCTTTGAGCTTCCTTATGTTTCATATACAAATGTGGGTGCCCTTGCATTTGTAGCACAGATGTTCAAATTCTTCAAAATTGAGAGCTCCTCTTGCTGGAATTTTACTTTAATCAGTATTTGGTCTTCTTCCCCATATTATCTGATATCTTTTGATTGTAAATCTATTTTATTGGACACTAGAATTGCTACTCCAGCTAGTTTCTTGGGTTCATTTACCTGGAAATATTTTTTCTTTTTTTTTCTTAGATATTATCTTTATTTGCATTTCAAATGTTATCCCCTTTCTTAGTTTCCCCTCTGGAAATCCCCTATGCCTTCCCCCTCTCCCTTTGAAGTAGTATTTGTCTTTGTCACTGATGTTGCTTTCCTGTATGTAGCAAAATGCTAGTCCTGTTTAAATGTCCAGCTTGTTAGTGTGTGTTTTTTTTTTCTTGGGGAATTGAGTGCATTAAAGTTAAAAGATATTAAGGGCCATCAGTTGTTGCTTATTGTTATTTTGCTTTTTAGAGGTGGAATATGCTTGTGTGGTTCTCTTCTTTTAGTGTTGTTGTGAGATTATTGTCTTCCTTTTTCTTGAGTGTAGTTTCACTACTTGTGTTGGTCTTTTTCTTCTATTATCATCTGTTGGACTGGATTGTGAAAATATATTGTTTTAATTTGGTTTTGTTTTGGAATACCTTGATTTCTTATTCGTTGGAATTTGAATGTTTTCATGGGTATATTAGCATCGGCTGGCATCTTTGTTTACTTAATGTCTGTGTGACATCTTCCCAAGATCTTTTGCCTTTTAGAGTCTGTGTTGTAAATGATTAAAAATAACTATATCTTATAATTCTTCCTTTTCTGTACTAGACATGGATCAGTGTGTGAAGTGTCCAGAGGACCAATATGCCAATGAAGATCAAACTCTCTGCCTCCAAAAAGTTGTGGCTGTTTTAGATTATAGAGATCCTTTGGGAAAAGCACTGGCTGGCTTTGCACTATGCTTCTCTGTCCTTACATCTGTTGTAATCTGTGTCTTCCTGAAACACCGAGAAACTCCCATAGTCAAAGCCAATAACCAAACTCTCAGCTATGTCCTACTCATCTCCCTTATATTTTGTTTTATGAGTTCCTTGCTTTACATTGGTCATCCCACTATGGTCATCTGTATCCTGCAGCAGACCACATTTGCCATTGTTTTCACTGTGGCTGCCTCTACTATCTTGGCTAAGACAATTACTGTAGTATTGGCATTCAAGGCTACTGTTCCAGGAAGAAGAATGAGGTGGCTACTTGTGTCAGGGGCACCCAAATACATCATTCTCATATGCACCATGGTTCAGCTGATTCTTTGTGGAATCTGGCTCAGAATTTCTCCTCCATTTGTTGATGCTGATATACACATGCTACATGGCCAGATCATCATTGTTTGCAACAAAGGTTCAGTGGTTGCCTTCTACTGTGTCCTTGGATACATGGGCTCCATTGCTCTAGCAAGTTTCACTGTAGCTTTCTTGGCCAGGAATCTGCCTCATACATTCAATGAAGCCAAGCTCTTGACATTCAGCATGCTGGTGTTCTGCAGTGTCTGGATCACTTTCATCCCTGTCTACCACAGCACCAAAGGTAAGACTACAGTTGCTGTGGAAGTTTTCTGTATCTTGGCCTCCAGTGCAGGGCTGCTTCTTTGCATTTTTGCCCCAAAGTGCTATCTTATTTTATTAAGACCACAGACAAATTCTTTTTACAAGTTCAGGCGACCACATGCTAAAGCTGAAAATATAAGTTAAATGTAACTTCTCATATGCTATACCAAACATATCTACCTTTTCACAACACTGCTTTCTACCAATCAAATTTTATGTTTAAATATGAAGTGTTTATCATGTAAACAATGTAAAGCATAAGCTGTATAATAAAATTCTAACACATGACCTGGATCTCAGTTTATTGGATCAAAGTGTGTAGTCAGACAATTTTATACCTCTAATGATGGTTTGTTTTTATTATAAAATTGTCAGGTATCTGAAAAGTGGCACTCAGCTTTGCAAATTATTTCATGTAGTATCCATCTACATGTATTTATGTTATTGTTATTTTCTAGAAAAAAATATTACCTTGTAGATAGTACATACATACAGAAATAAAGAAGGAAAACCTTTATATTTTCTAGTTCTGCAAAGAAATTTATAAAGAGCAATTAACTCATTTTATTTGTAATATAATATTCCAGGATGTGGGATGATAAACATTATGATGGTCTCAATGCTTTCTGTTTCAATTTCAATACTGTTTATAATGAAAATACTTTATGATTCATATTGTAATTCTGCTGAAAGCCTCATGAATGAGGATATAAAAGAGTCCATATATATCTGTTGTTATTTTCCTAAGTGGTCATTCCCTGAAAAGCATATCTTTGTATTTATGTTTATATTTGAGGACATAGTGTCCTCTCAAACTTAGTTATAGAAGATGATTTATGTAATACACAGGAATTAGGTGAGAAATGCATAATGGTTTAAAGTACAGAGAATAATAGACTGGGTTATCCACCTTAAGTAAAACAGCTTCACCATTAAGGCTTGAAAAATATCTTGGCATAGGAGGCAGAAAAATTAAGGGCCTATAACTTAGAAGTGATATGATATTCTATCTATATATTAGGATACTGTTCTTAAAATTCTAATTACTAAACAAACTCTTAAAATATCAAAAAGTAAAAACACTAGAATAAATTCAGGAGATCTTTAGGTGTCCTCCAACATACTTTAAACTATAAGAAGTAGAGAGGGCATCTGGAATGAAAACTCATTCTTTTTTGAGGGCATGGTTTATGCTAGAATATACACTGTCTAGTAAATGGCCCTAAATGTTTGAACAGTTTAGCATCCCTAACTATACATAGTGAATTATCAAAAACCAAAGCCAAAATTTTGGAGGTTTTATTACAATGTTGTAGAAGATATATAGGGAATTAAGAAATGAATATCATTATGTTACAATGAAATTATTGGGAAATTCATAATTACTTATATTTTATTGGCTTATGTAATGATTGAAGCAATTTGAAATGTTCACTAGGTTATTATACATATGCCATCTATAATTTGAAACTGAATTCCCAATATTAAATTTTATGAATTTTGCACAAAACTTTTCATCTGTTAGAGGAATTCTTAAGATCAAATACACTAAATGGAATATTATGTGAAAGGAAAAGAGAGATCCTGCTATTTGAGTGTGCATAAAGGCTAACAATAGAGTTTAACATGGGGAAAATAACACTGAATAAAGAATAAAAATTTAAACTAATTAGTATTTTAATCATATTTATAAATTAAGTTTAATATTAAGAACAACAGTATAACTGGAAAAACAGCATCATTTACTTCTCTCTAGTCATTAAGTACTCTATAGGATTATTGTGTCATTCTCATAGATGAAATTCAGGGTGGCCATAGATTGTTCCAAGAGTGTTGTTCTGAATAAATTATATTTCACTAAGCTATTGAAATTCTTTTCTTAAATCATAATTCTAAAGAGCCTGTGCATTTAAAGTAAATTATTGCTTTCCATAAAAACATTATAACAAAAATAACTATTAGTGAAATTCCAAACATGGTAACAGCACTTTGAAGATGATAACACTTTAGAAAAACTTGGTAGGCAAAGTATATCTATATTGCACATTATAAGAGAGACCTATCTGTTTAGCTCTGCTACTTTACAAAATAGAATGGATAACATTAAGAATGTGATAGAGGCTTAAATTTTCAACTGTTTACATATTGTCTTGAATTTTGTTGTATTGAAGAACACTACTTGGGTAAATGCAACATATGTAAACTATTTTTCCAAAGCTGAGTACCAAAACCCAGGGCCTTGTTCTTCCTAGGCAAGCACTCGGTGACTGAGCTAAATCCCCAACCCCGACATACATAATTCTTAACCCCAGATACAGAACACACATAGATACACACACACACACACACACACACACACACACACACCCCAAAGTACAATTTGGTGATCCAAAAGATTTTATTAGGATTTTATGCCAGAATATGTGTGATGGTTTACTTATGAGAACTAATAAAACTCACTAAAGCACCCCATAGCATAGGTAAAAGCAAACAAAGATTGGAATGTGGAGTATGCTGTACAGCCTTCAGGACACTCAAAAGGTTCAAAACTTCTTCCAAGATGCCTTGTATTTTTCTCATTCTTTTAGGCAGCTGGTATGATTGTAGGAATCTTTTCTGCAACTAATGTTCACTGAGATGATTCTTTTATTCTAAGTATTCTTTTCTCTATGAAAAACTCTCAGCTTATTTTTAAATTAGTATTATTTTATTTATTTTCATTTCAGTCATTTCCTTCCCTGTTAGGTCACCCCTCCCACATTTCCTTATCTTACTCTTCCTCCCCCTTGCCTCCTAGAGGGTGCTCCCTATGCCCAGGAGACCTCCCCCTTCCCTAGGGCCTCAAGTCTCTTGAGTATTAGGCACATCTTCAGCCACTGAGGCCACACCAGGCAGTGCTCAGCTCTGTAAGTGTCAGAGGCCTGGTACTAGTCCGTGTATACTGCCTGATTGATGGCTCAGTCTTTGAGAATTTCCTGGTGTATAGGTTAGTTGAGACTGCTGCTCTTCTTATGGGTTTGCCCACCCCTTCAGCTTCTTCAGGCCTTTGCCTAATTCTGCTGGTCTTCAATCCAATTGTTGGGTATAAGGATGTACATCTCTTTCAGTCACCTGCTGGTAGAACCTCTCAGAGAACAGCCGTGCTAGACTCTTGCCTTCAGTAATTTCTCCATTTTTGTCTCTTCAGTTCTTTAGACAGGCATAGTTCTGGGTCAGAAGTGTTGACTGTGCGTTAGTGACCCTGTCCCTGAACTTATGGCCCTATCTATCTATTGGAGGTGGGTTCTCCCAGATCTCTCTCCCAATTTAGTCATTTTGGGTAAGGTTCTCCCATTGAGTCATGAGAGTCTCTCACATTCTGGGTCTCTGATACCTTTAGCTGGTCACCCCTCGCCCCATCCAAGGAGGCTGCACATTTTTACTCCTTCTCTTGGCCCTCTGGCTTTGTGTTTCTCTCCTGCCACAAACTCCCATACCTGATCCTATTTCCCTTTTCTCTTCCACTCCCTTCTCCCATTCTGGTACCACCCTCTCTCTGCAAATCATGATTATTTTATTTACCCTTCTATGTAGCATTGAAGCATCCTTACCTGGGCATTCATTATTATTAAACTTCATGCAGTTTGTGAGTTACATAAGAGTATTCTGTGATTTTTTGGCTAATTAACACTTATGGATAAGTGCAGACCATGGCTGGCATTTTCGGTCTAGGTTACTGTACTGGCCGATTTTGTGTGTCAACTTGATACAAGCTGGAGTTATCACAGAGAAAGGAGCTTCAGTTGGGGAAGTGCCTCCATGAGATCCAGCTGTGAGGCATTTTCTCAATTAGTGATCAAGGGGGAAGGGCCCCTTGTGGGTGGGACCATCTCTGGGCTGGCAGTCTTGGGTTCTATAAGAGAGCAAGCTGAGCAAGCCAGGGGAAGCAAGCCAGTGAAGAACATCCCTCCATGGCTTCTGCATCAGCTCCTGATTTCTGACCTGCTTGAGTCCCAGTCCTGCATCCTTTGCTGATCAACAGCAGTATGGAAATGTAAGCCGAATAAACCCTTTCCTCCCCAACTGCTTCTTGGTCATGATGTTTGTGCAGGAATAGAAACCCTGACTAAGACAGTTACCTCACACAGGATGATACTTTCTAGTCTAATCCCTTTGCCTGGAAGATTCTTGATGTCCCGGTTTATAATAGCTGAATAGTATTCAATTGTGTAAATGAAGCACAATTTCTATATTGTCTTCACTTGAGGGACATCTGCGTTTTTTTTTTTCCAGCTTCTAGCTATTACAAATAAGGCAACTATGAATAAAGTAGAGCACATGTCTTGGAGTATGGTGGGGAGTCTTTGGGTATGTGTCTAGGAGTGGTAATCTGGGTCCTCAGACATAACTATTTGCAACATTCTGAAGAAATGGCAAATTTAGTTCCAGTGTGGTTGTACCAGTATACGATTCCATCAGCAATCAAAAAGTGTTAATCTTTCTCCACATCCTTGACATCATGTGCTGTAACTTGAAATTTTTATCTTAGCCATACTGATTGGTGTGAGGTGGAATTGTCAGATCTTTTTGATTAGCATTTCACTGATGACTAAGGATGTTAAACCCTTTAGTACTTTTTCTGCCACTCAAGATTCTTCTGTTGTAAATTCTCTGCTTAGCACAATACTGCATTTTTAAATGGATTATTGTTTTTTAAAAGTTAACTTCTTAAATTCTTTATATCTGTTGGATATTATCCCACTATCAGATGTAACGTTATTGGAGACTTTTTTAAACTATCTACAGTTTGCTAATTTGTTCTATTGATAGTTTCTTTAGCCTTACAGAATCTTTTCAGTCTCATGCGGTCCCAATTATCAACTGTTGATCTTAGGGCTTAAGCCATTGCCATTCTGATTAGAAAATTTAAATTTTTCCCATTTCCAATGAGTTTGGGGCTCTCTCCACTTTCTTTTTATTAGATTAATTATATCTGCTTTTATGTTGAGATCCTAGATCCACTTGGACTTGAACTTTTTACAAGCTGATAAAGAAGGATCTTTTCTCATTCTTACACTTACAGATCACCAATTAGTGCAGCATCATTTATTGGAGATGCTTTCTTTTTCCACTCTGTGTTTTTTGCCTCTTTGTCAATGTTTAAGTGTCCAAAGGTGAGTAGGTTTATTTCTGGGTCATCTATTCTATTCAGTTGATTGAACTGTCTGTCACTGTACCAATGCCATATGATCTTTATTACTTTTGCTTTTTTAGTACAGTAAAGGTCCGTAATGGTGATTCCAAAAATTGATCTTTTATAGTTTTGAATTTTTTGGCTATCATGGATATTTTGTTTATCCAGATGAAGTTGAGAATTGCTCTTTCCATGTTTTTGAAGAATTGTGTTGGAATTTTTACAGGGATTCCATTGAATTTGTAGATTGCTTTTGGCAAGATGGCCACTTTCACTATGTAATCATACCAATCAATTAGCATGGTAGATCTTTCCATTTTCTAAAGTCTTCTTCAATTACTTTCTTCAAGGATGTGAAGATCTTGTCATACTGATCTTTCAATTTTGAGTAAGTATTTCAGCATGATATTTCTAGGTATTGTAAAGGGAGTTGTTTCAATAATATCTTTCTTAGCCTGATTACCATTTAAATAAAGGAAGGCTGGTGTTTTTTTGAGTTGATATTATAGTCTGCCACTTTGCTAAGGTAGTTTATCAGCTAAAGAATTTTCTTTAGTGGAATTTTGGGGTTTATTTGTGTATACTCTCATATCATCTTCAAATAGTGAATTTTGATTTCATTCATTTCCATTGATAACCCATTAATATCTTTTTGTTGTCTAATTGCTTTAGCTAGAGATTTGAATTCTATAATTAATAGGTAAAAGGGAGTGTGCGATTTTGTCTTCTCCCTGACTTTAGTGAGATTGATATTAGTTTCTCATCTAATTTGATGTTGGATGTTGGTTTTGTATATATTGCTTTTATTATTCCTTCAATTGCTGATCACTCCAAATTTAACATGAAGAGGTGTTGGATGCAGTCAAAGACTCTTTCAGAATCTGATCAGATGATCATGTGATTTTTTTTCCTTTAGATTGTTTATATAGTGTATTAAGTTGATGCATTTTCTTATATTGAATAATCACTGCATCCCTGGTACTATGCCTACATGATAATTGTGAGTGATTATTTCAATGTGCTCTTGGATTTGGTTTGTGAGACTATTATTGAGTATTTTTGCTTAGATATTTTTAAATGAAACCAGTCTGAAGTTCTTTCTTTGCTGGGTCTTTATGTGGTTTAAGTATCAAAGTAACTGTGGCCTCACAAGATGAGTTAGTCTACTTTCTGAAATAGTTTGAAGGTTACTGGTATTAGGTCTTCTTTGAAGGTATGATAGAATTCTGCACTAAAATCATCTTGCCCTGAGCAGTATTTGCTTAGACAATTTTTAATTACTACTAATAATAACTTAGGGATTATGGGAATATTTCAATATATTGCCTGACCCTGATATAAGTATGGTTGTACATGATATATGTCTAGAAAATCTTCAATTGCATCTACATTTTCCAGTTATGTGGAGTATAGTCATTTGTAGTGAGATTTGATGATTTTTTAATTCTCTTAGTTTCTATTACTACGTCTCCCTTTTCATTTCATATTATGTTTAGCTGAAAATGTCTCTATGCCATTTATTTAGTGTGTCTAAGGGTTTATTTTCTCATAGACACAACTCTTAGTTTTGTTGAATCTTTGTACTGTTTTCTTTTGTTCTAATTGGCTGACTTTAGGCAATAAATTGATTTTCTGGCATGTTCTCTTCTTGAGTATGTTTGCATATTTTGATTCTAGAGCTTTCAGAAGAGCTGTGAAGAGACTAGCTTAGGATCTCTCCAATTTCTCTACAAAGGCATATACTGCTTTGAAATTGCCTCTTATCTCTGCTGTCATTGTGTCCAATAAGTTTTGGGATGCTGTGCCTTCATTTTAATTCTATAAAGACTTTAATTTCTTCTTCTATTTCTTCCCTGATGAAGTGGTTCCATGAGGTGCTAATAAGAAGGTATAATCTTCAGTAGTGGATGAAGTACATTTAGAAGGTACAGATGCCTGAGGAAATAGCACATCAGGAATTTTGTGTTTGAAGGACAGTTCACTGTTCAATGTGAAACTATGTTCACATTGAAGAAATGTATAAACCATCAGGGACCCTGAGACCAGTATGGAATTATAGTGGCTTTTCTAATCCCTTTCACGCATCAAGATATCTATAATGTAGGAAAGACATTGTTTGATCTATGTGATCATAAAAAAAATGGGGGAATATGTCTATCTAGGTTATTGGAAGTCTAATGATAGAAAATTTGTGTCAACCTGGAGTTTCTAAATAGAAAAATGATTTTAGAAAAAGTCTAATTTTGTGCTATGTAGCTTCTCAGGAACATTTCAAATCCTGGCGAATAATAATTTGATATCTATAATGGAACAACTCATGTAAGTGTAATAAAGCCTGTTCAGGAGTTGGGTAATTACCACCCTACCCAGTGTCAAAAGATTAAATTTTCTTCCAACCAAAGGTTATAATACCAGTGGACATACTTTGTCCAGCACCCTGTAGTGAAAATAGTGGTAATAGATTCAGGAACAATGCTATCCCAGTGCCACTCTTATTCAGGTAATAAGCAAGTACTACAGGGTAGATCATGACCATGTTGATCATTGTTTCTCACTAGGTCTGAACTGATTAAGTGAGGGTTCCAGAATTAGTTCAGGTGGTGATGTGTAGGAAGGCTCTATGAAAGAAGATTATATTAAATTTAATTTCTCAGGGAGAAAGATTAAAGAATATAGAGAACTAGTAAAGTTAGAACTGCCTATCAATGCTTTGTAACAAATCTTGATCTTTGCAGCAAAGCAATTGATAGTGGTTGTTCAAATTCATTATCTTTTTAGCTAATATTTCTGGGATCACGTGACCTTGGCTGAAAATTGAGTACAATAGAATTTCACAATGAAAAGTGAAGGTTGTTTTTGTTACCCTAGCATTTGTTATACAGAAGTGGTTTGGGATGTTGCTTTGTCCTTCCCATATGCTGGAAAATGACTTCCTTATATAGATGACAGAAATTTAACCACTTAGTGATATAAGATTGGCAAAGCCATTGGAAGACAGCCAAGTATAATTATACTTAGAAATAACTTGTAAGATTAATGATGCTCCATGGTTAAAAGTAGAGCAAGTGGATATGGTAGAATTGAGAAGACGGATTCCTCTTGAACATGGAACTGCTAAGCCATGTCTGGAAGGTGTGGGAAAATTCATGTTGCTAGGCTGACTAGAGGGGCAAGAGGTTCACAGGGTGTGGTCTTCAGGTGTGTTGAGACTGACATCCTGAGAGTTCCTGCTATAGGTTCATCTCCCAGCTGCTCCATAGGAATACATTTGTTGAAAGGAACACCCCTTCTTCTACATATGTTAGTGTTTAGATCTGATGATAAGCTTAAGAATGCTATACTTAGTGTGGTCTGTTGCTTTGTGTTTTCTTGTGAGTGAATGCAGAATTTAATTGGAACTTTGCCAGTACGTCTGTCTAGGGGCCTGCTGCCATTTTTGTCTTCTATGAAATTTCTGTTGCCAAAGAAGACAGGATTACAATTTTGTCTGAGAGATTGAGATGGCATGGTGTATTCTTGGTTATCAAAATCCTAGTGTACCATGGTGTTTTTAGTTGGTGAATATTCACAATATGGGGAGAGCATGGTGCATACTGTATAATCTCAATTACCCAAGTGTGTGTATGTTTGCAGGACTTAGAACGACACATCAAGCTAAGCTGCTTGAAACTGAGTGACTTTGCTCTTGCCTTCTTGTGTTTTTTCCTGTAATTCACATATTAAAAAATAAATGAAAGCTTCTTTTAAAAAATAATAATAGTAATGGTGCTCGTTTCAAAAATAAAACCAACCGCAAAAGATATGATACATGGTGGGAAAGGGATATTAATGAAGACTGTAAGGTTATAAACTAAAAATGTTTGTGCTTTGAGTAGATTAGCTTCCTGTGAATTCTTTGACAGGGAATTACCAGAAACAACACAAATTTTAAAAGCTGGACATGCTTTTTGGCCAGGACTAGATAGTAAAACCCAATGGATAAAAGTAATGCACTTGCAGCCTTTGACTCAGACATGAAGAAATTAAACTGGATCTAGACTGAAAACTTCTATTATGCTGGGTTACATTTACATTGTCAAGGAAGAGACATGAAGGGCCCTAGAGAAAAGTCACTAACATTACTGCTTGACTTTTGACAGGGCATGTTAAATTAAAATACCTCCATAATAGGCATACCTTTCCTGAAATAGTGGCTCAGTTTTCAAGGATAATACCAACTCTTTTCCAATCAGATTAACTGTGCACTCAACCAGAGAGGGTTTAAGTCAGATGCTATAACCTAAGGCAAAAACCTGAGGCTGAGTAAGCTACTTCTGTGGCTTTTCTCAGTTGATATGATATGCCTATGAAACGCTTCTTTAAATATGTATATATACACTTATACTTAATTGTTATTTTCAACCTCAAGTTATAGTCAATGGTAAAGATCATGAAAATAAATGATTGTTACTATGACATTGGGACATTTTTTTAGCCATTTTTTGAACATGTATAATTTCCTGAAAGGAAGAAGGATGACTGCTGAAAAGGAGGAAGAAAGACTGCAAAAAGAGAGGAAGAGCTGGAGTAGTTTGTGACAGTTTCTTTTGATATTAAAACATTCCAGTGTACAGTGTACAGGAAGTTTCTTAGGCAGGAAGGTAAACAAAAGAAAATATGTTCAGGAAGTTCCTGGAATTCAGCAGCCTCTCTAGGCCCTACTTGTTAAATGAAGCATTAAAAACTGAGAGTGCTTCTCAGAGAAAAGAATCCTTAACTCACACACACTCTCTCTCTCTCTCTCTCTCTCTCTCTTCTTCTTCTTCTTCTTCTTCTTCTTCTTCTTCTTCTTCTTCTTCTTCTTCTTTTAAATTTAGATATTTTATTTTACATTTCGAATTCTATCCCCTTTCCTGGTTTCCCCTCCAAAAATCCCCTATCCACTCCCCCTACCCCCTACTCACAAACATACTCACTCCTGCTTCTCTGTCCTGGAAATCCCCTAAAATGGGGTATTGAGCCTTCACAGGACCAATAGCCCCTCCTGCCATTTATGTCGGACAAGGCCATGCTCTGCTACATATGCAACTGGAGCCATTGGTCCATCCATGTGCTCTTTGGTTGGTGCTTTTGTCCTTGGGAGTTCTGGGGGTACTGGATGGTTCATATTGTTCATTCTAAGGAGCGACCAAATACTTCAGCTCCTTTGATCTTTTCTCTAGCTATTGGGGACCAACTCTCAGTCCAATGTTAGGATGTGAGATTCAACCTCTGTATTTGTCAGCCACTAGCAGAGATTCTAAGGAGATAGCTATATCATGCTCCTCCTGTCTATCAGCAAGCAGTTGTTGGTATCCACAATAGTGTCTCGATTTTGTAACTGTATATGGGATGTTTCCCCAGGTAGGGCAGTCTCTGGATGGTTTTTCCTTCAGTCTCTGCTCCACACTTTTTCGCTATATCTCATCTCATGATTATTTGGTTCCCCCTTCTAAGAAAGAAGTATCCACACTGTGGTCTTCCTTTTTCTTGAGCTTCATGTGGTCTGTGAATTATATCATTGGTAATCTGAACTTCTTGGATAATATCCACGTATCATTGAGTGCATACGATGTATACTCTTTTCTGATTGAATTATCTCACTCAGTATGATATTTTCTAGTTCAATCCATTTGCCTAAAAATTTCATGAATTTGTTGTTTTTAATAGGTGAGTTGTACACCATTGTGGAAATGTACCACATTATCTGTATCCATTCCTCTGTTGAAGGACATCTGGGTTCTTTCTAGCTTCTGGCTATTATAAATAAGGTGGCTATGAAAGTAGTGGGGCATGTGTCCTTATTACATGTAGGCACATCTTCTGGGTATATGACCAGGAATGGCAAAGCTGGGTCCTTAGGTATTACTATGTCCAATTTTCTGAGAAACCACCAAATTCATTTCCATAATAGTTGGAGCAGCATGCAAATCCACTGACAATGGAGGAGGCTCCTCTTTCTCCACATCCTCACCAGCATATGCTATCACCTGAATTTTTGATGTTAGCTATTATGACTGGTGTGAGGTAGAATCTCAGGATTGTTTTGATTTGCATTTCTCTGATGACTAAGGACGTAGTACATTTCTCTAGGTGCTTCTTGGCCATTCTGTATTCCTCAGTTGTGAATACTTTGGCTCTGTACCCCATTTTTAATAAGGCTATTTGGTTCTCTGGATTATAGCTTATTGAGTTCTTTGTATATATTAGATATTAGCCCTCTATCAGATGTAGGGTTAGTAAAAGTCTTTTCCCAATCAGTTGGTTGCTGTTTTGTGCAATACTCAAAGAATAAACAGGCTGAGAAAGAAATTATGGAAACAATACCTTTCACAATAGTCACAAATAATATAAAATATGTTGGTGTGAATCTAACAAAGCAAGTGGCAGATCTGTATGATAAGAACTTCAAATCTCTGAAGAAAGAAATTGAAGAAGATCTCTGAAGATGGAAATATTTCCCATGCTCATAGATTGACAGTATTAATATAGTAAAAGTGGCAATCTTTCCAAAAACAAGCTACAGTTTCAATGCAATTCCAATCAAAATTCCAAGTCAGTTCTTCATGGAGTTAGAAAGAGAAATTTGCAAATTAATCTGGAGTAACAAAAAACTCAGGATAGTGAAAATTATTCTGAATAATAAAAGAACTTCTGTGGAATCACCATCCCTGACCTTAACCTGTACTACAGAGCAATGGTGAGAAAAACTGTACCTTCTGGTTAGTGCCAGCACCTGGTCACCTTGTGTGAATACTCTGCAGACATTCCCATGGTCCCTAGAGGACTCTCCACTTCCCAGGTGCTTCAGCACTCCCAGGATCTTAAGATCACTAGTGAGTAGAACACAAATCTGTCCCAATACCACTGGGAGTGACTGGGGCCAGCAAGAGCATCGACACAGGAAGCCTGCCCAACCAGTGGCTTGGATTCCTTCCAGTAGGCGCTGGTCTACACTGATTTAGAACTCAGTGGTCAGCCCCATTGTCCCCAGAAAAGGTACCAATTCTAGGCACTCTAACATGCCCAGGATCTTAGGATTCCAGGATCCCAGGAGCTTATTCACACTAGGATCTCAGGATCTCAGAGGAAGCTTGTCTCCCAAGAACTCTGACACACCCAGAATCTCAGGATCACAGGATCACAGGATCACAGGATCACAGAATCACAGAGATTAGATAGCTGGACTCTTAGGAGGTCTGACTCAACTGAGATTATGGGAAGGACATGTTCCAACGAGATATATTGAGGTCAGGGAGCACTTGAGATAATCACTTGCTGAAAAGCAAGTATAAATACAGAAGCAAAAGAAGCCAGGGTTAATTAGCATCATCAGAACACAACTCTCCCACCATAGCAAGTCCAGGATACACCATCACACCAAAAATCAAGATATAGATCTAAAGTCACTTATCATGATGATGATGATGATGGAATATTATAAGAAGGACACAAATAACTCCCTTAAAGAAATACAAGAGAGCTCAGCCTCAGCAGCAGCGGTCGCCATCTGGGTTCCGGAACTCCGCGGGACCTAGGAAATTAGTCTGAACAGGTTAGAGGGTGTGCCAGAGAACCGGACAGCTTCTGGGACAGGCGGAAGCACAGAGCCGCTGAGGCAGCAGCCTTGGCGGGCCGCAGACAGCCGGCCACCTTCCGGACCAGAGGACAGGTGTCTGCCTGGCTTGGGAGGCGGCCTCAGCCTCAGCAGCAGCGGTCGCCATCTGGGTTCCGGGACTCCGAGGGACCTAGGAAATTAGTCTGAACAGGTTAGAGGGTGCGCCAGAGAACCGGACAGCTTCTGGGACGGGCGGAAGCACAGAGCCGCTGAGGCAGTACCCTTGGCGGGCCGCAGACAGCCAGCCACCTTCCGGACCAGAGGACAGGTGTCCGCCTCAGCCTCAGGAGCAGCGGTCACCATCTTGGTTCCAGGACTCCCTGGAATTTAGGATTTTAGTCTGCACAGGTGAGAGTCTGCACCACAGAGGCTGACAGCTTCTGGGAACTGCCAAAGCAACACAGCTTCTGAGAGAGGCCCTGTTTTGGGCCTTCTTCTTCGACCAGGAGGAGGTCCAAAAACAAGATATCTGCGCACCTTCCCTGTAAGAGAGCTTGCCAGCAGAGAGTGCTCTGAGCACTGAAACTCAGAGGAGAGAATCTGTCTCCCAGGTCTGCTGAGAGACGGTAACAGAATCACCAGAAGAACAATCTCTAAACAGAGTCAACTATAACTACTAACTCCAGAGATTACCAGATGGCGAAAGGTAAACGTAGGAATCCTACTAACAGGAACCAAGACCACTCACCATCATCAGAACCCAGCACTCCCACTTCGCCCAGTCCAGGGCACCCCAACACACCCGAAAACCTAGACCTAGATTTAAAAGCATATCTCATGATGATGGTAAAGGACATCAAGAAGGACTTTAATAAATCACTTAAAGAAATACAGGAGAACACTGCTAAAGAGTTACAAGTCCTTAAAGAAAAACAGGAAAACACAATCAAACAGGTAGAAGTCCTTACAGAAAAAGAGGAAAAAACATACAAACAGGTGATGGAAATGAACAAAACCATACTAGACCTAAAAAGGGAAGTAGAAACAATAAAGAAAACTCAAAGTAAGGCAACACTGGAGATAGAAACCCTAGGAAAGAAATCTGTAACCATAGATTTGAGCATCAGCAACAGAATACAAGAGATGGAAGAGAGAATCTCAGGTGCAGAAGATTCCATAGAGAACATCGGCACAACAATCAAAGAAAATGGAAAATGCAAAAAGATCCTAACTCAAAATATCCAAGAAATCCAGGATACAATGAGAAGACCAAACCTACGGATAATAGGAGTGGATGAGAATGAAGATTTTCAACTCAAAGGACCAGCAAACATCTTCAACAAAATTATTGAAGAAAACTTCCCAAATATAAAGAAAGAGATACCTATGAACACACAAGAAGCCTACAGAACTCCAAATAGACTGGACCAGAAAAGAAATTCCTCCCGACACATAATAATCAGAACAACAAATGCACTAAATAAAGATAGAATACTAAAAGCGGTAAGGGAAAAAGGTCAAGTAACATACAAAGGCAAGCCTATCAGAATTACACCAGATTTTTCACCAGAGATTATGAAAGCCAGAAGAGCCTGGACAGATGTTATACAGACACTAAGAGAACACAAATTCCAGCCCAGGATACTATACCCAGCCAAACTCTCAATTACCATAGATGGAAAAACCAAAGTATTCCACGACAAAACCAAATTCACACATTATCTCTCCACGAATCCAGCCCTTCAAAGGATAATAACAGAAAAAAACCAATACAAGAACGGGAACAATGCCCTAGAAAAAACAAGAAGGTAATCCCTCAACAAACCTAAAATAAGACAGCCACAAGAACAGAATGCCAACTTTAACAACAAAAATAACAGGAAGCAACAATTACTTTTCCTTAATATCTCTTAACATCAATGGTCTCAACTCCCCAATAAAAAGACATAGACTAACAAACTGGCTACACAAACAAGACCCAACATTTTGCTGCTTACAGGAAACTCATCTCAGAGAGAAAGATAGACACTACCTCAGAGTGAAAGGCTGGAAAACAATTTTCCAAGCAAATGGTATGAAGAAACAAGCTGGAGTAGCCATCCTAATATCTGATAAGATTGACTTCCAACCCAAAGTCATCAAAAAAGACAAGGAGGGGCACTTCGTTCTCATCAAAGGTAAAATCCTCCAAGAGGAACTCTCAATTCTGAATATCTATGCTCCAAATACAAGGGCAGCCACATTCATTAAAGAAACTTTAGTAAAGCTCAAAGCACACATTGCACCTCACACAATAATAGTGGGAGACTTCAACACACCACTTTCACCAATGGACAGATCATGGAAACAGAAACTAAACAGGGACACACTGAAACTAACAGAAGTGATGAAACAAATGGATCTGACAGATATCTACAGAACATTTTATCCTAAAACAAAAGGATATACCTTCTTCTCAGCACCTCATGGTACCTTCTCCAAAATTGACCACATAATAGGTCACAAATCAGGCCTCAACAGATTCAAAAATATTGAAATTGTCCCATGTATCCTATCAGATCACCATGCACTAAGGCTGATCTTCAATAACAAAAAAAATAACAGAAAGCCAACACTCACGTGGAAACTGAACAACACTCTTCTCAATGATACTTTGGTCAAGGAAGGAATAAAGAAAGAAATTAAAGACTTTTTAGAGTTTAATGAAAATGAAGCCACAACGTACCCAAACCTTTGGGACACAATGAAAGCATTTCTAAGAGGGAAACTCATAGCTCTGAGTGCCTCCATGAAGAAACGGGAGAGAGCACATACTAGCAGCTTCACAACACATCTAAAAGCTCTAGAAAAAAAGGAAGCAAATTCACCCAAGAGGAGTAGACGGCAGGAAATAATCAAACTCAGGGGTGAAATCAACCAAGTGGAAACAAGAAGAACTATTCAAAGAATTAACCAAACGAGGAGTTGGTTCTTTGAGAAAATCAACAAGATAGATAAACCCTTACTAGACTCACTAGAGGGCACAGAGACAAAATCCTAAGTAACAAAATCAGAACTGAAAAGGGAGAAATAACAACAGATCCTGAAGAAATCCAAAACACCATCAGATCCTTCTACAAAAGGCTATACTCAACAAAACTGGAAAACCTGGACGAAATGGACAAATTTCTGGACAGATACCAAGTACCAAAGTTGAATCAGGATCAAGTTGACCTTCTAAACAGTCCCATATCCCCTAAAGAAATAGAAGCAGTTATAAATAGTCTCCCAGCCAAAAAAAGCCCAGGACCAGACGGGTTTAGTGCAGAGTTCTATCAGACCTTCAAAGAAGATCTAATTCCAGTTCTGCACAAACTTTTTCACAAGATAGAAGTAGAAAGTACTCTACCGAACTCATTTTATTAAGCCACTATTACTCTGATACCTAAACCACAGAAAGATCCAACAAAGATAGAGAACTTCAGACCAATTTCTCTTATGAATATCCATGCAAAAATCCTCAATAAAATTCGCGCTAACCGAATCCAAGAACACATTAAAGCAATCATCCATCCTGACCAAGTAGGTTTTATTCCAGGAATGCAGGGATGGTTTAATATATGAAAATCCATCAATGTAATCCACTATATAAACAAACTCAAAGACAAAAACCACATGATCATCTCGTTGGAAGCAGAAAAAGCATTTGACAAGATCCAACACCCATTCATGATAAAAGTTCTGGAAAGATCAGGAATTCAAGGCCCATACCTAAACATGATAAAAGCAATCTACAGCAAACCAGTAGCCAACATCAAAGTAAATGGAGAGAAGCTGGAAGCAATCCCACTAAAATCAGGGACTAGACAAGGCTGCCCACTTTCTCCCTACCTTTTCAACATAGTACTTGAAGTATTAGCCAGAGCAATTCGACAACAAAAGGAGATCAAGGGGATACAAATTGGAAAGGAGGAAGTCAAAATATCACTTTTTGCAGATGATATGATAGTATATATAAGTGACCCTAAAAATTCCACCAGAGAACTCCTAAACCTGATAAACAGCTTCGGGGAAGTAGCTGGATATAAAATTAACTCAAACAAGTCAATGGCCTTTCTCTACACAAAGAATAAACAGGCTGAGAAAGAAATTAGGGAAACAACACCCTTCTCAATAGCCACAAATAATATAAAATATCTCGGCGTGACTCTAACTAAGGAAGTGAAAGATCTGTATGATAAAAACTTCAAGTCTCTGAAGAAAGAAATTAAAGAAGATCTCAGAAGATGGAAAGATCTCCCATGCTCATGGATTGGCAGGATCAATATTGTAAAAATGGCTATCTTGCCAAAAGCAATCTATAGATTCAATGCAATCCCCATCAAAATTCCAACTCAATTCTTCAACGCATTAGAAGGAGCAATTTGCAAATTCATCTGGAATAACAAAAAACCTAGGATAGCAAAAACTCTTCTCAAGGATAAAAGAACCTCTGGTGGAATCACCATGCCTGACCTAAAGCTTTACTACAGAGCAATTGTGGTAAAAACTGCATGGTACTTGTATAGAGACAGACAAGTAGACCAATGGAATAGAATTGAAGACCCAGAAATGAACCCACACACCTATGGTCACTTGATCTTCGACAAGGGAGCTAAAACCATCCAGTGGAAGAAAGACAGCATTTTCAACAAATGGTGCTGGCACAACTGGTTGTTATCATGTAGAAGAATGCGAATCGATCCATACTTATCTCCTTGTACTAAGGTCAAATCTAAATGGATCAAAGAACTTCACATAAAACCAGAGACACTGAAACTTATAGAGGAGAAAGTGGGGAAAAGCCTTGAAGATATGGGCACAGGGGAAAAATTCCTGAACAGAACAGCAATGGCTTGTGCTGTAAGATCGAGAATTGACAAATGGGACCTAATGAAACTCCAAAGTTTCTGCAAGGCAAAAGACACCATCAATAAGACAAAGAGACCACCAACAGATTGGGAAAGGATCATTACCTATCCTAAATCAGATAGGGGATTAATATCCAACATATATAAAGAACTCAAGAAGGTGGACTTCAGAAAATCAAATAACCCCATTAAAAAATGGGGCTCAGAACTGAACAAAGAATTCTCACCTGAGGAATACCGAATGGCAGAGAAGCACCTGAAAAAATGTTCAACATCCTTAATCATCAGGGAAATGCAAATCAAAACAACACTGAGATTCCACCTCACACCAGTCAGAATGGCTAAGATCAAAAATTCAGGTGACAGCAGATGCTGGCGAGGATGTGGAGAAAGAGGAACACTCCTCCATTGTTGGTGGGATTGTAGGCTTGTACAACCACTCTGGAAATCCGTCTGGTGGTTCCTCAGAAAATTGGACATAGTACTACCGGAGGATCCAGCAATACCTCTCCTGGGCATATATCCAGAAGATGCCCCAACTGGTAAGAAGGACACATGCTCCACTATGTTCATAGCAGCCTTATTTATAATAGCCAGAAGCTGGAAAGAACCCAGATGCCCCTCAACAGAGGAATGGATACAGAAAATGTGGTACATCTACACAATGGAGTACTACTCAGCTATTAAAAAGAATGAATTTATGAAATTCCTAGCCAAATGGATGGACCTGGAGGGCATCATCCTGAGTGAGGTAACACATTCACAAAGGAATTCACACAATATGTACTCACTGATAAGTGGATATTAGCCCAAAACCTAGGATACCCAAGATATAAGATACAATTTCCTAAACACATGAAACTCAAGAAAAATGAAGACTGAAGTGTGGACACCATGCCCCTCCTTAGAAGTGGGAACAAAACACCCTTGGAAGGAGTTACAGAGACAAAGTTTGGAGCTGAGATGAAAGGATGGACCATGTAGAGACTGCCTTATCCAGGGATCCACCCCATAATCAGCATCCAAACGCTGACACCATTGCATACACTAGCAAGATTTTATCGAAAGGACCCAGATGTAGCTGTCTCTTGTGAGACTATGCCGGGGCCTAGCAAACACAGAAGTGGATGCCCACAGTCAGCTAATGGATGGATCACAGGGCTCCCAATGGAGGAGCTAGAGAAAGTACCCAAGGAGCTAAAGGGATCTGCAACCCTATAGGTGGATCAACATTATGAACTAACCAGTACCCCGGAGCTCTTGACTCTAGCTGCATATGTATCAAAAGATGGCCTAGTCGGCCATCACTGGAAAGAGAGGCCCATTGGACACACAAACTTTATATGCCCCAGAACAGGGGAACGCCAGGGCCAAAAAGGGGGAGTGGGTGGGTAGGGTCTTATACGCGTTCGCGCGCCCGGCCAGGAAAGAACACAACAAACCAAAATCTTCTGCGGCAAAACTTTATTGCTTACATCTTCAGGAGCCAGGAGCGCAAACCCCCAGCCCCAAAAGCGAAAGCCACCCCAATAACGAAACCGAAACCCCTTCCCTATTTAGGAGAGTTATATTTCGCCTAGGACGCATCACTCCCTGATTGGCTGCAGCCCATGGCCGAGCTGATGTTCACGGGAAAGGCAGAGTACAAGTAGTCGTAAAATACCCTTGGCACATGCGCAGATTATTTGTTTACCACTTAGAACACAGGATGTCAGCGCCATCTTGTGACGGCGAATGTGGGGGCGGCTCCCAACAGTAGGGGAGTGGGGGTGGGTGGGTATGGGGGACTTTTGGTATAGCATTGGAAATGTAAATGAGCTAAATACCTAATAAAAAATGGAAAGAAAAAAAAAAGAAAGAAATACAAGAGAATACAAGTAATCAGGTAGAAGCCCTTAAAGAGGAAACACAAAAAAATCCCTTAATGAATTAAAGGAATACACATCCAAACAGATGATAGAATTGAACAAAATCATCAAGGATTTAAAAATAGAAGTAGAAATAATAAATAAAACAAAAAGGGAGACAACTCTGAAGATAGAAATCCTAGGAAATAATTCATTAACCATAGATACAAGCATCACCAACAGAATATAAGACATAGAACAGACAATCTTAGGTGCAGAAGATACCATAGAAAACATGGGGACAACAATCAAAGAAAATGAAAAATGAAAAAAAAGATCCTAACCCAAAACATCCAGTAAATCCAGGACACAGTGAGAAGATCAAACCTAAGGATAATAGGTATAGATGAGAAGGAAGATTTCCAACATAAATATCTTCAACAAAATTATAGGAAAAGACTTCCCCAACACAAACAAAGAAATGCCCATGAACATACAAGAAGGATACAGAACTGCAAATAGTTTGGACCAGAAAAGAAATACCTCCTGTCATATAATAAAACAACAAATGCACAAAACAAAGAATAAATATTAAAAGCTGTTAAGGTGAAAACATCAAGTAACATACAAAAGCCGACCTATCAGAATTATATCTGACTTCTCCCCAGAGATTATGAAAGCGAGAAGATATTGAGAAGATGTCATACCGACCCTAAGAGAACACAAATGCCAGCCCAGGCTATGATACCCAGCAAAAATCTCAATTACTATAGATGGAGAAACCAAGGTATTCCATGACAAAACCAAATTTAGAAAATATCTTTCCATGAATACAGCCCTTCAAAGGATAATAAAGGGATAACACCAACACAAGGATGGAAACTACTCTCTAGAAAATGCAAGAAAGTAATCTTTGAACAAACCTAAAAGAAGATAGCCACATGACCAGAATTCCAACTATAACAACAAAAATAACAGGAAGCAATAATGATTTTTCCTTAATATGTCTTAATATCAATGGACTCAATTCCCCAATAAAAAGACATAGAGTAAAAGACTGGTTAGGTGAAGAGGAACCAATGTTTTGCTGCATATAGGAAACCAACCTCAGGGACAATCACAGACATTATCTCAGAGTAAAAGGCTGGAAAACAATTTTCCAAGCAAATGGTCCCAAGAAACAGGCTGGAGTAACCATTCAATAATATAAAAAAAAAATTGATTTTCAACCTAAAGTTATCAAAGAAGATAAGGAAGGACACTTCATATTCATCAAAGGTAAATTTATCAAGATGAACTCTCAATTCAGAACATCTATACTCCAAATGCAAGAGCATCCACATTCATTAAAGAAACTTTAATAAAGCTCAAAGCACACACAGCCCTGCACACAATAATAGTGGGAGACTTCAACACCTCACTCTCATCAATGGACAGATCATGGAAACAGTAACTGAATAGAGACAAAGTGAAACCTAACAGAAATTATGAAACAAATGGATTTAACAGATATCTATAGAACATTGTATCCTAAAACAAAAGGATATATTTCCTTCTCAGCACCTCATCCTACCTTCTCCAAAATTGACCATAAAATAGGTCACAGAGAAGGCCTCAACAGACACAAAAAGATTGAAATAATCCTATGCATCCTATCAGATCAACAAGGACTAAGGCTATTCTTCAATAACAACATAAATAAACAAAGCTCACATACACGTGGAAACTGAACAACACTCTAGTCAATGATAACTTGGTCAAGAAAGAAATAAAGAAATAAATTAAAGACTTTTTAGAGTTTAATGAAAATGAAGCCACAACATACCCAAACTTATGGTACACAATGAAAGCATTCCTAAGAAGAAAACTTATAGCTGTGAGTGCCTCTAAAAAGAAACTGGAGAGAAAATACACTAACACCTTGACAGCACAACTGAAAGCTCTAGAACAAAAAGAAGCAAATTCTTCCAAGAGTAATCAAAATCAGGGCTGAAATCAACCAAGTGGAAACAAGAAAACCGTACATAGAATTATCCAAACCAGGAGCTGGTTCTTTGAGAAAATAAACAAAATAAATAAACCCTTAGCCAGACTAACTAGAGGACACAGAGAGAGCTGCTAATTAACAAAATCAGAAATGAAAAGGGAGATATAAGAACAGAATCTGAGGAAATCCAAACCATCATCAGATCCTACAACAAAAGCCTTTACTCAACAAAACTGGAATACCTGGATGAAATGGACAAATTTTTAGACAGATCCCAGGTACCAAAGTTAAATCAGGATCAGATTAATGATCTAAACAGTCTAATATCCCGTGAATAAATTAATAGTCTCCAAACCAAAAAATAAAGCAAGGACCTGATGATTTCAGTGCAGAGTTCTATCAAACCTTCAAAGACCTAATATCAATACTTCTCAAACTATTCCACAAAATAGAAACAGAAGGTACTCTACCCAATACATTCTATGAAGCTGTAATTACTCTGATACCTAAACAACACAAAGACCCAAAAAGGAAAGAGAACTTCAAACCAATTTCCCTAATGAATATTGATGCAAAAATGCTCAATATAATTTTCGCCAACTGAATCCAAGAACACATTAAAAGGATCATCTATTATGATCAAGTAGGCTTCATCCCAGGGATGCAGGGATTGTTCAATATATGGAAATCCATCAATGTAATCAACTATATAAATAGTCTCAGAAAAAACAAAAACAAAAAACAACATATGATCATCTCATTAGATGCTGAGAAAGCATTTGACAAAATCCAACACCCCTTCATGATAAAAGACTTGGAAAGATCAGGAAATCATGGCCCATACCTAAACATAGTAAAAGCAATATCCGACAAACTAGTAGTCAACACCAAACTAAATGGAGAGAGACTTGAAGTAATCCCACTAAAATCAGAAACTAGGCAAGGCTGCCCACTCTCTCCCTATTAAATATAGTGCTTGAAGTCCTAGCCAGAGCAATTAGACAACAAAAGAAGATCAAAGGGATACAAATTGGAAAAGAAGAAGTCAAAATATCACTATTTGCAGATGATATGACAGTATACTTAATGGACCCCAAAAATTCTACCAGAGATCTCCTAAACCTGATGAACAACTTAAGCAAAGTAGCTGTATATAAAATTAATTCAAACAAATCAGTGGCCTTTCTCTACACAAAGGATAAACAGGTTGTGAAAGAAATTAGGGAAACAACACCCTTCACAATAGTCACAAATAATATATAATATCTTGGTGTGAGTTTAACTAAGCATGTGAAAGATGAAAATGATAAGAACTTCAAGTCTCTGTTGAAATAAATAAAAGAAGATCTAAGAATATGGAAAGATCTCCCATGCCCATCGATTGACAGGATCAATATAGTAAAAATGGCCAGCTTGACAAAAGCTATCTACCTATTGAGTGCAATCCCCATCAAAATTTCAACTCAACTCTTCATAGATTTAGAAAGAGCAATTTCCAAACACATCTGGAATAACAAAAAAACCAAGGATGGGGAAAACAATTCTCAACAATAAAAGAACATGTAGGGGAATCACCACCCCCAAACTCAAGTTGTACTACAGAGCAATTGTGATAAAAACTGCATGGTATTATTATAGTGATGTGCAGGTTGATCAATGGAATAGAATTGAAGACTCAGAAATGAACCCACATACCACTTGATTTTTGACAAAGGAGCTAAACCCATCCAGTGGAATAAAGACAGCATTTTCTACAAAATTTTCTGGCTCAACTGGCAGTTAGCATGTAGAAGAAAGCAAATTGACCATATCTTATCTCCTCATACAAAGCTTAAGTCCAACTGGATTAAGGGTCTTCACATAAATCCAGATATACTGAAAGTTATAGAAGAGAAAGTGGTAACTCAGTCACAAAAAAACACACATGGTATGCACTCACTGATAAGTGGATATAAGCCCAAAATTTAGGAATATTCAAGATTCAATTCACAGA